>NW_003852539.1:4220251-4226272 GCF_000181295.1 Otolemur garnettii | reverse complement strand
TTTTTTTTTTTTTTGAGACAGTCTCACTATGTCACCTCAACCTCTGGAGCTGGGACTACAGACTTGTACAACAAGACCCAGCTAGTTTTTCTGTTTTTAGAGACGGGGTCTCACTCTTGCTCAGGCTGGTCTCAAAATTCCTGAGCTCAAGCAATCCACCTGCCTTGGCCTCCCAGATTGCTAGGATTACAGACGTGACCTACTGCACCCACCAACAGCACTATTTTTTGAGAAATTGATAGGTATATGCCCTCTCTGCTCCTCCCTCAGTATGATACAGAACTTTAATCCTTTTCTTTATTACCTTTTTCTTTAAATTATATGCTGAAATCTTCATTTCTTCTTCCATTAATTTCCCCTGATCTCTACTGAATCCTAATTTTATAAGACATATATATTAATACTTTTACCCTTTCCCTCCTCTTCCCCCAGCCCAGTTCTTTCAGTTCCTAAGTTTCTGTCAGTGGTACTTACAAGGAGTACTTGATAATTGCAGAACATAACATAAATGCTAAATTTTCTTTGCTTTTTCTATAGATGAAATACATTTCCTTTTAGTCAGACAAGAACTCTCTACTCAATCATGTTCCCTTTTTTGCATTAGCAGCCAGTGTTGTAGAGGTTCTCATAATGCTCAAAATAGCTAACATACTTGTTCCAAATGATAGATCATCTTTAGCCATCCTCTTATGTGTTTTAATGTTACAGTTTCAAATCTTCTTGGAAATAAGCTGGATAAAAAATATAAATTAAATTTATGTAAAGTACCTATGTTTGAAGCTGAAAAATCAAATTTTAAATAAATCATATCAATAGATACTGTGTTGACTGCCTGATGTTATTTAGGAGCCTAGAAATCTAAGGAAACTGAGAGATTAGACTCCAGTGTATGTGAGCAAGGGAAAAAGAAGCCTCCATAAATTTCCAATCTCTAATGAAGGAAAATCCTTATGCAGCCACAGGCTGTACATCTTTGAGTAGTCAGTTACCTCCTCCAACTGTCACTTTTCTGCCTTTTACCATTCTATCTTTCACTCACTCCATCCAGCCCATGCTGGCCTCCTTATACATCCTGGAACTATTGACATCATATACAGTTTCATTCAGATCTCTACTCAAAAGTTACTTTATAAAGGCCCTCCCCCTACACACCATATTTCTGGCACAAAAATGCCACACATCGCTCTTTATCCCCTAACCTTGCTGTTTTTATTCACAATAAGTATTTGTATAAAGTACCTATGTTTGAAGCTGAAAAATCAAATTTTAAATAAATAATGGCAAGTCTAATTATAAAATTAGTCTCCTTAGATTTCTAGGCTCCTAAATAACATTAGGAGCCTAGAAACCTAAGACTTATCACTAGCTGGCTATGTATGTTACCTGTCTCCCCTCAATTAGACTTTAATAAGCTCATGAGGGCAAAGACTTTTTCTTCCCACTGCTATATTCCCATTGTCTAGAACAGAGACCTGAATAAAATTAATAATAAATGAACTTGTGGGGGGGGGGGTTAGAAGAGATGACACAGCCCCATTCTTCCAGAACCGTCCTGTAATAGTTGCTGAAATTTATTTGCAAAGAGATAGAAAGCTACCTGTAGTATCTAAACTCAGAGTTCACAGCAATTCACAATTACCAAACCATGCATAGGAATTAAAAGCATGCTTTCTACTTAGACCTCAGAGTTCTCCTCCTCCCAAATTTTTCCCCTAATCTTTGCTTTGGTCCAAGGAACAAGTTACCAAATAATTCTCCAGACACTTGCTATTCTTACATGATTCAGGTCCTTGTCCCTGCCAGCAGTTCCATTCTACATCCTTGGATATCCCAGCCAGTGAGTAGAGTGACACAAAGCAGACATCCAGATTATTGCTAAAATACTGAAGTAAGCTGTATCCTACCTCTTGGAATCCTCGTTTCAGGACTTTACTCATCTACTTAAATATTAAAGCCACGAAGGAGGAGACACAGTGTAACAGTAAACTACCATTTTCAAAAGTGAAAACAATATAACCATTTGATGTGCCCTCAAGCACTTTAAACTGTAATTCTACTTAAATTATGAAATCTACACAAAGTAGGAATTGACAGACTAAGTAAATGCGGGTTGAAAAGCCACAGCCAAATTGGCTATGAATCGCCTACGTGGGGATTGGGCTCACTCAGCTACTTCATGGCCTCCTTTAAAATCTTGTTTTTCCCAGTTGCCCCTTGTTAGAGGAAAAATATTTCTTAAGATTCCGAGGAGAAGGCGGGAGGAATTGGGAACTGAAGGTCTTTAGCAAACACGTCCACTGCGGCTGCTCAGGCAAAGCAACGGAAGTTGGAGAGACTTTGCAACAGCTGCAAGAGTTTCACTCCCAGCGCGGTCAGTGGTAGCGTGAGCTAGGCTACTCCACCCTGGCCAGCGCTCGGCAGCCAACGTGCGCCGGTCCCCGCCGAACCCCGAGGCCCACCTGGCTGGATCCGGACAGGTCACACCTGTTCCCCTTCTCTCCTCGGGCGCGGCGCCGAGAAGCACGACGAGGGCACTAGAAGCCCTGTCCTAGCCCATGCTCACCTTTGGTCAGCGTGTCCAGCACCCCGGACTTCTCTAAGTATCTGCGGAACTGCTCACGCTTCGAGTCGGCGGCCTGAGAAGATAGCGCTGGTCAGTGGCCAAAGCCCGGGGGCCGGAATAGGAAAATGACTACAAGTGCCGCAACCCCGCCTCCGCCTCGCTACCTCGGCCCCCTCCCCAAACCTGCGCGCGCGCCCCCACTCCCACCCTCAGCCTCCCAGCGGGTGGTTACGGCCCGCACGCCCCCAGCCACGCCGCGCCCCCCTCACTTTGTAATGGGCCATAGTGACAGCGGCAGCGGCGTAGCTGGCGCCCCAGACCCTGACTGGCGGGCTCGGAGCAACACTGCCCATGCGCGGAAGGGGGCGCGCGCCTGCGCATCTGCAAACCACGGGCCGGGATCTCCGGGGTGTGGCCTGTTTTCATAGCGACCAAGACGCTCTGCATCCCCCTTGGCAGGCTAAGTCGAGGGAGACTGCGTAGGCCCGCCCCCCCAACCCCCCCAACCCCCACCCCGGCTGTCGGGGCAGCATCTCTTCTTCCTCTTCCGGTCCTCTTGATGATTCTGTTGCTTAGGAACAAGCGAGGTTTTGGTTACTCGGGACAAGTGTCTCAGGTGGGGACTGAAATAGACACGGCGTCTGGAGGCGGGGCCCCGGAGCACTGGGACTGCTGCGGTAGAGAGGATCGCCGGACGGTGGCACTGGGTGCGTCTTTCTCAACTGAGGCCTCGGAAGTTGTGGTCACCCTTAAGTGGGCTTCTTCGCTCTCATTCTGAAAACGCGCACTATTTCCTGACAGCTTAGAGGAGAGTTGAGAATCGCACGTTTGGGCTTCAGCTTCTTTACTTTTGGAGTTTCCTGGATTTGTGGCTGTTTGGATGAGGGCCTCTAAAGTGTGAGGAGTAATGTGCTAGCCAGTAGCTAGCACTTTTGAGCGCTAACTGTATACCAAGCACTGTAGTAAATACAGATATTTTTCATTTTAACCTTTATAGCATCCCTATGGTACTGTCAGTAAAGTGGTGAGGTTAGATGACCCGTGAGGAGCAGACTCCAAACTGGCAGCGAATCGTGGTGGTCATTCTAACTGGTGAAAGAAAGCCACAGATCTTTTCTAAGATTTTATTTACTAGGTAACAACATATGATTACACTGAAGATACATTAGGTTACAGTCTAGAAGGAAACTAAGTTATTAAATTCCACAGGCAAACAAATTAACCCAGTGTCCAAAGATAAAGTATTAGTAAGGGAGTAAAAGGAGGATTATATAGATGAAGAACAATTTCCTAAGAAATTGGTCAAAGCATTTAGCCTAGATTCTGAACATGTAATTTTCTGAAAATCAGTTTTGCACATTCTGGAGGGAGTCATAAAATCTGCCTTTGAATTTCAAGCTATTCCTTCACAATCCAAAATTAGAGCTGTTCTTGCCTTTCTGAAATGAGGTTGCAGTTGTCCCTCCTAACAGCTGGTTTGTAGGGCTGCCCTTATCCATTTTGTCTGTGTTCCACCACCTCTAAGCTACTTCCCGATAATATATAATAATATACAAAATATCTAAACACCAACAGCTGTTTCAGATCTGAAGGTCTGTGGGAACCCGCCTAACATTGAAATTGTTCATCAGGGATGCTGTATGATTTGAAGAACTAACAGTAGGATTATTGCAGGTTCTGACAAACTCAGGCTCAAAGGACAACTCTCCCGAAGAATCAGGAATGTTTTGAATGTCAAGTGATTGACACAAGTCTCCTTGTGAAGGAGGAAGGGTTCCAATTGTGTCCTCTCCAAACTGACCCTTAAGGTTACCTTTAGAAGGTGACCCCCGGTTTTCATCTTCTGTAGAGGGACCCCAGGCAGCACTAAGCCACCTTGGTTTCCAAGTGCTGGTAGCTGACATTGAGAAAGCTGTGTGGGGCAATTGACCTATGTGGCCATCCAAATCTATAGCAACACCTGGAATAAAACAGTGACCTCTAGAGTTCCTTTTACTGTCTTTGCCATCAATTTCTGTTTTTTCCCTTAACTGGCTATCATTAACTTCTTTTCCAAAAATTTTATGAGTATCTTTATTATTATTTGAGCCAATGGGTTGAAGATGACTACAGGTAGTACTAAGTGTGTAAATCTCATTAGAAAGTTCAGTTTCCTGTTCATCCAAACTGTATTTCTTTTTCATATTGTGATTGTCAAGATTTGCCTGAAATACAGAAGGTGAATTTAAACTAGGATACTCTGCTGTGTGTGTTTGCTTTTCCACTAAAAGATTATAATTGGGTGCAGAAGGAAATCGCTTTAGTGAATTTGCAGCTGTGTTCTGGTATTTGGCTAGATTTTGTTCTGACTTATTTGCATAGAATTTGTTATGATCATCCTTCAATTTATATTTCCCCCAAAGCCCTCTTTTAATCTTTTTAAAACCTAGATGGAAAATTTCTAAAATGTTCAAAAGAAGTGAAATAGTCGCTATAGATTGCATAAATAATAGGAATATTGTCTTCTCTGTTGGTCTTGAGACAAAACAATCAATTATGTTTGGACACGGGTGGCCATGGCATTTAAATAAAGGATCTAAGTGAAATCCATATAAAAGGTACTGTCCAATCATGAACCCAACTTCAACCACAGATCGAGTGAAAATGTGTGTCACGTAAGTGCAAAGCAAGGTTCCTCTGAGCGGAGCTTTATTTAGTTTCCTTTTCTCTAGCTGACAAAGCTCTTGCTCCAATCTCCTCCGATCCCCAGACATTTCAAACTCTACTCCCTCCAATTCTCCTCTTAATTGAGCTTTCATCCTCTGCCTTTCTTCCTCTAGAACTCTGAGTCTGTACAAAGCATGGCCCATGTAGACCAGAGATGGTGAAGACACAAATATCACCTGCAGAACCCAGTATCTAATGAGGGAGATGGGAAAGGCCTGGTCATAGCATACGTTTCTGCAGCCAGGTTGTTCAGTATTGCAGATGAAGCCAGACTGCTCATCGTTCCAGACATCTTCAGCTGCTACACCCAGAACAAGCATTCGAAATATGAACAGGATGGTGAGCCAGATCTTTCCAATCATGGTGGAGTGGATATGAACTTCCTCCAGAGTATCTCCAAGGAGATTCCAATCCCCCATGTTTATTTAGTTAGCCATCTGAGCTCTGAACCCCATCAAATAGGAGGCAGATAAAGTCTTCTATTCTGAAGGGAGTACTGTTTCTTAAAGCAAACCTGTGGCCAAAATATGAACAAAGCATCACTCTTTCCATGTACTAGTTGCTTTACCTAGATAGCGGTGTTAATCTGTTACCCAGAATATATTTTAGATGTCAGGAATGTAAAATCACTGATGTTTAGCCATCATAATGCAGTGGGAAAAGAAGATACCTGGAGAAGGAGGAGGAAGAGGAGTTTATGTATTCCCTATTAAGAATAAAATTGCTGGCTCGGCGCCTATAGCTCAACCGGC
>NW_003852539.1:4216344-4218825 GCF_000181295.1 Otolemur garnettii | reverse complement strand
GGTGGCACCCATAGCTCAGTGGGTAGGGCACTGGCCACATGCACCATGGCTGGTGGGTTTGAACCCAGGTGGGCCTGCTAAAACAAAAAAAATAGCCGGGAGTTGTGGTGGGTTCCTATAGTCCCAGCTACCTGGGAGGCTGAGGCAGGAGAATGGCTTGAGCCCAAAGAGTTTGAGGTTGCTGTGAGCTGTGATGCCACAGCACTCTACCAAGGGGAACAAAGTGAAACTCTGTCTCAATAAAATAAAATTTAAAAAAGAGTATAATTGGACGGTACACTATCAGAAAGGAGTCATTTTACTTAGCTGAATGAAATTTGTTCTTATTTTTTTTTAAACTCAGAACTTTGGGGCAAGTTTCTGAAACTACTGACTTGATCTTTCAAACCTTATTGATTAAAATTATTTTATATAAAAGTTTTAACCAGAGTCAGTGATTTTTAAGTCTCATTTATACACAAAGGAAAATGTGCTTCATTTGATAATTCAGTAAGATATAGCATTTAATGAAACCAGGGGAAATAGATCTGGCTCTGTTATAGGAATTTAGATTAGTTTTTTAATACAAATTTAAATGAATTCTGATTTTTTCCTGGCAGTTGGTGAGCATTTTCAAAAATTCATTTCAGTAATATTTATGAATATTTATAAAATTCTTAGGTTTTCCTATGAAAAATTTTATAAATATCATGCTAAAATGAACTTCAAAAATTTTCAACTGCAGTATTTTATGGTACCAGAATGTTATTAGATATTATTTGAAATTAACTAATCAATGGCATAGTATTAGTATTATAGACATTTTCATTGTAACAATATTTGACCTATTTAAGACATATAGCTTGCTTTTTTGAAAGGAACAGTAGGACAAGTTACAATTTAGCTGCTTCGATTATCTGCCCATAGGTCCTGTAATAACTTGGACATCCTAGGATATGTCAGAGGAAATACACCCTCAAGGAAAGATTTTAAAAGTGATTGTTTCATTCTCTTTCATTTAAAACATAAATGTATTCCTATCCCCTTATATGAAAGGAAATGTTACATAATCAAACAAAATGCTAAGATACAAAATGTGTTCATCAAATCCTATAGGGCATGTCATTTCCCCGTTTTACAGAGGAAACTGAGGCACGCCTTCATTTACCAAAGGTCAGACAGCTGGAGCTGGTAGTCAGATCCAATCAATGTAGTTCTAGAGTCAGCTCTTATTTCACACAAGTATTTTTCCTCTTTGAGAAAACCTGAAATTCACAAGAAAGGAACATTGAGATAATCTGTTTCTGTTAACATTTTAATTATTTAAATTTAGGAATGTCAAACAGTGATAGATTTGGCTTTTTAAATAACTGGGTTTGCAGTCTTTACTTTCTTAAAGCTTGATATTATTAATAAGACTTGCAAAAGCATCAGCCTTTTAAAATTCAGTTGTCTTCCTGAGATAGAGAAAATGTCTACTGACTTTATTATATTAAGAATAGTATACTCTGAACCAATAATCCAAAGCTTTAAAATGTAAGCAAGGACATTATTCATGTTATTGTTTTTTATAGTCATAAATTAAAACCCCCCAAATAATTACCAGTACAAGAAAGATTAACTAAATAATGATACATCCCCAGTGTGATACTATGCTACCAGCAGAAATGATAAATATATACTAACATGATATATTGTTTCACTGCAATTCAGGTTACAATAGTATGGCCCATTTCAAATATTGTTACATGTGGAGGTGCATGCCGAAATGTCTAGATGGATATTCATCAAAATATTAAAACTGTGATTATCTCAGGATGGTAAGATTACAAATGACTTAGTTTTTTGTAATTATATGTATTCTAATTTTTCACAATGAGCATTTTACTTTTATAATCACTAAAAGAAAATAGTTTTTTTTCTTAAAGAGCAAAAACATGAAATTTCCTAGAAGCAGTACTATTTAGCTACAAATTAAAGCTTTCACAGCAAATGACATGAAAACTCATATACACGGATACAGTACCATAGAATTCAAAAACAAAAGATAAAAACATTTCAAACAACTCTTTCTTAATTAGCTAAAACAGAGAGATTAACACAAACCTTTCGAAGCTTAGGTAAATCTAAGGAACAAATCATGCTTAGAAGTTACACCATGGCCATCTCCAGCTAATTCTCTGTCTTTGTCCCTTTGTGGAGGTAGAGCAGAGTTGGTGCAGCTCAGTGCAGTGAGTCAGCCATCAACTAAAATCCATTTCCCTTTCTGCCCGTCCTTCTGCTACAGCGCTGTCCAATAGAACTTTCTGCAACAATGAAAATATTTTCTATCTGTGCTGTCCAATAAGGTAGCCACATGCTACATGTAACTATCAAGTACTTACAATATGGTTTGTGTATCAGAGAAATTGAATTTTTAATTTTATCTCATTTTAATAAAAATGTAGGCCAGGCACAGTAGATCACATCTGTAATCTTTTCTTTTCTTTTTTTTTTTTTTTT
>NW_003852539.1:4214356-4216263 GCF_000181295.1 Otolemur garnettii | reverse complement strand
TCTCCTGCCTCAGCTTCCCAAGTAGCTGGGACTACAGGTGCCCGCTACAATGCCCGGCTATTTTTTTTTTGCAGCCATCATTGTTGTTTGGTGGCCCTGGGCTAGATTCGAACCCACCAGCTCAGGTGTATGTGGCTAGGGCCTTAGCCACTTGAGCCACAGGCGCCAAGCCACACACCTGTAATCTTAGCAGTCTGGGAGGGTAAGGCAGGTGGATTACTTGAGCTCAGGAATTTGAGGCCAGCCTGAGCAGGAATGAGACCCCCCATCTCTACTAAAAATAGAAAAACTAATGGAGTGTAATGATGGGCGCTTATATTCTCAGCTACTTGGAAGGCTGAGGCAAGAGGATTGCTCAAGCCCAAGGGTTTGAGGTTGCTGGTTTGAGGACTCTGTCTCAAAAAAAAAAAAAAATTTGAAGAGCTACACGTGGGTAGAGCTAGCACGTGGCCAGTGCCCTACCCCATAGTTCAGTGGGTAGGGCACCAGCCACATATATCAAGGTTGGTGGGTTCGAACCTGGCCTGGGCCTGCTACAACAACAATAAAAGATGGCCGGGCAGGCACCTGCCATCCCAGCTACTTGGGAGACTAAGACAAGAGAATCGCTTAAGCTCAAGAGTTTGAGGTTGCTGTGAGCTGTGACACCATGGCAATCTACCCAGGGCAACAGCTTGAGACTCTTTGTCAAAAAATAAATAAATAAAGAGCTATATGTATCTAGTAGCTGCTTTATTGGATAAGGTTTCTAATATTCCTAATAACACAGTGCAGTCTAGAAGACTAAACTGGGGTGGTGCCTGTGGCTCAAAGGAGTAGGATACCAGCCCCATATGTCAGAGGTGGCGGGTTCAAACCCAGCCCCGGCCAAAAACTGCCAAAAAAAAAAATTAATTAAAAGAAAAAAAATAAGAAGACTAAACTGATGATCCCCAAATTAAGCTGAGTAAATGATGGCTCTATAATTCAGAGTTGTTAAACTTAAAATACTAGGAGACATTTGTGTGCTTTTTTAACTGTAATTTTTGCTATTGAAGGAACCCAATAAAATGTCATTGTTTTGATAAAGTGAGCCATGTCTCTAGCACCAAAAAGTCCTTCTTACTAGGTAACAATTTCTTAGTCATCAGCCTTAGTAATCAATGGGTCATGTCCAGTTTCATAGTTAGATAAATCCTATTTCTCTGTCTAGTTTTCTGTTACTAACAATTATATTGTACTTTAGGTCATTAAAGGTATCATCAGAACCAGTGACCTGGTGTGACGGCCACCTTCAACTTGTTCTCTGAGGTTGTCCCTTTGTGGGTATAGAGCAGATTCTATGCCGCTCAGTGCAATGGATGAGTCCGTTGTCAACCAAAGTCCATTTCCCTTTCTGCTTGTCCTTTATAGAAGAAGCTGGGAAGGACACACAGCGCACTGCTGTGACTAATGACAGGGGTCATCGCTAGGGAAAAGGATCTTTTGTCTTTTGAGTTCCTATATGAATCTTTGTTTAACTGAGAACATACTCATGCTCGTACTTAGTTTTTTTTTTTTTACAACACTAGCTTTGCTCATTGTGTCTAATTATGTGTATGTGCCCCTTCAAAATACATTAGCATGTTTAGATGGATGTTTAATAGATGAAATATGTCGATGAAAAATTCTATTTTCTGTGTTCAGGTGACCCAAACTACCATTTCAGAAAACAAAACAAATTGCAACCCAGCTTCTGTGTAGGAAAAGGACATAGACTTCTCAGACATGACATTTTAGCTTTTATAAATACATCCTACCCACTTCTAGGGCAGCCACTAACCGTCTGAAGGATGAGAATCTGATCACAGATAAGAATGCAAAGTGTCGAGGTACATGATGTGCACAAGAAAGCCACTTCCAGTCGCTTGGGATCTTTTTTTTTTTTT
>NW_003852539.1:4208447-4213309 GCF_000181295.1 Otolemur garnettii | reverse complement strand
CTGCCACAACGCCCAGCTATTTTTTGGTTGCAGCCATCATTGTTGTTTGGCGGGCCCAGGCTGGGGATTCAAACCCCGCCACCTTAGGTGTATGTGGCTGGCGCCTTAGCCACTTGAGCCACAGGCACTGAGCCAAGTACTTGATTTTTAAAAGGAGTTTCCATGTCTTCACCTCTAATCTCTAAGATATAGAGTTATATCTACCTTTGTGGGTTATTGAAAAGATTAGCGGTAAAGCGTATAAAACATCTCAAAGGGTAGTGCTCTATCTACTCAAACAGTGATACATTTTAAAGTGATTATCAAGAGTCTGACACTGGTACAAAAAGTTTTTATTATCAGCATAGTACAGTATTCAAGGATTTTATCAAGCGATCTTCAAAGTATATTTCCTCCAAGGAGAGCAAGTCTTTTTTATGGGATACACACATGTGTACCATGCCTAGGAAAGACCTAATCTCTGGTTTTTACTGCCCTTCTCTTTTCTCTCCTTCTCGTCTTCCTCTTTACATTCGGAAGCTCCTTCTTTACATCTAAGTTCTTTTTGTAAACAATCCTTACAACTAATCAGTTGAGTGCTGTAGTTTCCTCTTTATAAAATTATTAGACTTTTCTAGGACTTCTCTGTTTCTTCATAGAGGTTTTCCATTTTTTTCCCTCCACATGGCTCTTTTTATTAATTGACTCATTTTAGGGGCCGCTTAGTTGGCTGGGGATAAGAAAATGTTGAAAAACACAGCAAATAAGACACAAGCCAGGTAAGCAGCAATTGCGATCCAGAACCTTGGGTCTTTCAGGAGAGCTTTATCAAAGCTGCTAAACACGGTGTAACCTATGGACATTCCAGCAAATCCACCGGCAATATGAGCTGCGAAAGACACCTTTGGAGAAAAGGGCAGGAAATGGAAGTAAGTGAAGAAAATGCTAATTACGTATTTAGGTTGCATCTCTCTTAGTCAAACACAGAAACCATCACAGTCAAACAAGAGTCCTCCAAATCTGGAGAACTAGGGGTTAGGCAGAAGAGACACAAAACTCCAAATGCTCAGAGAGACAGAGATGTTCTAGAACGTGCAAAGCTAAAAGTCATTTTCACCCGTTCTCTGAGTGAACAAGACAGAGTCATTGTTTCTCATTCTTGATCATCACTGCATTTGGGATTGTTCAGTATAATTGCAACCAAGAGAATAGGAGTTGAGTTGCCATAAGGGATCTCTATAGAAACATAATCTGATCCCACATAAATGGGATGTCAGAATTAAAATGCAAGTAGTAACATAATACACACATCCTCAAACAGAAACTACCAAATTTAAGAACTAATCCCAGCAAAACTGGAAGTCTTTGTCAGTTGTTTTTTAGAGACAGGGTCTCACTCTATCGCCCTTGGTAGAGAGCTGTGGTGTCACACAGCTCACAGCAACCTCCAACTCCTGGGTTTAGGCGATTCTCTTGCCTCAGCCTTCCGAGTAGCTGGGACTACAGGCGCCCGCCACAATGCCTGGCTATTTTTTTGTTGCAGTTTGGCCAAGGCTGGTTTCGAACCTGCCACCCTTGGTATATGAGGCCGGCACCCTACCCACTGAGCCACAGGCAATGCCCCTTTGTCAGTTTTTGTGATGAATGCATATGGACTGAAATTTTCACTGCTGTTTCCCAATCAGCTTTTTCTTCTCTGTGAACAGGGCACTTCACCTCTTATAGAATAGCTGGTAATATGGCAGGTTGAGCCTCGTGGTCAGAGATATGGGAGAGTTAAATGATAAGGACCATCCAACAGTATGATTTCCTCAGGAATTTTCTTCCAAATGAAAGCTTGACTTCCCTAAATCACAGAGTGCTAACTCCCCATTTAATGACCCCTTTTCATGGGTAAATTAAAAGAAGAAACCAAACTCACCGGAGACCCGTTTGCAGGGACAAAGAACCTTCTGTAGAGAGCAAATCCCATGTCTGACAGAACTAGAAGGAAAAACACCCCAATGAAGCCTCAGGATCTCCACTACTATGCACCAAATGTTTTTGGTTCCCATAATAGTAACAGCTAACATTTATTGAGACTTAGTCTGTAAGAGCTGTACATATGTCATTAACTAATTGATCCTCATGACAACCCTGTGAAGTAGATACTATTAGTATCCCATTTTATAGATTCATTCATCCAGATACTTATCGATCATCGTCTGTGTCAGGCATTATTCTAGGTGGTAGATACACAGCAATGGACAGATCAGACAGCTTTCCTCATGGAGCTCGCAGTCCAGTGGGGACACAGAGATGAGTAAGTAAAACACGCGTTATGTCAAATGGTGCTGAGTGCTAAGGAGAAAATACAAAGAGAGGAAAAAGAACTAACAGTGCCTGGTGTAGGATGTGATCTTTGGGGGGAACCAAGGCTCACTGTGTCGCCCTGGGTAGAGTGCTGTGGCATCATTGTGGCTCATAGCAACCTCAAACTCCTAGGCTCAAGCAATCCACCACCTCAGCCTCCTGGAGTGCTGGGATTACAGGCATGAGCCACTATCCCTGACTGTGATTTTTTTCTTTTTAATGGGAAGGTCAGGAAGGATCTCTTTGAGAATATGACATTGGACAGAAATAAAGGAGCAAGCCACACTGATATTTGAAATAAGAGTCTTCCAGGCAGAAGAGCATGTGCAAGTCCCTTCAGGCAGGAATGTGCCTGGTGTGTTTGATGAACACTAAGGCAATTGATCTTGCTGGAATAATGGTTTTCAAAGTGTGGTTCTCTCCAAGGCCAGCAGCGTCTGGGAACTTACCGGAAATTAAAATTCTTAGACCCACCCTAGGTCTACTGAACTAGAAACCCCGAGGGAAGGACTCAGCATTTCTAACTAACACTTAGGTAGAAAACACAGCATTCTGTACTTTAGCAAGACCTCCAGGTGACTCTGGGCTACAGGTAGGGATGAAGTAAGTGATGGGAATGGGGAAGTAGCAGGGCCCAGATCATGTAGGGGCCTCATGGGCCATTTTAAGGGCTTGACATGGCGTGATAAGAAGACTTTGAAAGCTTTTGACCACAGGAATGACATGATTTGATGTCTGTTTTTAAAAGATCACTCAGGGCTTGGCGCCTGTAGCACAGTGGTTACAGTGCCTGCCACATACACCAAGGGTGGCAGGTTCAAACCCGGCCCAGGCCAGCTAAACAACAATGACAACTGTAACAAAAAATAGCTGGGCACTGTGGTGGGCGCCTGTAGTCCTGGCTACTTTGGAGGCTGAGGCAAGAGAATCACTTAAGCCCAAGAGTTTGAGGTTACTGTGAGCTGTGATTCCATAGTACTCTACCGAGGGCAACATAGTGAGACTGTCTCAAAAAAAAAAAAAAGAAAAATCACTCTGGATGCTCCCATAGGGGAGCAGGAACCAGAACAGGGAGGCCAGGTAGAAGAACACTATTGCAGCAATCCAAATGAGGAACGATGGTGGCGTTTTATACGTACAGGAACCAAGACCAGCCCCAGTGGCTCATACCAGTAATCCTAACACTTTGAGAGGCCCAGGTGGATAGAATGCGTGACCTCAGGAGTTCAAGATCAACCCGAGCTAGAGCGAGACCCTGTCTTTAAAAACAGCCTAGCATTGTGGCAGGTGCTTATAGTCCCAGCTACTTGGGACTGAGGCAAGAGGATCACTTGAGTCCAAGAGTTTAAGGTTGCTGTGAGCTATGACACCATGGCACTCTACTCAAGATGACAGAGTAAGACTCTCGAAAGGAGAAGACAGAAGAGGAGGGGAGGGGAAGGGAGGGGAGGAGAGGAGAGGAGAGACAAGGTAAAAAGCAAGAAACCACGAATCCATCATGCTAATTCCCTCTCTTTTACCATCAGGACTGCTGAAGACAGGCCAGGAAAGGACCGTCTCCAATAGAACTGTGAAAGCCAGAACTTAGACATTCTTTAAGCCAGATCTGTGCCACAGAAGAATCTTCCAATTTATTGGCCTAGAAAAACTCTGCTGTACATGTAGGACGCTCGGAAACATCTCTTACAGATATCACATTCCACCCCCATCTCGCAATTCCCTGTGCTCTACTTAGTGAGCTGCTGTGTCCTAGGAGATGGAAAGACCTAGTCCTTGCCTGTGGGAAAATAGCATCAGGACCGTGTGTTCTGGTTAGTTCCCCCTTCAATATCGTATTGATGTTGAAGTCACTGGACAGAAATTGAGGTCGAGGAAGTACTCAATATTAATTTCATTGTAATTGACTATTACACATAGTGCTGAATAAATTAGGCTGTATCATATTTTCAATCAATTGTGTTTCCTGTTCCAGTGTAAATAATACACAGAGAAGACTGAAAGTGTGAGAAAACCACTGCCAGACAGGGGCAGACTTCCCCGGAAACTATTACTTCTGTCTGGTCTTCCACAATCGGAGGCCTCCTCTCAAAAAAAACAACTTTGTAACAGTTAGCATGTGAATATCTGGTTTATCTTTCCCCCTTCCTATATCTCGCCTGGCTTTTTCTTCTTTCTGCTTCTTTAGGGGAGTTTGCTTCTGGGTTGCTGCAGCCTCTAAACTGAGACATATCTTCCCCACTCCAAAAGAATCCCTAATTCCAAAGAGTTGCCTTTATACGGATTTTGTAAAAGATGAAAATGTGAGATTTCTTTAACTTTTCCCAAAGAAAAGCTCTGTTGCTTAGTTAGAAAATACATTCCCCTTGGTGGCGCCCATAGCTCAGTGGGTAGGGCGCTGGCCATGTACACTGGCTGGTGGGTTCAAACCCGGCCCGAGCCAGCTAAAACAACAATGGCAACAACAACAACAACAAATAGCCAGGTGTTGTGGCAGGTGCCTATAGTCCCAGCTACTTGGGAGGCTGAGGCAA
>NW_003852539.1:4186873-4207781 GCF_000181295.1 Otolemur garnettii | reverse complement strand
AAAAAAAAAAAAAAAAAGAAAGAAAGAAAATACTTCCCTCAGACAATGCATAATGAAGAAATATCCTTAAGGCCCACGTCCTTCAAAACTAAGAGGAATATTTGCCATTTAAAACAAAACTAAATTGTGTGTTTCCAAGGAAATGTGTTTTGAATAAAAATGCATTTGAGGCCACGAGAAGTGGCTCACGCTTGTAATCTTAGCACTCTGGGAGACTGAGGTGGGTGGATTACTTGAGCTCAGGAGTTGGAGACCGGCCTGAGCAAAAGTGAGACTCTGTCTCTACTTAAAATAGAAAAATTAGCCAGCTGTGGTGGAGCCTGCCTATAGTTCCAGCTACTCAGGAGGTTGAAGCAAGAGGATTGCTTAAGCCTAGGAGTTTGAGGTTGCTGTGAGCTATGATGCCACAGCACTCTACCCAGAGTGAGAAAGTGAGACTCTATCTCAAAAAAAAAAAAGGTGTTTGTATTTTATTTATCTGATGCATGTGATAATTCTTCTCATTTTTATTAGCAGGTGAACAAGTCCAAAGAACTTTTAGTAATGACATATGCCAGAAATTGAGCAAAGTTAACCCTAGTACGGCCTGCCTCTCAATAAGATATTTGTTTGTAGGATATATTGAAAGCACATCAATGATTTTATTATTTACCTCAAGAATAAAATATTACTCAAACTATCTTTTGAGATACCCCCGTGCATAAGGAAAGGGTTTTTACTCCAACACTGAAGAGTATTAAGAGCACAGGGCAGTGGTTTTTAACCTTTTTATCTCACAGCACACTTGAACCTATAGTTAAACTCTATGGCACACTTAAATTATATTAAACCAAAAGAGTAAAAAATATATATATATATACTAAAAAATTAAAAAAAAATAAAGAATATACTTACTGTGCTTTGAACTTCTTTCAAAAATAATTTAATTATTGATCTTTAAAATTTTTCATGGCACACCGGTTAAAAATCACTGGATAGGGCTTATTTTATGAGTCATTGATAATTATCTAAAAGAAGCAGGTTGACTAAAGAGCCAGGTAACTCGTATCACAACACTGTTTGTCAAATGGGTCCTGGTTGTGACTTAAATCGGGAGGCAACTCTGCTCCTGCAGTGACTGTGCCGACTCCCAGATACTCACCCTCCTTTCTCTGCTGACAGTTTTCCCTTATGGTTTGGGTTTCTTGTGGGGCAGGAGGAGAAATTATAAATGTGCTATAAGCTATAAACAAGTGAACTTTTTATCTCAGGATGAAATACTGGTGTTTATACAATTAAACTGTGCATAAACTAAATTTTGTTTCTTTTCACAGACGTAACCTGTTCCCATAATGTGGATAATTGAACTCTTGATACCAATTAGCAAAGCCATTTTTTCTTCCAATGTGGACAGCCAGAATCTTAGGCTTATCACCTCTGCCTTGGCTTTAAAGTCTGGCCTTCTCCCCACAGCCCTCATGTGGGGACAGCTTCAACTAGGGCAGGTCTTTATTAAACACAAGGGACTGTCCCACCTTTGCTCTTGTCTTCTTTTACCTTGTATAGCCTGCTGTCATCCCTGACATTCAGACTCATCTAAACTTCCACCCCGCTCTCCAGATTGAGCATTCTTCCTGAACTCCTTTAGCTTGTAATGCTAGAATTCCAGAGATTCCGTAAGCCACACTAGCGTGGGCCCCTCAATTCCCAGACCTTCTTTTCCTCATTCCTCAATCAACACTCCACGTCTATCTGCCATGTTTATATCAGTATTGTCTTCTTCTTCTGAAAACTCAGTAATTGAGGAAGAAGATAGATCATATCAGTGGTTTCCCAGCTTTTCCTTTGCGGGGTGGTGGTGGTGGGAATATGTAGATTCCAATATATGACAGAGAAAGTCCAGCATGGAAAACGTAAGTGAAGATACTGTGGCTGCAGTACAGGGAGGCCCAGAGCCCTAGTCCCTCGGCTTTCCTCATTTCAGAAAGACACAAAAAGCAAAAACATCACGTCGCCCCGTCTAAGAACTACCCATGAGGGCCTGTGAAAATTCCTCCATTTACCCCTTTCTTCTTAAGGATATGAAGTGGGCAATTTTTCTGACACTAGGCTGGCAACCATCCTCCATGTTAGTGTTTGGGAAATGTGGGAAGACCTTCCAAAGGCTGAACCAATAGAACTGAAGGCATTGTGAAAGTTAATAGGTGAAATGGATCATTCTTGTCATACCCAAATAAATCAGAGTTGAGGGGCCAGGAGACAAAAGAATTCGGGTCACATAGCATTGCTCCAAGAATTGAATTCTGTACAAGCCCAACTGCTGAAACTACCTGCTGTAACCTTAAGCCCAGTTTTATCTAAGAGCTGCTGAAATAACCTGCCACAACTTTAAGACTAGTTCTACTTAACGACCATCACTCACCAATCACAGCTCACTGGCTCTGAAAGGCTTCGCTAGTGCTGATAGGCTTACTTTCAAAATAACACATAGCATTTCTCTTTCTAAGGAAGCTCCTGGCCTTTTCTTCCTTCTTTGAAAATACCAAAGACCACCCATGTCTGTGTTTATGCCTCGAATTTCAATTCAGTGATTCCAAATAAAATGTTTAATTTAGGGATTTGTCTCTGTATTTTATTTTTACTTTAACAGTGTAAACTGTTCCCAAAACATACTTACTTATAAGGATGATGATCAGTAGTCTGAAAATTCCAAAGGCAGGAATCATTTCTCGAAAATTCTTGCAAAGAGATAAATAATAATCATATAAGCTATCTATTGGCAAGTGAAACCCCACTTCTACTCCCTCTTCAGCTGCTTTTCATTTAACATAATGTCTGAATGTACAGTATTTACAAACCAAAGCAAGAGTGTAAGAGCCAAGCTTCCAAATGTATTTGGAAAGTACGATGCTGGTACACTTTGGAGAACAAAATGAAACACGATGTTTAATTTCCCAGGAAAAACCAGACAACAGTTTATTACATGGAAATAATCTAAATATAAGTAATGTAAAATCAACACTTAATATGTCAATAAATAAATGGATAAAGCTGGGCAGGGTAGCTCATGATTGTAATTCCAGCATTTCAGAAGGCCAAGGTGGGAGGATCATTTCAGGCCAAGACCAGCCTGGACAACATAGCTCAGATCTTGTCTCTACAAAAAAATTTAAAAATTAGCCAGGTGTGGTGGCATGTGCCTATAGTCCCAGATACTTGGGAAGCTGAAAAAGGAGGATGGTTTGAGTTCAGGAGTTAAAGGTTGCAGTGAGCTGTGATTATGCCACTGCACTCCAGCTTGGGCAACAGAGCAAGACCCTGTTTCTAAAAGAAAAATAAATAGGCTTGGCACCCGTAGCTCAGTGAGCAGGGTGCCAGCCATGTACACTGAAGCTGGTGGGTTGGAGCCTGGCCTGGGCCTGCTAGACAACAATGACAACTGCAACCAAAAAACAGCCAGGCGTTGTGCTGGGCACCTGTGGTCCCAGCTACTTGGGAGGCTGAGGCAAGAGAATCTCTTAAGCCCAAGAGTTGGAGGTTGCTATGAGCTGTGACAGCACAGCACTCTACCGAGGGCAACATAATGTGACTCTGTCTCAAAAAAATTTTGAAAAAGGAAAAAATAAATAAATAGATAAATAAAGGAGATTTATAAATGCTATCCAACCAAGTCTGATGAAATATTTCTAAGCTTTTTTAGTTAATATTCATTTGATACCTCTTTATCCTCTTTCCCAGTAGTAGTTAACAAAGACTTTTAACTAAAATTCAAGTATTACCTTAATTTTTTGAGATAATTTCAAAAGTATTGAAAATGTTGATCAGACACCATTGTTTGGGGGCGGTACCTGTGGCTCAGTGAGTAGGGTGCCTGCCCTATATACTGAGGGTGGCAGGTTCAAACCCGGCCCAGGCCAAACTACAACAAAAAAATAGACAGGCATTGTGATGGGTGCCTGTAGTCCCAGCTACTTGGGAGGCTGAGGCAAGAGAATCGCCTAAGCCCAAGAGCTGGAGGTTGCTGTGAGCTGTGACGCCATGGCACAGGTTGGCCTTGAACTCCTGGCCTCAGGTAATTTTCCGGCCTTGACCTCCTGAAGTGCTGAGACTACAAGCGTGAGCAACCACTTCCAGCCAATGTAAAAACTTTATCCAGTACATCTACCTCTAGAAATCTATCCCACCCAAAACAAACAAACAAACAAAAATCACACAAATGAAAAGAAATGTAAAAAAAAAATTTCTTACAAGAGTGTTATTTATAAATGTGAAAACCTAGGATCACCCCTTCAATGAGGGAGTCTTTAAATAAATCCTGATGCAGCTACATGGAGGATTCTACGGGACACCTGCAAAGACTGAGGGGGATCTCTGTGCCCTGACATAGGTAGATGGTCAGGATACCCTGTGCTGAAATGCAGGACAATGTAAGAGTGGTTCTGTTCTTGTAATGTTAGGGTTGGCAGGAATTTGGATACATGTAGGAAAAGGTCTGGAAGGACATATATTTATATAAAACTATCATCAACCTTTCTTACCACCCCCACCACCAAACTATTAACATATGCTATGTTGGGGACCTTGAATATCTGGGTTTTTATTTAAAATTTTATTTAGTACTCATTACTTTTGAGATCAGAAAATAAAACATAAGAAATAAAAGTTCTGGTGGGCATACAATTCTCATAAAGAAAATGAATGCTCGGTAAAGTTTTATTTTTTACGAGATAGCATCTCGGCTCGGTGCCCGTTGCACAGTAGTTACAGTGCCAGCCACATACACCTACAGTGGCAGGTTCAAACCCAGCCCAGGCCAGCTAAACAACTGCAATAAAAAAAATAGGCAGGCATGGTGGTGGGCTCCCAGCTACTTGGGAGGCTGAGGCAAGAGAATTGCTTAAGCCCAAGAGTTGGAGGTTGCTGTAAGCTGTGACAACACAGCTCTCTACTGAGGGTAACATAGTGAGACTCTGTCTCAAAGAAAAAAAGAGAGAGAGACAGCATCTGACTCATTACTCAGGCTGGAGTACAGTGGCTATTCACAGGAACAATCATACTGTACTGTAGCCTCAAACTACTGACCTCAAGTGATCCTCCTGCCTCAGCCTCCCAAGTGGCTGAGACTACAGGTGTACCCCAACATGCCTGGCTTTCAGCAAATATTGATAAATGACAATTCCCCCAAATAACAGTTACTGTTTATTTTCTCTTTTTAAAGACAGAGTCTGTCTCTCATTTTTTTCTGAGACAGAGTCTCACTTTATTGCCCTCGGTAGAGTGCCATGGCATCTCACAGCTCACAGCAACCTCCAACTCCTGGGTTTAGGGGATTCTCTTGCCTCAGCCTCCCAAGTAGCTGGGACTACAGGCACCTACCCCAACGCCCGGTTATTTTTGTTTGTTGTTGCTGTTGTTGCAGTTCGGCAGTGCTGGGTCTCACTATGTCACCCTCAGTAGAGTGCTGTGGTGTCACAGCTCACAGAAACCTCAAACTCTTGGGCTTAAGCGATTCTCTTCCCTCACCCTCCTAAGTAGCTGGGACTATAGGCACCTGCCACAACACCTGGCTATTTTTTTGTTGTAGTTATCATTGTTGTTTGGCAGGCCTGGGCCAGGTTCAAACTGCCAGCCCTGGTATATGTGGCTGGCTGGTATCGGTGCCTGTAGTACAGTGGTTACAGTGCTGGCCACATACATTGGGGCTGAGCTATGGGCGCCAAGCCTGTTAATTTCTCTTTTTAAGTAAAAGACTTGTAGATTTCATCTCCAAAGGTCTTACCACTAGAACATTCATGAAATAGCCTCCCATCAGAGCATAGACGCCTCCTGAAGCACCCACAAGAGATCTGAGTGGGTCAAATATGGAGCTGGCAAGGGATCCTAAAGAAATAAAACACAAAGAACCAGACATGACTGCAGGAATATGAAAGAAAACTGTTTCCAATCTAAGATAAAAGTCTGGGAGGTTTGGTCCATTATCATATTAACAAACAGCAAATTCATTTTATCACTTTTATACTGTAGAAGTATAGCTGTGTAGGCTGTCACAATTTGTCTAAAACATTAAATGTTCACCAGAAAGCAATTTAACAATAACAAAAGCATAGACTTTGGAGCCAAAATTACCAGCTGTGTGACTTGAGGAAGCTATTTAACCTCTTTATGCCTCAGTTTCCCTACCTACAAAATAGAGCTATTAATAGCACTTGCCTAAATGCATTACCAGAAGCAAATAAATCCATAGCAATAGCATGCTTAGCTACTGCCTGACAGGCAGTACATACTTGTTAGTTACTATTTCAAAACTACCTGTTCTACATGTTTAGTCAAAGCTGTCAAAACACCTGAGACATTCCAACATTTTATTATCTAATGGCTATTGTTCTTCATGAGCTACAATGTGGCCTAATCTTTCTCAACATACCATTCAATCAGATTCCCCAAGCAAGATGAATCCTATTTACTGACCCAATCCTAGATTTCCTGGACCAAAACAAGACTTTACAAACCACCATATGCAAAGGCTACGATGTTCTCTCTATATGGTTAGTTCTGCTACTTGGTTTCTTCCTTTCCAGGCCTTCCTTCCTAAAGATACAATATGATAAAATACATACTTTGTGGGCCTAGGGCCTGTGGCCAAACCGGTGGATTGCTTGAGCTCAGGAGTTCGAGACCAGCCTGAGAAAGAGCAAGATTTCTCTCGACTAAAAATAGAAAAACTAGCCAGGTGTACAGCAGGTACCTCTAGTCCCCACGACTAGGAAGGCCTAGGCAAGAGGATTGCTTAAGCACGAGAGGTTGAGGTTGCTGTGAGCTATGACACTATGGCACTCTGCCCAGGATAATGAAGTGAGATTCTGTATCAAAAAAAAAAAAGGCTCGATGTCTGTAGCACAGTGGTTACAGCCCCGGCCACATACACCCAGGCTGGTAGGTTCAAACCCGCCCCAGGCCAGCTAAACAACAATGACAACTCCAACAACAAAAACTAGCCTGGCATTGTGGCAGGTGCCTGTAGAGGGAGGCTGAGGCACGAGAATTGCTTAAGGCCAAGAGTTTGAGGTTGCTGTGAGCTGTGAGGCCACAGCACTGTACCAAGGACAACAAAGTAAAACTCTGTTCAAAGAAAAAGAAAAAAGAAAACCCCACTTTGCAAGAAGGACAAAGTGTGCATTCTTAGGAATCTCACAAAAAGTTGAGCAAATAAGTATTATAAAATGAAGAATATAACCAGTGCTATGACTAAAATACAATACATTTGCTGTAGAAGCACTTAGGAAGGAATGACTTTCTCTACAGACGAGTAGAGACCCTCCTACTCTGAGGAGGAGGAGATAGCAAAGTTTAATAGCATGCTGATTAAACTTTGAAGAAGCTTTAAGATTTGGATAAGGAAAAGAAGGTATTCAAGAGTTAGAGAACTGAAAAAGCAAAGACAGAATCAGAGGTACACGGATGACTGTAGATCGGTGGGAAATAGTCTGGTAGGACTAGAACAATGATTCTAAAATGCTACCTGGAGACTAGGGCTGGGGTGGTTGTATCATAATCATATGAGGAATTTATTTTTATTTTTAAAATACAGATAGAAATGTCTATTTCTGCCCATAATGGAGTAACAAAAATGGGATTTACCTTCCCATATGAAAAATCCCAAAGCACTGGATAAAATATATTATATGAAACAATGATCTTCAAGATACTGCACATTGGACAACAAAAAACAGTGAACCTTGAGAGACAGGAAATAAGTTAGATGAGCTGTCTGATTGCTTAGATCAGACGTCCTCAAATTACGGCCCGCAGGCCACATGTGCCCCCCCAGGACATTTATCCGGCCCGTGGGGTGTTTTTGCTGCCGCTGCCTGTCCTGCTTAGCAGCCAACAAGGCCAGTCCAGCCCTCCAGTGGTCTGAGGAACAGTGTTTAAAAAGTTTGAGGTCCGTGGTAGATAGTGCCTTAAGCAAGATAACAGACTGCATGATAAGGGAACCCAGGCAGATCCCAGCACACTTCAAGTCAAAAGATGGAGTTTAGAGTTCAGATATCCCTGGACAGCTAGAGTTTGCAAGACAGGGTACCAGGGCAGAGAGTTGCACATAGAGAAAACTCCAGAAAGGAGCATGGGAGGAAATTACCTGAGCCAAGAAAAGAACCACACAAACTAAGATGGGGAGATCACCATTCATACAGCTTTAGGGAGGCTAAGTAACTTTCTAAACTTCATAATTCATGGGGCATTGATTAGCGCACAGAAAAGTTTCCTATACCGGTAGTGGGAATAACTAGCATCTTATCAGAAAGGACCAAACTGTTTCCAGGTAATTTAACAGAGTTACAGAACAAATCTAAAGAATATTTATAGGAAAGAATATTGTATTTATAATACAAAAATATCCTTTATCCAGTTAAGTAAAATGTCTAGCATCCAATAAAAAATTATCAGGCTACTATGGCACCAGTTTTTGAAAAAGAAAAAAAAATATCAGGCATACAAAGAAGTAGAAAAACAGGACCCATAATAAAGAGAAAAAAATCAAACACCCATCCAGAACTGACTCAGATGGTAAATGTATAATAACATATAAAGGCATTAAATAATTATTACATCTGTTTTCTATATGTTCAAAAGTTAAATAGAGACCGGTAAGATATAAAACAGAACTCAAATTAAACTTGTAAAGATGAGAACTACAATGTCTAAAATGAAAAAATAAACCAAATGGGTTTAATGGTAGATTATTCATTGCAGAAGAAAAGATTAGTGAATGTTTTCCAAAGTTTGATGAAAGCTATAAACTCACAAGTGAAAAAAAAACACCCCCAGAAACTCCAAGCATAAGAAACATGAAGAATTATATACCAAGGTACAACAAACTCAAATTGATCAAGATCCGTAAGAATCTCAAAAGCAGCCAGAGTAAAAAGACATGTTTCACACTGAGGAATAATAATAAGGATGATGACAGATTTCTCACTGAAAACAATACACCTGAGGAAACAGTAGGGGAACATAAAAGATAGAAAGAAAAATACTCGGAGTATTTTTGTCTCTACTTAAGCTTGAATTCTTTTTCTTATTTTTTTAATCCTTTTTTTCTTTTTGAGTCTTACTTTGTCACCCTGGGTAGAGTGCCATGGCATGTTAGCTCACAGCACCCTCAAACTCTTGGACTCACACTATGCTTTTGCCTCAGCCTCCCTAGTAGCTGAGACTACAGGCACCTGCCAAAATGCCCGACTATTTTTAGAGACAGGATTTCCTTCTTGTTCACGCTAGTCTCAAACTCCTGAGCTCAGGCAATCTACAATTTTTGGCTGGTGCTGGGTTTGAACCCACCACCTCTGGCATATGGGGCCTGCGCCCTGGTCATTTGAGCCACAGGCACTGCCCCAATAAAGATTTTTTTTTTTCAGATGCAAAAGGGATAAAAAAGATTGATGACCTGCAGACCCATACAACAAAAAATGTTAAAGAAAATCCTCAGGAAAAGGAAAAGGATATCAGATGAAATGTGGAGGTATAAAAGAAAAGAAGAGCACTGGAAATGGTGAGAACGTGAGGACATATATACGATTTTTTTCTTATTATTTAAATCTCTTTAGAAGAAAATTAACTATACAAACAAAACTAATATGGAGAGACCTCTTGGCGGGAGCTGGTGGCTAGCCTGAAGCCAGGTGGAGGAAAGGTGGGGACCCCAGAGCCCGGACCCTGGAGGAGGGCGTCGGTGGCGGTCCTGTCTCTATAAGGTTCTAGGGGGGCTGGGAGACGGCGGGGGGGCGGGGGGGACGGCCTAGCCTAGCACAGCCACTGCGGCCCTAAGGCCCACGCTTCCTGGGAGTTACTGATTGTCTCCTTTGAAGAAACATGAAGTCACACTTCTAAAAAAAAAAAAAAAACTACCAATATCAGGCGGCACCTGTGGCTCAGTGAGTAGGGTGCTGGCCCCATATACTCAGGGTTCAAACCCGGCCCCGGCCAAACTGCAACAAAAAAAAGGCCAGGCGTTGCGGCAGGCGCCTGTAGTCCCAGCTACTCTGGAGGCTGAGGCAAGAGAATCACCTAAGCCCAAGAGCTGGAGGTTGCTGTGAGCTGTGACACCTCAGCACTCTACCGAGAGGGACAAAATGAGACTCTGCCTCTAAAAAAAAATAACTAATATCAATGTAATGTGAGGTCTATCACATGTAAAAGTAAAACATATGGTAACAAAAGGACCAAGAGGCAAAGTGGAAATGTATCATTGTAAGGTTATTTTACTATATGTAAAATAATATCATATTACCTGAAGGGAGACAGTGGTAAGTTAACTTTTTGACTGAGATCAATGCCTACAGGCATTCAAACAAGATGTTAGTTTGGTGTAAGTGATGCCTATAGGCATTTTTCATTTTGCAAACAAAAACTCGACACCGTAATGCTACCTGACTTGAGCCTGTAAGCATCCTATGCTTTGTTCTCAATAGTGTTTACAGCTGTGCCTGAAATAATTTGTATGAATAGTGGAAACTAAAACCAACATGGGTGAATTATTTTGATTAGTAAGCAAACAAAGAGCATGCTGTGCATTCCAATGGTTGTTGCTATCCACACAAGCCTCAACTGGCACATTTTGTTTCTCAGCTCTCCACTGTCAAAGGGTTAGACATACACAACACTGAAAGGTCGAAACAAAGTATTACAGCTCATAAGCCAACTAAGAAGGTAAAATAGAACAATAAGAATACACAATCCAAAAGAAGGCAAAAGGGAAAAACACGAATAAGGGAACACAGAACAGATGGAACAAATACGAGTAGTAGGATAGTAAGTTCAAACCTAACCACGTCAGTAATCACATTAAATACAAATGGTCTGAACACCCAAATGAAAAGGTAGCAACTGTGAGATTAGATAAAAAAGTAAGACTCACCTACCTACACAATGCCTACAAGAAACAGGCTTTTTTCTCCCTAGAAACAGGGTCTTGATCTGTCGGCCTGAGCAACACGATAAAACCTTGTCTGTACAAAAAACAGAAAAGGGCTCGGCACCTATAGCTCAGTGGCAAGGGTGCCAGCCACATACACCAGAGCTGGAGGGTTCGAACCCAGCCGGGGCCTGCCAAACAACAATGACAACTACAACCGAAAAAAAAAATAGCTGGGTGTTGTGGCGGGCGCCTGTAGTTAAAAAAAAAAATAGAAAAGAAAGGCCTAACATGGTGGCTCACACCTGTAATCCTAGCACTCTGGGAGGCTGAAGCAGGTGGATAGATTGAGCTCACAAGTTTGAGACCAGCCTAAGCAAAAGTGAGACCCATATTAACCAGTTCGATGAAAATATTTCAAATTGTATATAAAACCAGCACATTATACCCCATGACTGCATTAACTCACACAGCTATGATTTAATAATAAAAAAAAAAAGTGAGACCCCCATCTCTACTAAAAATAGAAAAAAAAAATTGAGGCAAGAGGATCACTTGACCCCAAGAGTTTGAGATTGCGCTGAGCTATGACACTATGGTACTCTACCCAGGGCAACAGCTTGAGACTCTGTCTCAAAAAAAAAGAAAAGTCAGCTGGGCACGGTGGCACAAACCTGTAGTCCCAGCTACTCATGAGCCAAGGCAGAGAATTGCACTTGAGCTCAGGAGTTTGAGGTTCTAGTATCATGACACCACTGCCCTCTAGGCCAGTGACATAGTATCACCTTATCTCAAAAACAGGCCAGTAAATTGGCTCACACCTGTAATCCTAGCACTCTGGGAGGCCGAGGCGGGTGGATTGCTTGAGCTCATGGGTTTGAGACCAGGCTGAGCCAGAATGAGACCCTGGCTCTACTAAAAACACAAAACACTGAGGCAAGAGGATTGCTTGAACCCAAGAGTTGGAGGTTGCTCTGAGCTATGATGTTGCCATGGCAACCTACCCAGGGTGATACCCTGAGACTCTATCTCAAAAAAAAAAAAAAGTAAGAAGAAGCAAAAACTGATAGAACCACGAGAGAAACAGACAGGTTCATGATTACATTTACAGATTTCAATATCCTCTCTTCTTTTTTTTTTTGAGACAGAGTCTCACTACGTCACCCTTGTTAGCGTGCCATGGCGTCACAGCTCATGGTAACCTCAAACTATTGGGCTTGAGCAATTCTCTTGCCTCAGCCTCCCAAGTACCTGGGACTACAGGCACCTGCCATAATGCCCAGCTATTTTTTCGTTGTAGTTGTCATTGTTATTTGGCAGGCCCCAGCTGGATTCAAACGCGCCAGCTCTGGTGTATATTGCTGGTGCCCTAGCCGCTGAGCTATAGGTGCTGAGCCTCAATATCCCCTCTTTATAATTTATAGAGAAAGTAGACAGAAAATCAGTAAGGATGTGAAGACTAACCACATAATCAACCAAATTGACTGAATTAATGTTCACACAATATTCTACCCAATAAAAGCAAAACACACATTCTTTTCAAATGCACATAGAAACACTTATCAATATAGGCCATATTCTGGATTATAAAACAAATCTTCATACATTTAAAAGGATTCAAGTCATACAAAGTGTGTTCTCAAACCACAATTTAATTAAACTAGACATCAACAAGAGAACATCTGTTTGAAAAATCTACAAACAGGCTCGGCGCCTATAGCTCAACCGGCTAAGGTGCCAGCCACGTACACCTAAGGTGGCGGGTTCGAATCCCCAGCCCGGACCCGCCAAACAACAATGACGGCTGCAACCAAAAAATAGCCGGGCGCTGTGGCGGGCGCCTGTGGTCCCAGCTACTTGGGAGGCGGAGGCAGGAGACTCGCTTGAGCCCAGGAGTTGGAGGTTGCTGTGAGCTGTAATGCCATGGCACTCTACCCAGGGGGACAGCTTGAGGCTCTGTCTCAAAAAAAAAAAAAGAAAAATCTACAAACATTTGGAAGCTAAATGACACACTTTAACCCACCCATCAAAGAAGAAATCAAAAGGGAAATCAGCAAGTATAGTAAGTCCCCTCTTATCAGCAGGAGTATATTCCAGGATCCCCAGTATCTACCTGAAACTGTACATATTACCAAAGCTTATATGTACTCTGTTTTTTGATCTGATAATCAGGATGGCTACTAAGTGACTGATAGGTGGGTATGGTATACAACAGAGATATGCCTGACAAAGGGATGATTCACACCCTGGGCAGGACAGCACGATGGCATGAGAATTCATCATTATGCACTCAGAAGAGAACACAGTTTTAAACTTATGAATTATTTATTTCTGGAATTGTCCATAACATTTTTGGACCTTGCTTGACCACAGGTAACTGAAATAATGGAAAGCAAAACCCTGGATAAGGGAGAACTACTGTATTTTGAACTAAATGAAAATGAATCACACAAGATATCACGATTTGAGGGATCCTGCTAAAGCAATACTTTGGGGGAAATGTAATCATTAAACACTTATGTTAAAAAAGAAGAAAGTTCCAAAGTTAGTGACCTTAACCGTCCACCTTAAGAAACCAGAAATAGCAAATGAAACACAAAGTAAACAGAAGAAAGGAACTAATGGAGCAGAAATCAATGGAATAAAAAGCAATCAATAGGAAAAACATCAATGAAACCAAAGATCAGAGTAAAAATCAATGAAATAAAAAACAGAAAATCAATAGAAAAAATCAATATTCTTAGGGAAAATCAATAAACATGATAAACTTCTAATCAAACTAATCAGGGGAAAAAAAGATACAAAATACCAACATCAGGAATTAGAGAAGTGACATCACTACATGTTCACCAGAGACTAAAAGATAATAAATAATATTAACCAAAAAAAAAGCATTCTATTGAATTGCACACTTTAAATGGGTGAATTTTATGGTATGTGAATTATATCACAGTGAAGCTGTTAAAAAAGGTTTGTCAGTTTCATAAAAATTAAACATACCCTACCATTGGATCAAGCCATTCCATTCCTAGATTTTCTTTACCAAGAAATTTTGTCCACAGTCAGACTTGTACACAAGTGTTTACAGCAGTTTCACTTCCAATAGCCTCAAACTGGAAATAACCCAAATGTCCACCAACAGAATAGATAAACAAACAGTGTAAATAGAATCAATTGCTGATACACATAACAACATGGATAAACCTCAAAATAAGTATATTGAGTAAAAGAAGCCAGGTAATAAAGAGTATTTACTCTGGCTGGGCACAGTAGCTCAGGCCTGTAACTCTAGCACTCTGGGAGCTGAGGCAGGAGGATCCCTTGAGCTCAGGACTTTGAAACCAGCCTGAGCAAGAATGAGACCATTTCTCTACTAAAAAATAAAGAAATTAGCTGGGCATTGTGGCAAGTGCCTATACATGAGGAATAAAGAGACCTCCATCTCTGTTAAAGTAAAAAATAAAAACATTGGTCAGGCATGGTGGTGCACATCTGTAGTGCCATCTACTCAGGAGGCTCAGACAGGATGATCACTTGAGCCCAGGAGTTGGAGGCTGCAGTGAGCTATGTATGATTGGCACTTCTGCATTCTAGCCTGGGAGACAAAGCAAGACCCTGTCTCAAAAAAAAAAAAAAAAAAAGAAAAGAAAAGAAAAGAAAAGCAATGAGGTCAGATAGTAGAGGGTAATGAAGAGCATCCGTGCACACTTTGCCTTTCTTTTGGCCACTGTCAATTTGTTAGGAAGGATATAATATGTGTGTTCTAAGCTGTGTTTGAGGAAAGTGACCTAGGCAGCGGTGTGAAGGATAGACCGGAATGGCAGAGATAACCCACCAAGAAGCTATTACAAAAACAGGCCGAGGAGGGTAACAGGTTAGTCATGTTCTCCCTTCGGTCTCTGCTCTGAAACTGGGGCAAGGCTGAGTCCATAGGTTGAAATCGAGTTGTGAGGTTAACAGAGCTGTAAATGCTGAAGTCAGGCAAGGCCTGACCATCAAAAAAGGCTTTCAAGGACAGGAAAAAACAAGTGTGTGCACAAACAAGAGACAGCGGAAAAACAGGATCCAAAAAAGGCAGGAGGGAAGTAGATGTGGGGCTGCTTCCCTGAGCCTCGCCAATTCTATCTCTTTAACTCGTCTCCCAACTGCTTCCTGTTCCCCATATCCACAGCCACTGGCCCTGCAAGGTCACAGGTCCTCATGGGAACCCTCGGCTCTAGGATGCGGGCAAATTTTTGATCAGTAAAGCACATAATTCATTGGTTGAATTATGTTCCCTGGAAACATATGGTAGAATCTTTAAAGGATGAGACCTATTGATTAAATAATAATTGTAAATTACTTTTATCCAGGCAGTGGCTCATGCCTATAATTCCAGCACTTGGGGAGGCTGGGGCAGGAGGATCACTTGAAGCCAGGAATGTGAGACCAGCCTGGGCAACATGGTGAGACCTCGTCTTTACCCCCCAAAAGTTATTTTTTAATTAGCTAGGCATGGGGTTTTGCTCTTGTAGTCCCACCTACTCAGGAGGCTGAAGCCAGGAGTTTGAGGTTGCAGTGAGCTAGGAGCACCACTGTACTCCACCCTGGGCAATGGAGTGAGATCTATCTCAAAAAAAATCATTTTTACCTCATTGATAATATGAAAAAAACTTTCAATGAGCAGTGTCATTAAGCTTTGCTATTTTTGAAAATCATGACACAGAAAAGTAAAGATGTAATCCTAAATTCGGTTATTTTCTACAGAAAATTCACTCTTAATGGCTATCAAAGCCACACATAAAATTTTTAAACAATGTGTGGTATCAAATGAAAGAACATCATTGACCAAGCAAAATTTTTGTTGTAATTTGGCTATTAATTCTCACCTTTCCCAATGACAGTCATTTGCTTTTGCAAACTATCAGAAAGTACTACAATAAAGTTTAAAACTCACTAAAACTCTTCACTGAAAAACTTTTAAACAGATTAAAAATTAGTTTCCTAGCTTTCTTTTTTGTTTCAAACAGTCTCACTTTGTTGCCTGGGCTAGAGTGCAGTGGCATCATCATAGTTCACTATTCCTGGGCTCAAGCAGTCCTCTGCCTCAGCCTCCCAAGTAGCTGGGACTGTAGGCACCACAATGCCTGGCTAATTTTTCTATTTTTTGTAGAGACAGTGTCTGGCTTATGGTCTCAAACTGGTCTAAAACTCCAGAGCTGAAGCCATCCTCCTGCCTCGGCCTCCCAGAGTGCTAGAATTAATATGCATCAGCCATTGTGCCTCGCCTTCCCAACTTTGTAAATGTGAATATTGTAAGACATATTGCATCATTTTCAGGAGCAAAATCATATAATGATGGACTTATTCAATGCCAGTTTTAAAAACGCCCTTTCCATAGCATGAGTATTTTTGGAAAAGCAGTTATTTTCTTACTTCTTTCTTTTCTTCTTCTTTTTTTTTTTTTTTAAGACAGTCTCACTTTGTCACCCTCAGTCGGTGCCATGGTGTCACAGCTCACAGCAACCTCAAACTCTTGAGCTCAAGTGATCCTCTTGCCTTAGCCTCCCAAGTAGCTGGGACTATAGGTGCTGGTCACAACACCAAGCTATTTTTAGAGACAGGGTCTCATTCTGGCTGAGACTGGTCTCAAACTTCTGAGCTCAAGCAATCCACCTGCCTTGACCTCCCAGAGTGCTGGGATTACAGGCGTGAGCCACCACACCTGACTATTGTTTTATTCCTTGAGAGAAAATATGCTATCATGTTCTTAAAGAGACATATTTTGCCTTTTCTTCTCAACAACATCTGTTAGGTGGCATACTGCTGACAACCTTTTGTTATCACAGAAAAAGTTAGCAAATTCAATACCCTTGTAAAAGAAAAATATTTTGTAAAAGAAAAACACATAAACTAATTTAAGTGAACAACTCTTCTAAATAATTTGCCATAAAATGATCAGCAAATCTCTGGGAGGCACAAAAGATTTCTGTGATAACTCCCTTACTGAGGATGCCCCTTATTTCTTGTAAAGATTACCTTATTTATTTAACCAGGCACACAAAAACCGCAACAAATCCTATTACACAAAAAGGAACAAAGCCATGGCTCGGCACCTGTAGCCCAGTGAGTAGGGTACCCACCACATACACCGAAGCTGGTGGGTTCAAAGCCTGGCCCGGGCCTGCTAAACAACGATGACTGCAACCAAAAAATAGCCGGGGGTTTGTGGCGGGTGGCTGTAGTCCCAGCTACTTGGGAGGCTAAGGGAAGAGAATTCCTTAAGCCCAGATTTTGAGGTTGCTGTGAGCTATGATGCCATAGCACTCTACCAAGGGCTACATAGTAAGACTCTGTCTCCAAAAAAAAGGAAAAAAGGAACAAGCCAACGAGGGCTTGTGGTTCCTGTGTGTTGTGCCTCCCCCAGGAAACTGCACAAATTTAAGTGACTCATAAAGGTGAAAGAGGGTCCTGTGTCAATCTGTGTATTACATAGAAGTTAGGTTTGATTTCTTGCTCACTTATAGAAATAAATGGATTGATAAACAGCATCTACAAAAACCCTACAGCTTATGTTATATACTTAGTGGTGAAAGACTAACATCAGAAACAAGGCAAGGAGCCCCGTTTTCCCCACTCTTATCCAACATAGTGCAGAAATCCTAGCCAGCACAAGGAGGCGAGAAAAGGCAACAAAAGCCATACAGATTGGAAAGGAAGAAATAAAACCCCCATTTGAAGGTGATGCGATAATTTGCCAATGACTTGGTAAACCCTAGGGAATCTAAAACAAAATAAACGAACCTAAAAAACCTTAGAACCCTAGAGTTAATAAGCAAGTTCAACAAAGTTGCAAGATTATAATAAGACCAACATATAAAAATCAGTCAGGTTGGGTGGTGCACACCTGTAGTCCCAGCTACTCAGGAGGCTGAGGCAGGAGGATCGCCAGAGCCCAGGAGTTTGACTCTAGCCTGGACAACATACCAAAACCCCATGTCTAAAAGAAAAAAAAAATTATATATACTAGCAATAACTATATGGATGGTAAAATAGAATACCATTTAGGAGATCTAATCAGGTGTCTTCAAACTATGGCCCAAGGGCCACATGCGGCCCGCCAGATGTTTTTGCCGCCGCTGCCTGTCCTGCTTAGCAGCTGACTCATCCCAGGCCTGCAGTCCAGCCCTCTAACAGTCTGAGAGACAGTGAGCTGGCCCCCTGTTTAAAAAGTTTGAGGACCCCTGAAAATAAGAGACATACTGTGCTCATGAATTGAAAGCCACAACATAGTAAAGATGTCAGTGCTCAACAAACTGATGAAACAATGCAAAGCAATTCCTATCAAAATCTCACCAAGAATTTCTACAGACATAGACAAGATTATTATAAAATTTATGGGTAAGCAGAGGAAATAGAAAAGCTAAAGTGATTTTGAAAATGAAAATAAAGTGAGAGGACTCACTGTCACTGATTTCAAGACTTACTGTGTAGCTACAATAATGAAGACCGTGTGGTATGGTATAAGGATCAGGGGAATGAAAAGAATCCAGAATGGCCCCCACACAACTACAGGCAAATGATTTTTCACAAAGGTGCAAAAGCAAATTCATTGAAGGAGGAAGTCTTTTCAAAAAATTGTTCTGGGCTCAGCGCCTATAGCTCAACCAGCTAAGGCGCCAGCCACGTACACCTAAGGTAGCGGGTTCGAATCCCCAGCCCGGACCCGCCAAACAACAATGACAGCTGCAACCAAAAAAATAGCCGGGCGTTGTGGCGGGCGCCTGTGGTCCCAGCTATTTGGGAGGCGGAGGCAGGAGACTCGCTTGAGCCCAGGAGTTGGAGGTTGCTGTGAGCAGTGAAGCCATGGCACTCTACCCAGGGGGACAGCTTGAAGCTCTGTCTCAAAAAAAAACAAAAAAACAAAAAAAACAAAAAAATTGTTCTGGCATAACTGGATATTCATAGACAAAACAAACAAGTAAACAGAACCTCAATCTGAACTTTACACTTAATATAAAAATTAACTAACTCAAAATGCATCATATGTTTAAATGTAAAGTATAAAGCCTATAGACAGCTTTTAGAAGATATCACAGGAGAAAACCTTCAGGACTTAGAGCTCACTGAAGAGTTTTTAGATATAGTCCCAAAAGCACAATTCATAAAAGAAAAAATTGATAAGTGGACTTCATCAAAATTAAAATTTTGTGCTCTGTGAAAGACTTAGTTAAGAGGATGAACAGATAAACTATAGAGTGAGGGAAAATATTTATAAACTACAAATTCAAAGAACTCTCAAAACTCAATAGTTTAAAAAAAGTCCAATTAAAAAATGGACAAAAATCATGAACAGACATTTCACTGAAGAAGGTAGACAGGCTCAGTGCCTGTGGCTCAAGTGGCTAAGGCGCCAGCCACATACACCTGAGCTGGCAGGTTCAAATCCAGCCCGGCCCACCAAACAACAATGACGGCTGCAACCAAAAAATAGCCGAGCATTGTGGCGGGCACCTGTAGTCCCAGCTACTTGGGAGGCAGAGACAGGAGAATCGCTTGAGCTCAGGAGTTGGAGGTTGCTGTGAGCTGTGATGTCATAGCACTCTACCCAGGCTGACAGCTTGAGGCTCTGTCTCAAAACAAATAAATAAATAAATAAAGGTATGACTTCTAAAAAAAAAAAAAGAAGGTAGACAGATGGTAGCAAATAAGCACATGAAAAGATACTCAACAATGCATCTTAAAATGTCCCTTCCTGCGTCCACAAAAAGTTGTTCAACATCATTAGCCATTAGGAAAATGCAAATTAAGGCCATGATGATGTATCACTATCCACTTATGAGCACAGGTAAAATAAAAACAGTGCAAAACCAAATGCTGGTGAAGATACAGAGAAACTGAATCTGAATCACTTACACATTACTAGGAGGAATGTCAAATGGAACAGATATTCTAGAAAACATTCTGGAATTTTCTTTAAAAATGAAATATGAGGCTGCGTGTGATGGCTCACACCTGTAATCCTAGCACTCTGGGAGGATCACTTGAGTTCAAAAGTTTGAGACCAGCCCAAGCAAGAGAGAGACCTTGTCTTTAAAAATAGCCAGGCATTGTGGTGGGCACCTGTAGTCCCATCTACTCTGGAGGCTGTCTCCCTCAGTAGAATGCCGTCACAGCTCACAGCAACCTCAAACTCTTGGGCTAAAGTGATCCTTTTGCCTAGCCTTCCAACTAGCTGGGACTACCAGCACCCACCACAACAGCTGGCTATTTTTAGAGATGGGGTCTTGCTCTGGCTCAGGCTGGTCTCCAACACATAAGCTCAGGCAATCCACCCACCTCAGCCTCCCAGAATTGCTAGGATTGCAGGAATGAGTCACCACACCCAGCAAAAGCTTTGTTTTTTTAAAAAATGTTTCCAATAAATAAGCAAATGAATGGATGGAGTTCTAATATTTCCTTCCCACACCATAATAAATCATTTTAGGCACAACCAATCTTAGCGATCATTCCCATATAATGCTAGTCCCTACTCAGACTTTGAACTCCTTTATTCTCTATGTTCTTCTAAAGCTGTCTTTCTTACATGAAAATCTGATCATGCTACTTCTCAAAATCATTAGACTGCCACATAAGGGCTTTCATGGTCTAGCTTTAAGCCTTTACCCAATATATGCCCCTGTACACTAAAACATTTGCAGCTTCTGTGCAAGATACTTGAGAATAGACACAATAATTTGTCTTTCTGTGCTTATATTATCTCTGATTAAAGTATCTGTACTGCTTACTGTATTTGCAAGCACATTTTAGGAATGCAATAGATTAGGTATGGTGGCTCACATCTATAATCCTAGTTGAGAGGCTGAGGCAGGATGATTGCTTGAGGTCAGGAGTTAAAGACCAGCTTGATCGGCTTGGCACCTATAGCTCAACCGGCTAAGGCGCAAGCCACGTACACCTAAGGTGGCGGGTTCGAATCCCCAGCCCGGACCCGCCAAACAACAATGATGGCTGCAACCAAAAAATAGCCGGGTG
>NW_003852539.1:4173923-4185528 GCF_000181295.1 Otolemur garnettii | reverse complement strand
CAGCAACCTCCAACTCTTGGGCTCAAGCGAGTCTCCTGCCTCAGCCTCCCTAGTAGCTGGGACCACAGGCGCCCGCCACAACGCCCGGCTATTTTTTGATTGCAGCCATTATTGTTGTTTGGCGGGTCCAGGCTGGATTCGAACCCACCACCTTAGGTGTATGTGGCTGACGCCTTAGCCGCTTGAGCCACAGGCGCCGAGCCTGTATATGTTTTTTTTGAGACAGTCTCACTCACTATGTCACCCTGGTTAGAGTGCCATGGCATCACAACTCCCAGCAACTTTCAAACTCTTGGGCTTAAGTGATTCTCTTGCCTCAGCCTCAACACCCACCACAACGCCCAGCTATTTTTTAGTTGCAGTTGTCATTGTCATTTGGCAGGCCCAGGCTGGGCTCGAACCTGTCAGCCTCAGTGTATGTGGCCGGCACCCTACAAACACCAAGCCAGGATATTCTTTTTTTTTTTTTCTGCAGTATTTGGCCTGGGCTGGATTTGAACCTGCCATCTCTGGCATATGGGGCCAGCGCCCTAGGATATTCTTTAATAAAACAGAGATAGCAAGAGAAACTTAATTCTCAGTTCTACATTAAAAAGTTTACATATTGGCTCGGCGCCTGTGGCTCAAGTGGCTAAGGCATCAGCCACATACACCTGAGCCAGCGGATTCAAATCCAGCCTGGGCCTGCCAAACAATGATGGCTGCAACCAAAATATAGCCAGGCGTTGTGGCGGGTGCCTGTGGTCCCAGCTACTTGGGAGGCAGAGGCAGGAGACTCACTTGAGCCCAGGAGTTAGAGGTTGCTGTGAGCTGTGTTGCCACAGCACTCTACCCAGGGGGACAGCTTGAGGCTCTGTCTCAAAAAAAAAAAAAAAGTTTACATATTAACACCAGTTAAAGTTGGTATCTCCCAAGTACTACAAATAGGTATGTAACATACTTGAGTACAGGTGTTTTAATTGTAGCTTTTAAATTTTAAATGAAATTTGTGTCATCTTGCTTATCAAACTCCACAAGCATCTCTGCAGAATCTCTGAACATAATTTGAAAAATGTTCACTTTACACTAATCCTTAATTTAGTTTCTATTATAGCATAATGCCTTTTTTTTTGGCAGTTTTTGGCCGGGGCTGGGTTTGAACCTGCCACCTCTGGCATATGGGGCCAGGGCCCTACTCCTTTGAGCCACAGGTGCTGCCCCCCTCCTTTTTTTTTTGAGAAAATTTCAGGTCAAACAAGAAACTTTAAAAACAAAACAGGTGTTGGATCTTCCACAGCATGGCGGCTTTCATATTGGTTTTAAGGATTGTGTTTTGGCTTAACAAATACCCAGCAGATCATCAAAGAGGCCCTCTGGGCATACCCTGCGGAACAGATTACTTACTTACCTTTAAGGCAGTATATATACCCAGCCATGACTATCACTGTCCAAGGCAGCTTCAAAGACATATGAGAAGTAATATGTAATTCAGTGCAGAGTAGTCTAGTAAGGACAGTGATACTAGTGTTTTGGAGACCTCACACATAAAGAAAATTAAAAATACCTTCTCCTGAATTTAAATAAGAAGGTCAAAGAAAGCCATCCTGACCTCTGAAAACACCTTGAGGACTAGGTGACCATATGACCAAAACCCCCAAGAATCATCCTATACAATCCTTTCTGCTGTCAACGGCAAGACTAGAAGTGCCACGAAGATGAGATCCTGTCATATACTCCAAATAGAAATACTAATTGTTCCCATCCAAATTGTATCCACCCTTCAAAGTCCAACTTGAATCTAAGTCGTCCATGACTCCATCTGCACGCTGCTCTTTCCCTCTGTCTATGTCACTATTCTAGTCCAGCACCTGTTTCCCTGATCCCTCATCTCCCTCCTCTAGTGAGGCAGGAAGCACTACTGTTGTCTTTCCTGACCCCTCTGAGCCAGGGATAGCCATGGCACAAAGTTCTGGCCAGTCAGATGCAAATAAGAGCACTTTCAGAAGACTTATAAGAGAGCTTCTATCTTGACAAAAGAGATGGATTTAGCAATACCCAGGACCACCTCTTCCCCTTCTTTTTGCTTTGAATGCAGAGTTACAGCAGCCAACTTGCAACCATGAGAGAAAGGCCCAGGGAACAGCAGAGATGCCAGCACAGGAGCAAGAGTCCTGGCTTGGTTAACCTCCACAAGCATCTCTGCAGAATCAGATGAACCAACCCCCTACCTCTCAGATTCCTACAGGGGAAAAAAATAACCTCTTAAATAACCTTCATTTAAGCCCCTGTTAGATTTTTTTTTTTTTTTTGATACTTGTATCCAAGAGCATTCCTAACTTCTATAACCCCACCTACAGCATGTCACACACCAATTGCAAATTCTTTTTCAGGAAGCATTATGTGTGAAGTATTATGAAAATAAAAGTCTCGTTTAATCACAACAAGCTTTTGAGGTGGGTATTACCACTCCATTTTATAGAGGAGGAAGCTCAGGCACAAACAGGTTAAGTAACTACTGTGTGCTATAATACTATACTGCCGGACCTTAGTATTTTACTGACTATTCCTCCTGATAATTTAAAGTCCTTGTATGCAGGAGCCATGTTTGCTCAGAGCATACCTGTTAAATGGAATACCAAAGCGTGGAAGTCTCTATAGAAACTGAGCAGCTGGCGATTTTGTCCCTGACTTATCAAGTCTCTGAGCTGTGTGTCCCACCAGGAATGCCTATTTAGCCAATGGCCAAAAGAGTCATCCTTTCAAGTCTACAACTGAGTAGATTATGCAGACAATGTCGGCCTCAGCTAAAACCACAAGTGCTCACCAGAGAGGTGGGGCCAGCAGTGAGCTGCTCACTACCTGCAGTAGGCATTGTGGGTCACAGATGCTCAGTGAGGTCCTGAAAGGCCATCAGCATTTAGGCGGGGAAGTGGCTCAAGCTTGTAATCCTTGGCCTCCCCAGAGGACAATGAAAGAGACCTGGTAAACACTGCCTTAACCAAGCGCTGAAGAGGAGGGTCCCAGTGATGTCATAGGATTGTACAGGATGATTCTTGGGGGTTTGGGTAGTGGGACGATCATTTGAGGTCAGGAATCTGAGATGAGCCTGAGCAAGAGCAAGACCTTGTCTGTACAAAAAAATAGAATAATTAATCAGGTGTGGTAGCTTGCACTTGTAGTCCCAGCTACTTGGGAGGTCGAGGCAGGAGGCTCACTTGAGCCAGGAGTTGAAGTTTGCAACTTCATGAGCTATGATGATGCCACTACACTCTAGTCTCTAGTCCAAGCAATAGAGACTGTCAAAAGAAAGAAAGAGAGAGAGAAAGAAAAAGAAAGGCTATCAGTATTTTCAAAACTATGAGCAAAACTATCTCTATTGCCAGTATTATTCCAGATGGATAAGTGTTACCTACTCATTAATATGTTCATAAATTAATTTAACTGTGTGACTGGGGGGAGGGGACTGCTGATTCAGCTCTACTGTTTCATAACCCAAAGGGAACATTGAGCAACATCAGATAACTAGGGAAACATACTTTTGGTTTGGTGGTGGCTGGGTCTCTTCTCATTAATATATCTATATAAATACCAAATATTAGGCAGTTATGTGTAGAATGCAAGGGAAAGTACACTGGCCTTAGAGTTAGCACTGGTGGGTTGAGGTCCTAGCTCTGCAACTTAGCTTTGTGACTAAGCTAAGGAAGGAGGAAGTGTCACTAACACAGCAGGAGTAATACCAGCCTCATAAGGTTGCCATGGTGCTCAAACATTGATGGACATGAAAGAGCCTGAGCAATCACAAAGCACCAAACAAGTTAAAGGTTACAGTGACTTATAATCACCTCTGACATGGGTGACTCAAGTGTCATTCCTTACCCGGCATGTACCAGCATGTACGAGATAAACCTCCAGACTTCCTCCCTCTTGTCAGGACAGTAGATAAAGGGACTGTCCAGGATGCCACTGTCCAAGGTGATCCACTGCTTCTGAGGCTTCCACACAGCATAATAGATAAACACTGCCAGCTGGCAGGGAGGAGTGGACATGAATGTTAACAATACCTTCTCCAGAGAGTGGCCCCACTCTAGCCCATGGGCAGTGGCTTTGTTCCAAATGGTTACACTCTCAAGTGGCTCACACCATAGCACGGGCTCAGAAGATGACAGGAATTAAATTCTCCACCTTCCCTGCTGTAGTCTCTTCCCCCACTATGGTCCCTTCCCACTTCCCCCGATGGTTAGGAGCAGCACTAAGCCACATTGTAGAGAAGATTCTCCCTGAACTCCCCTTCCCCTGGTCTTAGACACTCCCCTCCCTGGCATGATGTTCCTTATCACCCTCCCCCTGTTAAATACCCACTGCCCTCATCTGCCCATCCCACCATTTGATCTTTCATTTCTGACTTAATATGAAAGTAAGTCAACACTGGCTTCCAAAGAGTAGAGTAAGGAAAGGAAAAAGTAGTAACTTGACAATGAAAGAGACCTGCAAGTACTGCCTCAACCAAGCGATGAAGAGCAATGTCCCAGCGATGTCATGCCATGTCCTCTCCTCCCTGATGTGATGTGACGGGAAGGGCCCTTCACCCCTGTGGGATTCTTCCCCCAAACCCATGACTCTGGGCTAGTCATGAAAAAAAAAAAAATCAGACAAATCCCAGACCAGGGGACAGTCTATGGGATGTCTGGTTAGTCTTCCTCAAGACTATCAAAGTCATGAAAAAGAAAAACTGAGAAACTGTCACAGATCACAGGAGCCCAGGAGACACAACAGCTAAGGCCAAGTGCAGTGTAATACCCTGGATTGGAGGGTACCAGAGAAACTGAAAAAGGGCTGCAGAGGTGGCTCATGCCTGTAATCCTAGTACTCTGGGAGGCCGAGGCAGGTGGACTGCCTGAGCTCATAGGTTCAAGACCAACCTGAACCAGACTGAGACCTCATGTCTAAAAAAAAAAAAAAAGCCAGGCATTGTAGCCAGCCCCTGTAGTCCCAGCTACTTGGGAGACCAAGGCAAGAGAATCAAGAGTTAGAGGTTGCTGTGAGCTATGACACCACAGCACTCTACCAAGGGCAACAAACTAAGACTCTGTCTCAAGGAAAGGAAAGGAAAGAAAAAAGAAACTGAGAAAAGACATTAATGGAGAAACTGGTAAACTCCAAATAAAGTCTGGAGTTTAATTAGTAGTAATATGCCAATACGGGTTTCCCGTTTTTGACAACTAACTATGGGAATGTTCAGTACTAACAATAGGGGAAATTGGACGAAGGAAGGATATACAAGAATTCTCTGTGCTATCTCTGCAACTTTTCTATAATGCTAAAATTATTCCCAAATAAAAAGTTCATTTAAGAAAAATATAATAAGTAAATCAGTCTTTCTGTGAGAGGCAGATATCTCAGCACCTGCTCCACAACCCTTCTTTGGAAAACTGTCCTCTCCATAGCCCTCACTGTCTGGGCAGTCATGGTTTGTGCCATGTGACCTTATCCCATCCTTCTCCAGTCCACACACACATATAGAGTTGGTTGGAACAAGGGCACACCAGTCCACCCACAGGCTAAAAGGGTATAAGAGAGAAGCAGGAATAATCTAGATCCTGATGACTTTCCAGTTTGCAGATGATCTTACGATAAAATCCCTTGAGAAAATTTAGAACTACGTTTCTGGCTGGGCATGGTTGCTCACTCCTGCAATCCTAACATTCTAGGAGGCCAAGGCGGGTGGATTGTTTGAGTTCAGGAGTTCAAGACCAGCCTGAGCAAGAGCAAGACCTTGTCTCTATTGAAAATAGAAAAACTAACTGGGCATCATTGTGAGCATCTGTAGTCCCAGCTACTCAGGAGGCTGAGGCAAGAGGACCACTTGAGTCCAGGAGTTTGAGGATGCCGTGAGTGATAATGATGCCACAGCACTCTACTCAAGGCAATAGAGTGAGACTCTGTCTCAAAAACAAAAACAGGCTCAGTGCCTGTAGCTCAGTATTTAAGGTGCCGGCCACGTACACGAAGGCTGGCGGGTTTGAAGCTGGCCCAGGCCTGCTAAACAACAGTGACAACTACAAACAAACAAAAAATAGCCGGGCATTGTGGTGGGCGCCTATAGTTCCGCCTACTTAAGAGGCTGAGGCAGAGAATCACTTAAGCCTAAGAGTTGGAGGTTGCTGTGGGCTGTGATGCCATGTTACTCTACTGAAGGTGACACAGTGAGACTGTCTCAAAACAAACAAACAAACAACAACCAAAAAAAAATTATGTTTTTTTCTATCAAAAAGGCCTTGACAAAAGCATCTCCTAGTATGCTTATACCTCTTATCTGAGCCCTAAGAGGCTTGGTCCTGTGACAGGTTAATTTCATGTGGCAACTATGGTACCCAGGAATTTGTTCAACATTATTCTAGATGTTTCTATGAGGGTATTTTTAGATGAGATTGGTATTTAAATCAGTAGACGTAAGTAAACCAGATTTCTCTCCATAATGTAGGTGAGCCTCATCTAATCAGTTGAAGGCCTTACGCGAAAAAAGACCGTCCTCCATTAGGAAAAGGGAATTCTGCCAGCAGAATGCCTTCGGACTCAAACTGCAACTCTTCCCTGGGCCTCCAGCCTGCTGCCCTACAGGTTTTGGACTTGCCAAGCCTCCATAATTGTTTGAACCAATTCCTCAATATCTTAATATAAAATAAACCTTAATATCTCTATTTCTCCCCCAATCCCTCACACAGGCCCTATCGATGCTCTTTCTCTGGAGAAACCCAACTAATACAATTCCTGATAAGGAGGCCGAGGGATGAATGGAAATTAAGAAGATTAATTAGGGACTTCCCCATGCCCCAGCGTCACACCACACAGGCAGCCATGCTCTGCCAGTCCCCTCGTGAGACACCCAATATGGAAAAAAAGTCTGAATGTCATAAGCTTAGGAGGAACTCCGTCCTGGCCCAGTCACTAAGATGTGACCTTGGGCAAGTCACCTTCCCTCTCAGAGCCCTGCGTTCCCTTCTGGAAGGCTGACTGGATCAGAGTCTGAAAACACACCACGGGCTGCCCAAAGCACGCAAGGATCCCCTTTCTTTCACACTGACATTCAGAGGCCGCCTTTAACTCTGCTAACATACGGCCCTAGGCAGACCTTCCCAACCAGCCTAAGTTGGTTCCTGAGATAAAGCCCATTTGTCACCCCAAGATTATTTGGCTTTTAAAAGATCCCACCAGCTAAAATGAAAGGAAGCCACTAAAACCACAGCCACTGTTGGGCAGGAGGTTTGTCTGATAAATGAAACTCAACCCTTGGTTGAGAGTGACCAGGGGCACAAGAACAGCCTGTGGAGGTGGCTCTGGAGAAGGCTGAGGTAGACGTCGGTATATGGCCTGCCCTGTCCCCACTGCGCTCGCTTCTTTCGTGTTCCTAGTCTCTTCTCTACCTAGATCTAACCCCTAGTTTATTTGCAACCCCCCAGTACCACACTCACCAGTGCCCACCACTAACTGTACTCACTTCAGCCAGGCTGATGGAGATGATGAACACGGGTGGGGGGCAGCAGTTAGCTCTCTCCAAGTATGTTATGCGGGACTCCTCGGGCAGCATCCATTTGGAGACAATCCTGTGGACCTTCTTATTCTTGGCAGAATCTTTACTTCTCCAGTCCTCTCTCGTTTCCTCTTCTTCTTCCCTCTCTCTCCCCATATTCAGATTCATACCCTCCATCTCCAGATCACGAGCAGCAGCAATTGTCCTGGGTCCTCCCTCCACCTGAAAGGGACATGAATGCCAGTAGACAGGTGACCCTATGATCTCCAGGCCATGGTATTTCCTGGCCCATCTGGCACAACTGTTGGTTTCCCAGGCCTTTCCTGTGTGTTAATAGAAGGTAACTGAAGCAGGGCGCTGTGGCTCACACCTGTAATCCTAACACTCTGGAAGGCCGAGACAGGTGGATTGCTTGAGCTCACGAGTTCAAGACCAGCTTGAGCAAAAGTGAGACCCCTGTCTCTGCTAAAATAGAAAAAATAGCCTGGTATTGTGGCGGGCACCTGTTTGAGGTTGCTGTGAGCCGTGATACCACAGCATTCTACCAGGGGCAACAAAGTGAGACCCTGTCTCAAAAAAAAAAAAGCTCCTAAATGGTCAAAAATAAAGTTCTCACTGTAGTTATTTTAAGAAGCATGAACTGTGGAGCCAGATGACTTGGATAAAACACAGCTCTAGGCCAGGGGTGGTGGCTCACACCTGTAATCCTAGCACTCTGGGAGGCCAAGGTAGGTGGATTGCCTGAGCTCAGGAGTTGGAGACCAGCCTGAGTAAGGGCAAGATCCTGTCTCTACTGAAAATAGAAAAACTAGGCAAGCATAATAGTACTCCTCTTTACTCCCAGCTAATTGGGAGGCTGAGGGAAGAGCATTTCTCAAACCCAAGAGTTTGAGGTTACCAGGGTACTCTACCCAGGGGGACAGAGTGAGACTTTGTCTGAAAAAAGAAAAAATAGCTCTACCTCATATCAGCTGTAAGGTAGCCTTGGTAAGTTACTTAAATTCTCCAAGCCTCAAATTACATATTCCCTAAGTTGTGGTGAACATTAATGTGAAATCTACCATTTTAACCATTTAAACTGTACCATTCAGTAGCATTGAGTACATTTACAATATTGTGCAACCATCACCACTATCTAGTTCCAAAACTGTTTTCTTCACCACAGACCAAAACCCCAAACCCATTAAGCAGCTATCTCCATCCCCTCCCTGCCACGCAGCTCACCCCAGCCCCTGGAGAACCGCCCATCTCCTTTCTGTCTCTATGGATTTACCTGTTCTGGATATTCACATAAATGGAGTGATATAATATGTATGTATGTTCCATACAATGTGTGGCCTTTTGTGCCTGGCTTCTTTCATTCAAGTTTTGTCCATGTTGTGACAAGGGTGAGAATCTCTTTCCTTATTATAGCTGAATAATATTGGCTTGCATATATATTCCAATAATATTGAGTGGCATAGGTACGATGGACATTTGGGTTGTTTCTCCCTTATGTCTATTGTGAATGAGTTTCTGTAAATATCCCCATACAAGTTTTTGTTTGAACATCTATTTTCTATTCTTTGGGGCATATGGAATTCTATGCTTAATTCATTGAGAAACCCTCAGATTCCATTTTAAGGAAGGGATAATAATACCACTTACCCCACAGCACTGCTGGGAAGATTATGTGAGATAATGTGTGTAAAGCACTTCTAAGACTACATGGCACACAGTAAACGCTCCATAATCATTATTAGGGGCTATGATGTGTCCATCATAACTGGATGGATGAGTAGATGGGAGGGATAGAGCTGAGTCTAGGCCTACTTTCACACTGCAAGTTACTAGGAATCAGATCAAATTCAATTTATTTTCTTTTTTTAATTATTAAAAATATTTTTTATTGACTGAAGTTGATCAATTCTCTTAGAAGGAGCACAGAGGCACATAGTACACTCTTTATAAAATTAAATTATAGGTTAAAATGGAAGCGTTTTATTCTTTAATGATAAAATAAAATGCATATAAAACTTGATCTTCCAGCAAGCTTTTGTTTGTATAAGTAGATGGGACTACTACAGAACCAGACAAGATGGGTTTCTGTTCAGCTTGGGGAAAAAGGACCTTAATTTTCAATTTAAGGAGATATTTTCCAGTTAAAAGCATTTTATATCACATCATTTTATATCTAATTTATATAGCAAGATCCAGACCTAAAACCACAAGAGAACACTACTATATTTTGAGCTGACTCTGATAAGTTATGGGTTATAATTTAAATGTATACTCAGATTTTCTTTTTAAATCAGATAGTTGAAACAGTATTTTATAGGCAAGGGTTCTCTGTTTGATTCTTACCCTCTAAAAGAGCTTCTGTAGTATTTAACTATAGTCTGTATCTTTGAAGAGAAATCTTTTTCTTTCTTTGCATAATTCCACATTTGTATGTGTACATATATATATAAAAAAAATATATAGATCTAACTTCTTACACATGAAAATATTTCTTACATACAAAAATGATTAATTTGAAAACAAAACATAGATGTTTAAAAAATTAACTTTTAGGTTCTGTTCCCCTTTGGTATTAAAATGCTGCTTACAAAGAATTATGATCCTCTTTTTGTTTTTTTCGGTTTTTTTTAGAGACAGAGTCTCACTTAATCACCCTCGGTAGAGCGCTGTGGCTTCACAGCTCACAGCAACCTCCAACTCCTGGGCTTAAGCGATTCTATTGTCGCAGCCTCCCAAGTAGCTGGGACTACAGGCGCCCGCCACAACGCCCAGCTATATTTTTGTTGCAGTTTGGCCGGGGCTGGATTTGAACCTGCCACCCTCGATAAATGAGGCCAGCACCCTACCCCTGAGCCACAGGCACTGCCCACACTCAATTTATTTTCAAACGAAACTCACTGCACAAGTTTTCACATTGCAATAGGTTATATTCAGTAAGCTGAAGAAGAGACTTCTCCTTTTTTTCCCCAGCAACTATTCTGAAAATAAAGCCTTCTTTCCTCTCCTGCATCTCTACTCCCCATTCACCCGTCCAACCTCTACCCCCACGTTCAGACATTAAGTTCATAGACATAGCTATTTTATTCATTGTTCTTAAATATTGATTTTTTTCTCAAAATTGATGAAACTACAGTATGAATTTAAGATCAGCTGCTATAAACTGCAAATAATAAAGCATTTAAAATGTAAGTTCATGGCTGGATGTGGTGGCTCACACCTGTAATCCTGGCACTCTGGGAGGCCAAGGTGAGTAGATTACTTGAGCTCAGGAGTTTGAGACCAGCCTGAGCAAAAGCAAGATTTTTTTTATTAAAAATAGAAAAATTAGCCAAGTATAATGGTACATATCTATCATCCCAGCTACTCAGGAGGCTGAGACAAGAGGATCACTTGAACCCAAGAGTCTAAGATTTCTGTGAGCTGTGATGCCATAGCACTCAACCCCAGCCAACTGAATGAGACTCTGTCTCAAACAAATAAAATAATAAAAATAAATAAATAAATAAATAAATAAAAATTTAGCAGGCGTGACTACTCCTGTAGTCCCAGCTACTCAGAAGGCTAAGGCAGGAATACCACTTGAGCCCACAAGTTCAAGGCTGCAGTGGACAATGAGGACTGTTGCCCAGGCAACAGAGCAAGACCCTGTCTCAAAAAAAAGAAAAAGAAAAAAGTACTCATTTTAAAAATTATTAACTTAAAACTGCCACACATACAAAAAACCCCAAAATGGTCCACAAAACACTCTCCTTCCCTTCTGAAGGTCGCGTGTCTGCTTTCTGTCTGGGCATGTGCAGTGGGCAGGTAGCTCTAGCCACTTTAGACTCTAGCAACAGATGAGCACGTGGGCAGTGATGTGCAGCACTGTGTTGTGACCTGTCTTCTCAGTCCATCACACTCCGACTCCTGCACCTGTTTGCCCTGATCCTTCAGGACAGGGGGCTGGCTCTGACTCATCTCATCTGAAGCACCTGGGACAGGGCTGCCCACAGACCTCCTTCCAGTCTCTCCAGTTTATCTTCTGTGCCACTCCCCAATTTCTGAGTGCAGTTTACCACCTTGGATGTTACTGATCAGATTAGCAACAGTGATAATGAC
>NW_003852539.1:4152398-4173721 GCF_000181295.1 Otolemur garnettii | reverse complement strand
GAGACAGAGTCTCACTAGATCGCCCTGGGTAGAATGCCATAGCATCACAGCTCACAGCAACCTCTAACTCTTGGGCTAAAGTGATTCTCTTGCCTCAGCCTCCCAAGTAGCTGGGACTACAGGCACCCACCACAATGCCTGGCTATTTTCTTTGTTGCAGTTGTCGTTGTTTAGCTGGCCCGGGCAGGGTTCAAACCCGCCAGCCTCAGTGTATATGGCTGGCATTGTAAAATCTGTGCTACGGGCGCCAAGCCTGATGCAGCCTTTTAGAAGGCAATTGGGCAGTGTCTATAAAATACAAATAGCACATAGCTTTCAATAGAATCATCCCACCACTAGAAACCTACCCTAAAAATGTATTGAGCAAGCACACAAGGCTACATTACAAAGATGTTCGTGTGGAACTATTTTCACAGCAGTGAAAAATTATAAACAACCTACTGTACTCCAATGGGATTCTTGTATTTTCTGACAGTTCACATTCTTAGGTAGTTCTTTACACTGTGCTGAACTCTCCTCACCAACACTTCTGCTCCTAGGTGCAAGGTTTCCCTTCCTAGGGCTTCACAAAGCAAGTCTAATCTGAGGTTATATTGTCATTAATTTTGTCCTTGCCTAGGTGTGACTTATATAAAAACTCTGTGGGCTCTGTAGTTCAATATTGGGATATAATGTCTGGAAGTAAGCTTTAGAGTTTTTGTGGCCAGGTGCAGTGGCTCATACCTAGCACTCTGGAAGGGCGAGGTGGGTGGATTGCCTGAGCTCAAGAGTTCAAGAAAAACTAGCTGAGCGTTGTGGTAGGTGCCTATAGTCCCAGTTGCTAGGGAGGCTGAGGCAAGAGGATCGTTGAGCCCAAAAGTTTAAGGTTGCTATGAGCTAGGCTGACGCCACAACACTCTAGCCTGGGCAACAGAGTAAGACTCTGACTCAAAAAAAAAAAAAAGGTGGTGGCGGGGGGAGTGGTGGGGGCTCAGTGCCTGTAGCTCAGTGGCTAGGGCATCAACCACATACACTGGAGCTGGCACGTTCAAATCCAGCCTGGGTCTGCCAAACAACAAAGATGACTATAACCATATACCAGCCAGGCATTGTGGTGGGCACCTGTAGTCCCAGCTACTCTGGAGGCTGAGACAAGAGAATCAGTTAAGCCCAAGAGTTTGAGATTGCTGTGAGCTGTGACGCACTCTACCTAGGGCAACATAGTGAGACTCTATCTCAAAAAAAACAAAAACAAAAACAAAACGAATTTTTAGAGACCCAATTGAATAGAGCAAGTTTCAAAATGAAACAATTGGCAATGATTACAACACATTATAGTCTCACAGAGATATAAAAGCATCCACAGATACTAATTATTTACTTGATCACTCTTGCTTACACTCATAGAGTGGATTTTTACTACTCTGACTCTGCTGTTACTGAGCAATCCTACCTCTTTTTTTTTCTTTTTCTTTTTTTGAGACAGAGCCTCAAGCTGTCACCCTGGGTATAGAGCTGGGGTGTTATAGCTCACAGCAACCTCCAACTCTTAGGATCAAGCGATCCTCTTGCCTCAGTTTTTTTTTTTTTTTTTCCTATTTTAAGCAGAAATAGGATCTTGCTTTTGCTCAGGGTGATTTCAAACTTGTGAGCTCAAGTAATCACCCGCCTCAGCCTCCCAGAGTGCTGGGATTACAGGCATGAGCCACCGCGCCCAGCCCAAGCCTATCTTATCTGCAGCAAGTTGCTGCCAACTCCGTTGAAAGGCCACAACGTACACAGATCAAAACTGAGTGGTGCTGCTGGGAAGCATTCTCATCCCACAGTAGTTCCCTGGTCTTCCCAACTGAGGAAGACCATCAGAAGTCTGGTTAAAAATGGAGTCGTCCCTCCAAAAGCTTCCCTTCACATTTGGCAAGCATTCTTGAGAGGAGGATAACAGAAAGAACTCCCCTGCTTCTTCGCCTTGCCTGGTAGAAGCATTGCCTGTCTGATGAATCACAGAGCCAGTGTGTTGGCCAAAGATTGGCAAGGGCAGGACTGTGCTCATTCACCCAGAACGGTTGATTACTTAAAAAAAAAAAAAAAATCTGTAGAAGAGATTTACATGGGCAAGGACCTTTCACATTGGCAAGGGTTTTTTCCAAAGGCTTTTCAGGTGCCTTAATCCACTATATGCCACATCATGTCTCCCAAAATTACGTTGTAAACTGTAGCCAGAAAATTCTAAATGATTCCACTTCAGTCCTTAAAGGATTAATCCATAAATATAGTTATTTATAACATTAGTTATTTGAGAAGATTAACCATAGTTAATAATTTGCACCTGATGTCCCAAAGAAGGAAAGAAAAAGAAAACTTAGTTGGTTAATTGTATCTCTATTTATCTTTTAGTAACATTTAATCTCTCTTGAAGAGTAGTAGCCTCTGTACTGGCTGACTCTCACTAAAACAACTTCCCGAAGCTCTTTTCCTTGTGTCTATGTGGCACACATTGTAACTCTATTGATATCAGAGGTCTTAGATAGCCCTGAACTTGACATTCCATGCCAATTTATCTAAGCTCCTATTTCTGGCACACACACACAAAGAGTCACTTTTCCAGGCCTCTTCCCTTTCTCTTCCTTTCTATCACCAGCACCATCACCCTTTTATTTTAAGGGTCTTTTCTACTCCTTAAATAAGAAACAAAGAATTTTTTTTTTTTTTTTTGAGACAGAGTCTCAAGCTGTCGCCATCACAGCTCACAGCAACTTCCAACTCTTGGGCTTAAGCATTTCTCTTGCCTCAGCCTTCCGAGTAGCTGGGACTACAGGTGCCCACCACAACGCCCAGCTATTTTTTGGTTGTAGTTGTCATTGTTATTTGGCAGGCCCAGGCTAGATTCAAACACACCCGCTCCAGTGTATATGGCTGGTGCCCTAGCCGCTGAGCTATAGGCGCCAAGCCAAAACAAAGATTTCAATCACTGCTTGCAAATTACATAAAGGCTAGAACTAGTCAAGAGTAATAAACTCACATGAGATATCCAGGTAGAGCCCTGGCTCCCTGACAGGCAACCCAATCACTGAATTCTCATTCCTTCACAATGGCCCTTTGAGGGTAGCTAATAAAATATCAAAATTGTAAGTGTGGAATCTGCAAATGTCAATGACTTCTGGTGTATTCTTTTGACACTTGTGTTGTGATCATTTCTCAGTTTTCTTGGGGAATTCCTCATCTCCTCTTGGCAGGCAACAGGGAACATTTCCCACTCCAGATGCTAAAAATGCCCGAAACTCCCATTTCCAGGTCTCTAGGCAGCTAGGGCTCAGGGATGTGACCGTTGCTTAACCAATCAGCTGCATTTGCTTAGGGTTTTTGAGGACACAGCTGGGGATGGGGAACATTCTTTGGTGTGGTTGCAGTGTTGGCAGCAGTATCTTGTGTCCAGGCAGCCTTGCCACTGGGGTCAGTGTGGCATCCAGCGGCTGACACCAGCTGTATCTGTGACAAAGGCCGTAGCCCCGAGCACGAGGCAGCCCTTTGGGGCTGCCCTCCCCTACCTGGTCCTGTGACAGGATCTTGGTATGTCTCCACATGCCTGGTCTCCCTTGGTTTCTGCTCATTTACCAAGCTTTATTCCTGTAGTACCCAGTGATTCTGTAACCTACCCGGTGTACTTTCAGTGAAAGTTATTGCCTGATTGAATAAGCCAGAATCAGTTTCCATACCCCGTGACCAGGAACCTGACTGATATACCTAAAAAAGCCAAGAAATGCTTCTAAATTTTCTCCGGAGTCTTTCTGTTGCAAGTTAAACTTATTTCTCAAGGCTGGGTGGGGTGGCTCACACCTGTAATCCCAGCACTCTGGGAGGCTGAGGCTCATAGGTTCGAGACCAACCTGAGCTAAAGCAAGACCCTGTGTCTAAAAATAGCTGGGCCTTGTGGCAGGCGCCTGTAGTCCCAGCTACTCGAGAGGCTGAGACAAGAGAATCGCTTAAGCCCAAGAGGCTCTACTGAGGGTGATAAGGTAAAAAAAAAAAAAAAAAACTCATTTCTCATGGTGTGTTTGGGAGACACAGTGATGGGGCACAGAACCAAGGATCTGTCTGCTGGTCTGGACTGCCACTTCCTGGCTGTGTGACAGGCAGGGACAGGTCCCTTCCCAGCTCTGAGCCACAGCTCTCTCACCTGACAGTGAGCGTCTTCACCTTACCAGGGATTGTCCTAACAGCTATGCGGGAGCATTCCCCAGGCATCTGTTTCTCAACATTGGTATTCATACAGATTCCAGGCCCTGCTCCCTAAGATCCTATTGAGCAGGGTTAGTAGCGCTCTGACAAGGAGACCAGATGGCAGAGAGGCAGCAGCACCTCTGAGAAGCACAATCTAAGGATCTCCAAGCTTCCGTCCCGTTCATGTGCTCTGTGACCGCCCATGGAGACTGCTATATTCTATATGCCCAGAACTGTTCTGGCATATAGGACTGATCCAAAAAAAAAAAAAACTTGTATCTGAGTAAAGGGTATATGGAAACTTTCTGCTCTAGCTGTGCAGCTTTTCTATAAATCTAAAATTATTCCAAAATAAAGTTATTTTAAAAGATGAAGGAAGGGAGGGAGGGAGAGAAGAATTCTCACCACACCACATAGACTAAGTCTTCCCCTCACTTTATGTTGAAAAGCACCTCCTGCTGGGCGCGGAGGCTCAGGCCTGTAATCCCAGCACCGTGGGAGGTTGAGGTGGGAGAACTGCTTGAGCTCAGGAGTTCAAGGCTTATCTGAGTGAGAGTGAGAGTGAGACCCAGACTCCTAAAAAAGTGAGAAACCCAGCCGGGCACCTCAACAAGCGCCGGTAATCCCAGCAGCATCGGAGGCTGAGGCAGCAGGATGCCCACAGCCTGAGTCTGAGGCTGCAGTGAGCTATGATGCCACCGCACTCTGCTCAGGGCACAGGGTAGAACTCTGTCTCACCAAAAGTAAAAAGAGAAGGAAAAGCATCTCCTACCAACCTTTTCCTCCACACATTTGCACCCTGCCAGTTATCATTCCACCATCTGTGACTTGTCAGAAGAGACCTGTGGAGCCACCATGTTGTAATTCAACCAAGAAAAGGCTTGTCACCTGCCTACAAGGAGTGTCATTCATTGTGTTTGGCACTATGAAGACTCGAGTTTAAAGCCAGCGTCCACATTTAGTTTCACTGGGCCTCAGTTTCCTCAGCTGTCAAATAGAGCTCACTCCTACCCTGCATATCTTACAGAATTGTTTTAAGAATTAAATGAGGGCTGGGCACAGTGGCTCAGGCCTGTAATCCCAGCACTTGGGAGGCCCAGGTGAGTGGATTGCCTGAACTCAGGAGTTCGAGACCAGCCTCAGCAACAGCAAGACCCCATCTCTAAAAAAAAAAGAAACCATAGCCGGGCTTTATGGCAGGCACAAAGTAGTAGTCCCAGCTACTCTGGAGGCTGAGGCAAGAGGATGGCTTAAGCCCAAGAGTTTGAGGTTGCTGTGAGCTATGATGCCACAGCACTCTACCCAGGGAGACAAAGTGAGACTCTGCCTCAAAAAAAAAGAATTAAATGGGCCTACACCTCCCACCTACCTGGACCAACACTGGTTCCTTGCCTCAGGACAGAGTATTTTGTTTGCTTGTTTGTTTTGAGACAGAGTCTTACTCTGTTGCCCTCAGTGGAGTGCCATGCATCACAACCCACAGCAACCTCAAACTCTTGGGCTTGAGCGATTCTCTTGCCTCAGCCTCGAAAGTAGCTGGGACTACAGGCACCTGCCACAATGCCCGGGCATTTTTTTGTTGTAGTTGTCGTCATTGTTGTTTAGCAGGCCCAGGTCAGGTTTGAATCCGCCAGCCCTGGTGGCTGGCACTCTAACCACTGAGCTACAGATGCCAAGCCAGGATGGAGGATTCTGGACCCTTGGACCTCAACCCTACTCAGCCAAGCATCTTTCAGAGAAGGGTGAAAACAGGACAGATAACATGTGGCTCAAGGTATTATTTTTAAGCTCCATGAGCATGAGTGTCTGCATGAAGTAGAATTAACTGTGCTCATCACCAAAAAAAAAAGATAGAATCAAGTAAAATAAGATCTATCATAATAAGGACACTTACTGTGCTCCAGCTTCCATGCTAAGCACTCCATGAGCATTCTCTTTGTTAATTTTCATAACAACTTTCCAAGACAGGCTAATAACATCCCCATTTTATGGACAAAGAAACTCAGGCTCCCAGGGTAACTTGCTCAAAGTCCTATAGCTGGTGAGGAGAGGGCTGGGAGAAAAACCCAAGGTACCTGACACCAAACCCCTGTGTGTCCTGCTACCCTTGTGATTTTTAAGCACCAAATATTATAGAAACGTTCGTCTTCTTTTTGGTTATCTTCATCCACCCTTTCCACCCCCCCTATTTCCCTCTTCTTCCTCCAGCTGCCCAGAGCAGACCCAAACCCTGGAAATTCCTAAACGGAAGCTGTAGAAGAATTGGTAGTTTGTTACCCCTGGGGGAAGATAAAGCTGGGAATTCCCACCATCTCCATCGCTCCCACAGGGAGTCCAGATGGAGACAAGTGTCCAGGACAGGAAAGGACTTGCCTCTCTGAGAACCCAGAGAACCCTCAGTTCACCTTCCCTTCTGCTCCTTACCCAGGAGGACACTCACAAAGCCAACACCCTGGGGACAACTCCTTGAAGAAACTTTTCGTCATTAGCTTGCGCTGCTTTCCTAGCTGCATCCAAACAAGTCAGTGTTGAATATCTGAAGCCTTTTTTTAAAGAGCTGGCCCCACCCATTCACCAGTACCAGGCGGGCCCCTGCAGGGCCAAGTCCGGCCTTGATGTGGCCAAGGCCCCGGAGCTGGGCGGCAGGCTGTGCTGGGTGAGGCCAATTGCTGCCCAGCTGGGCCCGGTGGGGGGGCATTTGGTGGTGTTGCTAGGCAACCTGGGTAATCAGAGAGGCCGGAGATTGAGCTTCTGGGCCACAGAGATTAACAGCCTCCTTTATCACATAATGCAGACCGTCATTATGCCCAGTTCCAGAAGTCTGCAGCAAGCGCTTTGTGGTCAGAGACTGAAAGGATGCTTTTTTAGCTACAAAAATTAAGAACTGGCTTTTCAGTATGATGGGTTTGTGGTTGTGGTGGTTTTCTTTTTTGCTGCATCTCTGAGGACACACTTGGAATAAATAGGCAAAAGATTCTGACAGCAAAAAAATACCTTCACAAACCCTCATTTCCAGAAGTTTTCCTTTTTCCTAAAGCAAAGCACATTTGCTGTCAATATTGAGGACAATTGAGGTAAGGGCACTCTGTTTCCTGAGGTCTCACTGCAGCCCACTCTATAGAAATCTTCTTCCTTGGAACCTCACAGATGGACTGTGGTTCAGGGTAGGGGGCCTCTCAGCAGAATAGTTTCTCTGGTTCCTTCCCATCCAACAACAGTCATAATACCCCACCCTTTCCAATCTATAGAATGACTTTCACTTATATTATTTTGGTAGATCCTCCTATCTGCCCTGTGAAGAAGACACCATTATTGTCCCCATATCACAGATGAACAAGTAAGGCCAAAAGGGCATCCCTGATTTCATACCTAGCGACAGCAGAACCCGGGCACAAACTCCATAATCTGAAGACTAGATCCTGGGCCTGTCCACCTTGGCCCATTGCCTCCCCACAAAGCCATTTAACATATTATGTATATCTATGTACCCTATTATAATAGTGATGGTGTATACTTGGGTAGACATAGGAATTCCATCCTGGATCTTTTTTTTGGGGGGGGGGAAGGTAAGACAGGGTCTCTGACACCCCAAGCTGTGTTATATACACTAAGGAATACAGTCTGAAAGAATTCCCGATGACAAACACACTGTGGATTTTGTTTTTTAAGGCAACATCTCACTATGCTGCTCTCAGTAGAGTGCTGTGCTGTCACAGCTCACAGCAACCTCAAACTCTTTTGGGCTCAAGTGATTCTCTTGCCTCAGCCTCCCAAATAGCTGAGACTACAGGCACCCACCACAATGCCTAGCTATTTTTTTGTTGCAGTTGTCATTGATGTTTAGCTGGCCCATGCCAGGTTCGAACCTGCCACTCTTGGTGCATGTGGTTGGCACCATAACCACTGTGCTATGGGCACCACCCCTGACAAACACACTGTTGAAATGAATTAACAGACCCAGCACCCCAGAGCATAGAGCTGAAGGAAAACTCTGACCCTGAGCCACTTCCTCCTTAATCAAAGGAGAGTTGGCTCAGTCTCTTATGCAAGGAGTCAAAATCATTGCTTTCATTAGATATTTGCAGGTATTTTTCCAAAAAGGCTTTCACTGCCTCATCGAGAATATTTTTTCAATACTGGTCCATTGATAATGACCAACTGTCCTAGTTTGCCCAGGACTAGGAGTTTCTTGGGATGTAAGACTTTCAGTGCTAAATGAGGGCAAGCCAAGGACAGTTGGTTACCCTATCATGGACCACCTCCAACAAAATCATCTGTGTGATTCAGATGATTGGTGAACCAACAACACTGGCTCTAATCTTAGGGCAGTGGTTTTCTACCCCAGCCACACATCAGAATCACCTAAGGAGATTAAAAAGTTTATGTGAGGGAGTGGGGAGAAGGGCAGGGAAGAGGAGGGAGGAGATTTGGTAAGTTCCACCTAACAGGGACGATTTTGGTGTATATGGCATACTGCCTGGGTAAAGGGCCAACTACAATTTGGACTTTCCCCAACAGATGAAAATAATATAACCTAATTATCTGTACCCATATATTAATCTGAAATTTTTTAAAAGGGGTGGGGTTCCTGATACTGGTATCTTTTAATGTGCAGCCAAAGCTAAAAATTTCTGCCCTAGAGACTTAAATGCAGAGGATCTGAGCTCAGGTTTTGCCCAGGAATCTGCCTGAATTTTTAACAGCTCCCCTGGGAGGTTCTTCTGTATACCATGTTTTTATAACCAGTGAATGCTGATGTGATGTGTGCATTCATAGGTAAGCATTCCCTGAATGTCTTCTGTGTGTTAGGCTCTGGAAACACACAGGGAAAAAAAAAAAGAAAGAAACCACCTCCTGTTCCAAGCCGTCCTATTCAGGGGGCAATAAAGACCTATAAATTGTCCTGACATAGTATACAGTGATTTAGATTAAAAAGTGGGTCAACACCATCAGGGTGGTTATGGCTATTCAGTTTCCAGAAGCCTAGTGTGGTAGACTAAAGATGGAGCATATAATTTGCCATTCCTCCCACTGAGAGACGGGGTTTGTTTCCCTTCTCCTTAAATCTGGGCCAGCCCCATGACTGGTTTTGACCTACATGACGTGGCAGTAGTAGTGCTGGGTACTCTCCAAGGTCAGCACTTAAGAGACAAGCAGCCCTCACTTTTGCCCCTTTGGGAATGTTCCCTCTTTGAAGCCTGACATCGTAAGAGGTTGACTATCTGGAGGGCCACCATGCTATGAGGAAGTCCAAGCTACCCACGTGGAGAGAGAGGCCATGTAGAAGACCTCTGAGGTGCCAGACCTGTGAATGAAACTGATAGAATCAAATGGAGGAATCTGCCCAAATAGAACCAACCCACCCAAATAGAATGTCCCACCCAGGAAAAAGGGAATGTGCCAACCCCTACCCTTCCAATCCTTTAAATTTCCATCCACCTTAACCCACGTGCTGACTTCCTTCTTGAACTCAGTTCACTGGCACTCGGGCGGGAATAAAGGCCCATGGTGCCCACACAGAACCTGGACTCTGTTTCCTTTTGTTTCGTGTTTCAGAATAATCCTTTATTTTCAGTCTTTGACCTCTCAGAAACCTTCTTGACCTTCCAGCCTAGATCATCCACTAGTTAGATACAGCCAACTGAGGCTCAGCACCTGTAGCACAATGGTTACAGTGCCAGCCACATGCACCAAGGGTGGCATATTCAAACCCAGCCTGGGCCAGCTAAACAACAATGACAACTGCAACAACAACAAAAAAACAAATAGTCAGGGGTTGTGGCAGGCACCTGTAGTCCCAGCTACTTGGGAGGCTGAGGCAAGAGAATCACTTAAGCCCAAGAGTTTGAGGTTACTGTGAGCCGTGACACCACAGCACTCTACTAAGGGCAACATAATGAGACTCTGCCCCCCCCCCAAAAAAAATACAGCCAACTGAATGAGCCCAGATGATACTATTACATGGAACTAGAGAGCTGCTCAGCTGAACCCTCCCAATTCCTGACCCACAAAATCATGACAAAATAAAATGTCATTTTGAGTCAGTAAATTTTGGAGTGTCTTATACAGCAATAGCTACTGACACACCTCATCTGAAGCAGAAGACAAAATGACATCTCACACCATTCTGCCTTTCCATTAATACTGCACATCTTCCATAGACTAGATAACAGAGGTCTCACCCAAAATAGCCTCCCATACTGGTCCCCACCTCTGTTTCCACTCCCGCCTCCCTCCAAAACAAAACAAAACCTCAAGTCAGAATACATCAACTCTCTGTATAAAGTCCTGCAATGGTTTCCCATTGTCTTTGGGATAAATACAAGATCCTTATCATATCTGCTAAGAAGATCCTGTATGACCTAGCTCCTGCCCTCTATGGAATTCAGCTTCTACCGCTCTCAACAACTCTGTACTGAAGCCTCTGGGACTTCTTCTTTCTGTTCCTGCAACACACCAAACTCTCTCCTGTCTCCAGGTTTCTGCACATGTTGTTCCTTCTACACAGTCTTCCCCGACCCCAACTCCAACACATACACACAAGGCTGGCTCCTTCGTCACCACTTTGGCCCGGGATGTCTTCCCTGCCCACTCCTTCTCCCACACCCTTGTAAGCTACCACATTTCCTTGCTTATTTGTTCCCAGCACTTACCACTACCTAAAAATATCTAGTTTGTTTATTTTCTGTCTCTTTCTACTAGACCACAAGCTCCAGAAAAGTAGGAAGTGTTTATTTTATATTCCTTCTGACCCCAGCAGCTACCATAGTGCCTGGCAGAGGACAGGGGCTCAGTGTTTGCTGAATGAGCCATCAAATGAATGAAGAAGGAAGGAGGAAATAATGGAAAGAACTCTGATATTACAGGAGTCAGAAAGGTTCAGGAGTTCTGCCTCTGCTTACCTTCAACTAATCAGTAATCTCATCCCCAATAGGAAACACATGGCAGGTGATATTTACATGTACCATACATCACAAGTCTTCACATTTTTCTTGTTGCTGTTGTTCATAAACCCCTAAAAGAATTTTGAAAAAGCTATGTCTCCTCTCTCACATCTTTAAGTTAATAATTGAAATTATTTTTTACAAGTTAAAATTGTTTCCAAGACCAAATTTCCTGGCATAGTCTTTGATACAGACATGCTTTAAATATATTTTCACCCAACCCTTGGGGCTACAGATTTAGCTTGTTCAGTTGATAGAAAATGCCTACCATATAATCCAGTTAGCAAAGCCAGTCTTCACTATCAAACCAATCAGCCAAATCAGACTGATTTGCTGCCAATAAGAAAATCCATCTTCATTTTTAAAAAGTTCTATGCATGTGTTAATTTGCATCCCCAGGACAATTGGCTCATGACTCAATTCTAATTTTACAATGCTTAGATAAAGAGCTACAGTCCCTAAGTTCAATGTAGAGTAGCCTAATGCCTGAGAGTACAAGGTCTAGAGGAATTCAAAGGTATCTGAGTTCAAGTTCAGATTCTACCACTTAATACCTCTGTGACCTTGCCCAAATTATTAAACCTCTTGGTACTTTGGAAACCTCATCTGTAAAAAAGGAGGATAGGTACATATCTGCTTTATAGATTTGGTATGAGTGTTAAATTAGTTTATGATTTGTAAAACCCTTGGAATAGTATCTGGCACATAATTAGCATTAAACAAATATTTTTATTTTATTATTTATTTTTAGGGACAGGTTTTCACTCTGTCACCCAAACTGAAATGCAGCAGCATAATCTTTGCTTATTGTAACCTAGAACCTGTGGGCTCAAGCAATTTTCCTGCCTCCTGCCTCAGCCTCTCCAGTATCTAGGACCACACATACATGCCACCACACACCGCTAATTTTTTTATTATCATTTTTTGTAGAGATGGGGTCTGGCTACATCGCCTAAGCTGGTCTTCAACTCCTGGCCTCAAACAATATTACCATCTTGGCCTCCCCAATAGCCAGGACTACAGGAGGTCACCACCACACCTGATTAGTTTTTTTTTTTTTTTTTTAGTTTTTGTAGTGACAAGATCTTGATATGCTGCCCAGGCTAGTCTCAAACAGTTGACCTCAAGTGATCCTTCCACTTCACCCTCCCAGAGTGCTGGGATTACAGGCATGAGCCGCCACACTCAGCCCTAACAAGTATTTTTTTTTTTTTGAGACGGAGCCTCAAGCTATCCCCCTGGGTAGAGTGCCGTGGCATCACAGCTCACAGCAACCTCCAACTCCTGGGCTCAAGCGAGTCTCCTGCCTCAGCCTCCCAAGTAGCTGGGACTACGGGTGCCCACCACAACGCCTGGCCATTTTTTGGTTGCAGCCATCATTGTTGTTTGGCGGGCCCGGGCTGGGGATTTGAACCCGCCACCTTAGGTGTATGTGGCTGGCGCTTTAGCCGCTTGAGCCACAGGCGCCAAGCCCCTAACAAGTATTTTTAAATAAAATAAATACTGTGGGGCGCCTGCCCCATATACCAAGGGTGGCAGGTTCAAACCTGGCCCCAGCCAAACTGCAACAAAAAACAGCCGGGCATTATGGCAGGGGCCTGTAGTTCCAGCTACTCGGAAGGCTGAGGCAAGAGAATTGCCTAAGCCCAGGAGTTGGAGGTTGCTGTGAGCTGTGATGCCACAGCACTCTACCAAGGGCAATAAAATGAGACTCTGTGTCAAGAAAGAAAATAATAATAAAATAAATAAATATTGTGAATCTGTATGGAAGCCCAGCCCCCTTCGGTTTATCTTACCTAATTTCTCTTTGCTTGTTATCTCTCAAGATCAGAGCATATCTCTCAAGATCAAACCATCCTTTTGGGCAACACAACCTAGAAAGATACAGGATGAACAGAGGTGTGAAAGAAGGGAAAAATCTAGGCAAGATTGAGTACCAGTGGAAGTGAGGATCTGGAAACTGATTCCTTTAACACTGTCTGTGCGCAGTTCAAGGACCACTGGGAGATTCGACACGCCCTCACTAGGCATGTTCACAATGAGGTATAATTCCTGGTACCCCATCTACAACTCCACCTCTGTCTCTCTGATGTAAAAAAAAGCACAAGGGTCCGCTAGCATTCTGAAACAAAAAATAATAATAATAAACTCATAATATGTTAACAAAAAGAAAAAAAGAAAGCACAGGCTTGGTGCACTGGCTCACGCTTGTAATCCTAGCTCTTTGGGAGGCTAAGGCAGGAAAATGGCTTGACCTCAGGAGTTCAAGACCAGCCCGATCAAGAATGAGACCTCATCTCTACTAAAAATAGAAAAAAACTAGCTAGGCATGGTGGCAGGCAGCTGTATTCTCAGCTACTTGAGAGGCTGAGGCAACAGGATCCCTTGAGCTCAAGAGTTTGAGGTTGTTGTGAACTATGATGATGCCATAGCACTCAATCCCAGGGCAACAGGGTGAGACTCTGTCTCAAAAAATAAAAAATAAAAAAGAGGCCCAGTACAGTGGCTTATGCCTGTAATCTCAGCATGCTGGAAGGATGAGGCATGTAGATTGCTTAAGCTGAAGAGTTTGAGACCAGCCTAAGCAAGTGCAGAACCCCGTCTCCACTAAAAATAGAAAAACTAGTTGGGGGCAGTGCCTGTGGCTCAGTGAGTAGGGCGCTGGCCCCATATACTGAGAGTGGTGGATGAAAACCTGGCCCCAGCCAAACTGCAACAAAAAAATAGCCGGGCATTGTGGTGGGCACCTGTAGTCCCAGCTACATGGGAGGCTGAGGCAAGAGAATGGCCTAGGCCAAGGAGTTGGAGGTTGCTGTGAGCTGTGTGATGCCACGACACTCTACCGAGGGCGATAGGGTAAGGCTCTGTCTCCACAAAAAAAGAAAAGAAAAACTAGCTGGGCTGCGGTGGGAGCCTATAGTCCCAGCTATTCAAGAGGCTGAGGCAGGAAGATTGCTGGAACCCAGGAGTCTGTGGTTGTGAGCTATGGTGTTGCCATAGCATTCAACCCTAGGGCAGCAGAGAGAGACTCTGTCTCAATAAATAAAGAAAGAAAGAAAGAAGAAAAAGAAAGCATAAGAGATCTCAAGTTAGCAAGCAAAATATGGTTAAATTTGCTCTAATTTATACAAATGTAAAATATTCATAAATTTTAAAACTTTTTTTTTTGAGACAGAGTCTCACTTGGTCACCCTTGGTAGAGTGCCATAGTGTCTTAGCTCACAGCAACCTCAAACTCATGGGTTCAAGTGATCCTCTTGTCTCAGACTCCCAAGCAGCTGGGACTACAGGTGCCCACCACAATACCAGCTATTTTTTAGAGGGGGGGAGGGTATCTCACTCTGGCTCAGGCTGGTCTCAAACCTGTGAGCTTAGGCAATCCACCTGCCTTGGCCTCCCAAGTGCTACAAAACATTTTTTTTAATGCTGTTCAGGCTGCCTTGTCTCTCCCAGCTCACTCTCCCATTCATTCAAAACTTTGGCTTGGCTCCTGTAGCACAGTGGTTATGGTGCTAGCCACATACACCAAAGTTGGTGGGTTTGAACCCAGCCCGGGCCAATTAAAATAACAATGACAACTGCAACAAAAAATAGCCAGATATTGTGGCAGGCGCCTGTAGTCCCAGCTACTTGGGAGGCTGAGGCAAGAGAATTGCTTAAGCCCAAGAATTTGAGGTTGCTGTGAGCTGTGATGCCACTGCACTCTACTAAAGGTGACATAGTGAGACTTTGTCTCAAAAGAGGAAAAAAAATTTTTGAAACTTTCATTAGGAGGAACAGACTAGCTGTGACCCAATGTACAGCCTGAGCAAAGTACCAGTAACCAGAGCACAGGCCAACTCAAGAGGCCCTTCATGAACAATCCATCATGAAGTCCTAAAAAGGAAGGCTCATTTCTTCAGCTAGATGGGGACCTCATCAGGCATGAAAACCTTGGTGTCATCTCCTAGGCCCCTATGTACCAGCTGCACTTCTGACATCCAAATCAGGTGGTATTTCTCCCATTGCTAAATCTCTTCAATGGATGCCCTTAGTATAAAGTCTAGGTTCCTTAACAAGACAAGGGCCTCATGACCTGAACCCTGCCTATTTGTCCATTTCATTCCCTTCCCCCAAGTACACCCAACCTTCCAGCCATACTGAATCCTTTAGCAGTTCCAGCTCCCACTCTCTAGATTTTCATGAGCTCCTCCAACTACTAAAATCCCTTTCCTTCCCAAATTGTCATCACAAGGAGGTCTAACACCTCCTTCAAAACTCTGTCCTTTGCCAGGCATAGTGGCTCACACCCATAGTCCTAGCACTGTGGGAGGCTGAAGCAAGAGGATCACTCAGGAGTTCAAGACCAGCCTGAACAAGAGCAAGACTGCATCTCTACAAAAATAGAAAACTGGCTCGGCGCCTATAGCTCAACCGGCTAAGGCGCCAGCCACGTACACCTAAGGTGACGGGTTCGAATCCCCAGCCCGGACCCGTCAAAAAACAACAATGACGACTGCAACCAAAAAATAGCCGGGCGTTGTGGTGGGCGCCTGTGGTCCCAGCTACTTGGGAGGCTGAGGCAGGAGATTTGCTTGAGCCCAGGAGTTGGAGGTTGCTGTGAGCTGTAATGCCACAGCACTCTACCCAGGGGGACAGCTTGAGGCTCTGTCTCAAAAAAAAATAGAAAACTTAGCCAGGCATTGTAGCAGGCACCTGTAGTTCCAGCTACTTGGGAGGATGAGGCAAAGAATTGCTTGAACCCAAGAGCCTGAGGTTGCTGGGAGCTAGGCTGACTCTACGGCACTCTGCCCAGGGCAACAGAGTGAGGCTGTGTCTCAAAAAACAAAACAAAACCTATGTCCTTTCCACCTCCTCTGCAAAGCCTTGCTGATCATCTGCCTGTGTCTGGCATTGTGCTAGGTACTCAGAAAACACTGAGACAGCGGAGAAGACATGGTGGAATTAAATGCCTCTCTTAGTCCCATCAGCGACTCCAGCTCATGTCTAGGGTATCACTGTCTTCTTTGTGAGATAACTATCCCCTCCACAAGGCTGTGAGAATCATGAGGCCAGAACTTCTGTTTTATTCATTTCAAATCCCTATTACCCAATCCATGGACTACAACAATAAATATTTGTCAAATGCATTCACTCAAGAAGGAGGCACCAAACGTTTTTGTCCTAGGAGGTACAGGTGCTGGTTTTAGAATTATGAACTAACAGCCATGATCCCTACCCTCTTGAAACCTTCCTGTCTCAAGGGACAAACAGAGAAGGTCCAAGTAGTGGGGAGAATGATGATCTTGGCCCTTCCAGGACAGAGCAACTTGAAAGACAGCAAGGAGTCCAGCAAAAAGCATGGAGTTTAGAGTCTGACCCAGATTTGAATTCTGGATGCATTGCTCATTAGCCATGTGACCTTAGATAAATCCCTTAACCTGTTTGTATCTCTATTTCCTCATCTGTAAAAATGAGGACAATAGTAATATGAATAGAATTATGATCGAATGAGCTGCTGCATTTTTTTTTTCTGTCGCCCCTAGGTGGAATGCTGTCACGCCACAGCTCACAGCAACCTCAAACTCCTGGGCTCAAGTGATCTTCTTACCTTAGCCTTCCAAGTAGCTGGGACTATAGGTGCCTGCCACAGCCCAGCTAGTTTTTCTATTTAGAGTAGAGACAGGGTTTGGGTCTTGCTTAGGCTGGTCTTGAACTCCTGAGCTCAAAGGATCCTTCCATCTCAGCCTCCCAGAATGCTAGCATTACAGGCCTGAGCCACAGTGCCCAGCAGAGCTATGCATTTAAAAATCCTTAGCCTGAGACCATGTGGAGTTATGGAAAATAGTAGTTCCCACTACTTGTTCAGTGTTGATTGTCCAAATTCAGAAACACAACAGGAGAGTCTGGATGCAGCCTTGGTCTAGGGTTTTTAACCTCAAACCAAAAGGTGGGCCTTTTCTATTCAACCCTGTTCCACTCCCTCCTGGCCTCCCTCTCCCTTCCCTATGTCCCCTTCACCGCTCAGTCTGTGTCCACAAGTCCGCCTAAGTGCTTTCAAGGCCAGGATTGCCTTATATATGTCGTTACAAGTCTAAAGTGAGGGAGGTGCCAGCTAGGGAGGGGCTTGGCAGGAAGGAGGCCAAAGAAGAAGGGAAGAGCGCAGGTGTTTAGCAAGATCCCACTGTGAGCCTGGCTCCCAGCTCGGGGCTTGACTCGCTTGCGTTGTTTCCTGTCATTTTCCCAAAAATGACACTTTAGGCTGGGCACAGTGGCTCATACCTGTAATCCTAACACTGTGGAGGCTGAGGTGGGCGGATTGCCTGAGCTCAGGAGTCCACGACCAGCCTGAGTCAGAATGAGACCCCATCTCTAAAAATAGCTGGGCATTGTGATGGATGCTCATAGTCCCAGCTACTCAGGATGCTGAGACAAGAGGATCCCTTGAGCCCAAGAGGTTGAGGTAGCTGTGAGCTATGACATCACCGCACTTTAAAGAGGGTGACAAAATGAGACTCTGTCTCAAAAAAAAAAAGGGTGGTGCCTGTGGCTCAAAGGAGTAGGGCACCAGCCCCATATGCCGGAGGTGGCAGGTTCAAACCCAGCCCTAGCCAAAAACTGCAAAAAAGAAAAGAAAAGGCACCTTAAGCCAGGCAAGATAGTACGCATCTTCTAGGCACCTGCAGTCCCTCGGGAGGCTAAGACAGGCAGCTCACTTGAGCCCAGGAGTTTGAGTTGCAGTGTGCTTTCGAACCTGTGAATAGCCAGTGTGGGCAACACGGTGTGACCCCATTTTACAGATGAGAAAACTAAGGCTCAAGAAGGAAACAGGAGACGTGGGATATGAATCCAAGTCTGTGACTCCAAAATAATTTTCCACTATGTCATGCTGCCTACCGGCTTGTAGATGATCATTAAATGCTTGTGAAATAAACTTCAGTTTTCTTATTCCTAAGAGAGGAAGAAATTGTGCAGACCTCCCCCCAACTCAGGTACATGCTTCAACAATGATAAACAAATGAATAATAATTGGATGAATGAGTAAAATCCCTCTGATACTCAAACCAGGAAGGAGGAAACAACTCTGAGGGAGCTGCCTTTCAGGAAGCAGCAGAGAGGCTCCCAGCCTGGGTGGGCAAAGCAGGAAGGCGAGGAACTGACTTGGTCGAGGTAGAAAATACTTGGGGGTATAAGAGTGCCCAGGAGAATGTGAGGGAGGGAGAGAACACCAGTGATTGAACAGGGCAGAAAGCTGTAGGAGACAGCCCAAGAATGAATCATAGTTGCAGGACACAAAAAACGGCCACTCCAGGAAGTTACCAAGGAGCATTCTACCCTTCTGCCTCCTTCCCCTGTGCCAGCCCTAGACCTCCCACATCTGTTATCAGATGCTTCCTGCTGATCCTTGACTCCCTCCACCCGCTCCCAGTGTCCACATCTTACCTGGGGAGGCTGAGGCAGGGGTGTCCCAGGCAGCACAGACTGGTGCCCGTGTTCCAGGTGTCCTGCGCCAAGGGGCTGCCTGCTGCCCTGAAGCTCCCGCCCTCCAGACACTCCTCCCACCCTCCCCAATCTAAAATTGTCCAGACAGGTTCCCAACCTGCCTGCCCCCAGGGGACGGAACCCAAGGAAATCCCCTCCCAGCTCTCAGCCTGCTGGCCAGCCAGGCCAACCTACTTGGCAGTCTTGCTATTGGGCTGGCCCTGGATGAATGAGTCCTCCCACTCCATTGCTGGGTCTGAGCCAGGGAGCCTGTGACAGCCTCTCTGCTTTCTCCAAGGCTCTGAATTCCATTCCTCCAAGTCCTACCCTCCTGCTTCATGTCTGGTTTCCTTGCCTGCTACTCTCAGCTCTCTGGGGAGAGGCCTCAGCAGGGTGGTCTCTGTCACTCTGGATTTGATTGTGCTGTGGCATGGATCCAGGCCTGATACTTGGCATTAGGGTGGGGTGACTTGATGACCTTTAGTTTTACTCAGAAGCCTACTGGGCTCTGTCTACCAAAGTGGTTATACCTTGATCCCTGGTAAAATGGATTGCCAGTTCAGCACAACACCTTGCCTTGTGCCAGGCCCTGAGAATGAAGAGGTGGGTTAACATGGTCCCTGCCCTCCCACTCTCCTACTACAGTAGATGTTTGCCCAAGATTGGGGGCAGCAGGGACCAGGAAGACCCTCCCTATGTGGGAAGGGTCTGGGAAAGCTCTTAAAGGAAATGACTTACAAGATGGGTTTTAATGGATGAACAGGAATTCTCCAAAGTTGCAAAGAGGGGAGGGGAGCACAAGCTGACACAAGGAACAGGATCTGGCCAGAACTACTAGAAGTTCAGAATTGTGAGTGAGGAGTGTCAGATCAGGAAGAGCCTGTAGGACATGTTAAAGGACTTGAACTTTACCCTATGTGGGGGGAGGGGTCACAGAAAGGTTTTGTTTTGTTTTGTTTTGTTTTGAGAGCGAGTCTCAACTCAGTCATCCTGGATAGAGTGCTGGGGTATCAGCCTAGCTCACAACAACCTCAAACTCCTAGAGTCAAGCGATCCTCTTGCCTCAGCCTCCCAAGTGGTTGGAACAGGGGTCCTCAAACTTTTTTTTTTTTTTTTTTTGCGGTTTTTGGCCGGGGCTGGGTTTGAACCCACCACCTCCATCATATGGGGCTGACGCCCTACCCCTTCAAGCCACAGGCGCCGCCCAGTCCTCAAACTTCTTAAACAGGGGGCCAGTTCACTATCCCTCAGACCTTTGGAGGGCTAGACTGCGGGCCCTGGGATGATTCAGCTGCTAAGTAGGACAGGCAGCAGAGCAAAAACACCCCGTGGGCTGGATAAATGTTCTAGGCAGGCAGCATGTGGCCCGCGGGCCATAGTTTGAGGATGCCTGGGCTGGGACAACAGGTGGCTACCAAGATGCTCAGCTAGCTTTTCTATTTTTAGTAGAGATGGGGTCTCACTCTTGCTTGGGCTGGTCTTGAACTCCTGACCTCAAGTGATCCACCCACCTCAGCCTCCCAGGGTGCTAGGATTACAGGCCAGAACCACTGTACCCAGCTCACAGATAGGTCTTAAACAAAGAACGCGAAGTCTCAGATTGCATTTAAAATAGAGCAACGGGGCCTGCAACATAAAGAGGGGTTAAAGGGAGCAATAAGATTAGTCAGGCTGGGCGGCGCCTGTGGCTCAAAAGGGTAGGGAGCCGGTCCCATATGCCGGAGGTGGTGGGTTCAGACCCAGCCCCGGCCAAAAACTGAAAAATAAAAAAAGATTAGTCAGGCTGCTGCAAGAGTCGAGGTAATCAGTAATGTGGCTTTATCAGAGCACTTGCCAGGGAGCCGGAGTGTAGAGAAAGGGACAGATTCAAGAGATGTTAAGGGGGCAGCACTGATGGGACTTATGAGAAAAGGAAGAGCCTTGGATGAATCTGAGGTTTTCAAGCTGAGTATCTAATTAGGTTGATAGGTGCCCACAAGCAAGATGGGGAAATCAGGAGGAAAAGAAATTTAGGGGAAAACGAATCCTGTTCTGGGCTTGTTGAGACTGGGGCACGTGTGGAGATGTCCAGGGAGCTGTTACTCCAGGGAGAAATGTGAGTTATTTACCAGCAGGAAGGAGGAGGCATATTCAGCTAGATGTGAAGAAAATTTTAACACCTAATAAATGCAATCAGTGTAACCTGCTTCTCTGCACCCTGAATGAATCCTCAACAATAAAAAAAAAGAAAGAAAGAGAGCAGCGCCTGTGTCTCAAAGGAGTAGGGCACTGGCCCCATATACCAGAAGTGGTGTGTTCAAATCTGGTCCTGGCCAAAAACTGCAATAAAAAAGAAAAAAAATAAATAAACTTTTACAAATATTCAGGAAAATAAAAGAAGCCATTGGTTTGGCCCCAAAAGGCGGGATGTCTTGAAGCATGGCATTACATGGTTTTAAAGATTCTCTGGCCTTCTACATGGCATGGTAGGTGGTTTTAAAGATTCTCTGATTTGTGATTGGTTAGAGAAATGAAGCCTTGTCTAAAAGCTTGTAAGGGTTTTAAGTTAAGATAAAGAGGTCTCAGCCATGCGTGATGGCTCAGGCCTGTAATCCTAACACTCTGGGAGGCTGAGGCAAAAGATTGCTTGAACCGAGAAGTTTGAGGTTGCTGTGAGCTATGACAATGCCATAGCACTCTAGCCAGAACAACAGAGTAGACTCTAACTCAAAAAAAAAAAAA
>NW_003852539.1:4150720-4152239 GCF_000181295.1 Otolemur garnettii | reverse complement strand
TTTTTGGGGGGGGGGGGGCCTGGGAAACACACACAGGTCAGAGGCAGGAGTTGGAGGTTGCTGTGAGCGTGATGCCATGGCACTCTACCCAGGGGGATAGCTTGAGGCTCCGTCTAAAAAAAAAATAAAAAAAAAAAAGAAGTCTATTAACCATCTCTGGGTTGCAGTCCTGAAATTTGGCCCAAATGAACTCTTAACTTGTACTAATTTTGCCTCAGTCTTTTTTTCTTTTAGTTGATAGTAATTTCTGTAAAACTTTTAGTACAGTGCCTGATACTTCGTGAACACTCCATACACAGAGACCGTGATTATTACTACCTGCTCCACGATGTAATTTTAAGGATTATTTATAACATATGTGATATGTCTGATCTATAAGAGGTATTCAGTGAATGCCACCCACCATAGTGAAGAAAAGTAATTTTGAGCTCAATGTAAAGAATATGTTATATCAACAAATAATTCTTACAAAAAAAAGAAGTGTTATGGGCCTTCTTATGAGTCTCAGTGGCTCATGCTTATAATCCCAGCACTTGGGAGGCCGAGGTAGGTGGATTGCCTGAGCTCATGAGTTTGAGACCATCCTGAGCCAGAGCAAGACCTCATCTCTAAAAATAGCCGGGTGTTATGGTTGGCACCTGTAGTCCCAGCTACTTGTGAGGCTGAAGCAAGAGAATCACTTGAGCCTAAGAATTTGAGATTGCTGCAAGCTATGACACCAGGGCACTCTACCAAGGGTAGTGAGACTCTGACTCAAAAAAAAAAAAAAAAAAAAAAAGTCTTAAGTATAGACAAGCCCCAGGAGACATGTCTGACCTCCCTTCTCATGACCAGCAACTCATCTTTGGAGTATTTCTGGGGTCTCCTTAGCCAAGACCAGGTCCATTCTGTCAGCCAAGTGTCTTAAGATCGCATTTTAGTTAACAGGCTGAAAGGGCAAGAAGAAACAGTGTTCATGGAAAGCAGTGGGAGCTGGTGCTGCGGACAAGGGGCCCAGACAGAGCTGCAGCTGTACAGGGACGCAGCTGCCACCAGCGCAGAAAATGAGCAGGGGGAAAAATACGCACAGCTGTCTTCTCCCTCCTTCCTATTTCCTGATTCCTCTCCTTGGCTAAGCTCAACTAGAGCCAGAGGGTAAGGTCAGTGTAGTATACAGGGAGTCAGTACTCCCAGGTACAGACAAACAGCTGGAAAAAAGACTTAGGAGTCACACAGAAATGGCATGAAGCTGTGGGACTAGATGAGGGAGAGATATCAGAGAAAGAAAAAGAGACGATCTAAAAGCACTCTAGGGAATACCATAGGGGCAAAAAGGGGTGAACCCCTCCCTCCCTGTTATAAAGGATCACAGCCAGCAACTCTGTAACAAAACAGAGAGAAAAGCATAAGGGATTTATTCCCTGCACACATGTGCACCGGATTCATAGAGAATAGGAACTCAAAGAAGGCAGATGGTTGATGCTGAAATATCTTCTTCACTGGGGAAAGAGGAGATGAAGATTGCAGGAGATTTTTTTTT
>NW_003852539.1:4146638-4150095 GCF_000181295.1 Otolemur garnettii | reverse complement strand
GGGTGCCTGTAGTCCCAGCTACTTGGGAGGCTGAAGCAAGAGAATCTCTTAAGCCCAAAAGTTGGAGGTTGCTGTGACACCAGGGCACTCTAGCCAGGGTGACAGCTTGATTACCGTCTCAGGTAATCTCAGAGCTCCTTTCAGGAAGAACAAAGGCCTATGGCTGAGTTCATGTTTCCCAGAGGGCACAGGAGAGGAGGCCTTAGGGGAAGCCTAGCTATTTATTTCACCGGTGTAGATTTTTCTCCACAGGTGTAAATCACCTCCACAAAAGACAGCTTTCAGGGGCTATTCCTGTCTGCAGCCATCTGAATAGCCATCTCAAAATATGTCAAACAAGTTTATTTCGGGGTGGCATATTTCTGGTTTCCTTTAACATCAACTAGGGGCAGAGGATTAAGCAAGGGAAAGTGGAAAGACCAGAACTGAAAGCGAGTGTATGGGTGCCCTGCAGGGAGGGAGCGGGGAGGTACTGCAGGGGACAGAGTGGCAGGCTGGAGGGGGAGGCTGGGCAGTGCCCTGGGGCACCAGAGATAGGCAGCTGAGGCTATTTATAGGGAGCTAATACATACAGCTGCTGCAGGAGCTGCACCCCACCCCCATTTTCTAGCTAAAATAGGTATCAAGATCAAGGTTACCTGCTAGGCGTTAGAGAAGAGAAGTTGGGTGCAAGATCAAAGGAAATTGTCAAGGAGGGAGGGGAGAAAAGAAAAATCAGTTGAGAGAACAGAAAAGTGACCAAAGCAAAGTAAAGGCTCAGAGAGGGATGCCAGGAACCTAGACCGAACAGCACAGATCAACAAGGAGGGGAGAAGGAGGGGCCCTCGAGGAGTGAGAAATGAGGGAAACCAGGTCCTGTCCTGAGTGCTATGTTAGTAAGAATAGCGCAACATGGGTGAGACCTAAGGCCCATGCCACCAACATCTGTTCAGCTTCCAAGACTGGAGAAAGCTTACACCTATAATGAAAAATATCTACAGAAGCTCAGCACACTGGTTACAGCGCCAGCCACATACAACAAGGGTGTGGGTTTGAACTCTGCCTAAGCCAGCTAAATAACAATGACAACTGCAACAAAAAATAGCCAGGCATTGTGGCAGGCGTCTGTAGTCCCAGCTACTTGGGAGGCTGAGGCAAGAGAATCTCTTAAGCCCAAGAGTTTGAGGTTGCTGTGAGCTGTGATGCCACCGCACTCTACCAAAGGTGACATAGTGAGACTTGGTCTCAATAAGAAAAGAAAAATATCTACAGAAAGAAGACACTGCTCAAAAGGGCTGTCAGCAGCCAGATAAGTGTTTAAAGTCTCAGGCCAGTACTGGTGGTGCGTGGTTGCAGAGCTGTACAGGGAAAGACGGAAGTGCCAGGTCATCTGTAGTGTCCAGTTATCCCCAGCTGTCAGAGATACCACTGACCAGTCCAACCTCCAGCCAACCTCCCTTGTCATAATTTCATGCTCAAATAGTTGCTTCCTAATTTTCATTCAGCTTCCTAAGCTGAAAGGAGGGATGTGTGCCCACACCCATTGTTCACAGGAGTTAGGGAGCTCTTACAGAACAAAGCCCGCATCTTATTTATCTCTGTATCCCCAGCACCCAGAACAGGGCTTAGCATTGAGTTTTGTTCAAAAAGGTGTTTCTAGCTGAACATGGTAGCTCACACTTGTAATCCTAGTACTTTGTGAGGCTGAGGTGAGAGGATTGCTTGAGGCCAGGAGTTCAAGATGCCTAAGTAATATAGTGAGATCCCATCTCTACACAAATTTAGGTAGACATTGGTGGTGTGTGTAGCTACTCAGGAGGCTGGGGCAGGAGGATTGCTTGAGCCCAGGAGTTTGAGGTTGCTGTGAGCTATGACGCCACAGCACTCTACAAAAGGCAACAAAGTGAGACTCTGTCTCAAAAAACACCTGCCCCTACCCATACCATCCCTAGGAGTTCAGCTGGCTATACGTGTTCTGTGACCAGCATTGCTCAGTGATTAGACCAGAGAAGATAGCCATTTGACCCAGACCTCGACCAATTAGTTTCCCTTTCCTAAAAATTTCCAACCTGGGCAGACAGATCCTTCTCTGTCTCTTCTTATAGCTGAAATTAGAAGTAGTAACCCTAGACCTCCAGAGAGTTCCCTGTGTGGAGATGCAAAGGCAGCTAATCTTCGTGCCACTCTGAGTTCAGCACCATCATAAACCTAACACAATGTATTTAAATTATCAGTGTCTGTGTCTTTCTGTTTCCTTGTAAGGGACATGTCCTTGAGATTGTGAGCTCCTCAAGAGTAGCAACCCCTTCTGTTCCATCTTTGTATCCATGCGACGATTGTGCATAAAATCTGACACAAAGTATGAAATAATAAATGCTTGTTGAATTTTTTTTTTTTTTTTTTAGAGACAGAGTCTCACTTTATCGCCCTCGGTAGAGTGTCCTAGTGTCACACAGCTCACAGCAACCTCCAATTCCTGGGCTTAGGTGATTCTCTTGCCTCAGCCTCCCAAGTAGCTGGGACTACAGGGGCCTGCCACAATGCCCAGCTATTTTCTTGTTGCAGTTTGGTGCGGGCTGGGTTTGAACCTGCCACCCTCAGTATATGGGGCCGGCACCCTACCCACTGAGCCACAGGCGCTGCCCACTTGTTGAATTTTCAAACTGGGGAGCGTAGAATGGTTATAATTCCAAGGTTCTCACCTTCAGCATGTGAAGACCTGCCTAGACATCCACAGGTGTCCCTCTGGCTTCTAGTCACCGACCTCCCTGTTTGAATCCTTACCCACAGTGGGAGGTATAACTACGGGAGAGTCTCTGGAAGTACACAAAGTGACCTTGGGTGTCAGGACACTCAATGGGAAGCAATATGAACTCACATGCCACCTTATTCCAGATTCCAAGGAGCTTATTTCTCAATTGCTGAGTTCCCTCCTGCATGTGTTAGATATGCAGATGTATGTATCCCAGTAAATTAGCTTTCCTTCTGGATTGTAGTATTCTACAGACATCTAATTCAAAGAAATTATGAGTTTTTTTAAATGTCTTCTGTTTTTCAGTATGATATGCTCACAGTTCACAGAAAGCCCAGTACAGCAGAGCTTACAAACAAAGCAAAACAACAACCAAAAAAACGATCACGCCTATAATCCTAGCACTCTGGGAGGCTGAGAGAGGTGGATTGCCTCAACTCACAGGTTTGAGACCAGCCTGAGCAAGAGCGAGATCCTCTAAAAATGACCCTGCCAGGCATTGTGGCAGGCACCTGTAGTCCCAGCTACTTGAGGGGCTGAGGCAAGAGAATCACTTGAGCCCAAGAGTTTGAGGTTGCTACGAGCTGTGACACCAATGCACTCTACCCAGGGCAACAAAGTGAGACTCTGTGTCAGTAAAACACACACACACAAAAAAAAACTAGATAAAATGTAAAGAAAATAGTTTTTTTGCTTAGATTTACCTTTTTTTTTTTTTTTTTTTTT
>NW_003852539.1:4144780-4146534 GCF_000181295.1 Otolemur garnettii | reverse complement strand
GGGCTCAAGCAATTCTCTTGCCTCAGCTTCCCAAGTAGCTGGGACTACAGGTGCCCCCCACAGCGCCGGACTATTTTTTGTTGCACTTGTCATTGTTGTTTAGCTGGCCTGGGTCAGATTTGAACCCGCCACTCTCGGGGTATGTAGCTGGCTCCGTAACCACTGTGCTACGGGAGCCAAACTTAGATTTACCTTTTATTGATACATAATATTTTACATATTTATGGGGTACATGTGAGTATTTATTATATACATAGAATTTGTAATGACCTATAGTATTTATCATATTTAAATCATATTTATCATATCTGTGTGTTGGCAACATGATAAGTCCTCCTTTCTAGCTAGTTTGAAATATATAATACATTGCTGCTAACTATAGTCACCCTACTGTGCTATCAAACATTAGAATCTGTATCTTCTACCTAACTGTATATCTTCATCTCCACCTCCCACCAAGAGTATGGTCTTGGCTGAAAGTAAATAACTCCTGGAGAAAACCAAGCAAGCAATTGTGAAAGCCCATTTTTCCCTGAGGCACAGTAGGATCCCTAATGGTCTCCTGCCTGTGAGTTCAGGGCCAGGAAGGTGAAGGAGAGACAAAAGGTAAATCTTTGTGCTTCAACAAAGCAGGAAGTAGAAAACCAAAAAACTGCCATCATAAGGGAATAGTGGGGATGCATCTCAGCCTGGGATCAGAGTAGAATGAAAAACAAAAAAGGGGACTCTGCTGAGAATTTTCCACTCCATACTACCACTCACCTGTATTTAGGTAGAGACATGATCACATTGTCTGTGGGGCTCAAAATACTGCAGGATAAAAGCTAACGTGTTTTGACATTAGCTGTGTCTCCAGGTACCTGGGAGAAGCGCGCCTGAGCATCTGGAAGAACACCACTAAACCCGGGCCTCAAAGATTCCCACAAAGTTTCAAGTAGCATGGTATATAATAAGAAAAAAAAAGTATCTCATATGAAACAGCTATGATATATCAATTAAAAAATAGGAAAGGGGATTCTCTTTTCCACTCACAGAGAGGGACACCTCTTAAAAACATATGAAATAGGACGGGGTGTGGTGGCTCACGCCTATAATCCTAGCCCTCTGGGAGGCCAAGGCAGGTGGATTGCCTGAGCTCAGAGGTTTAAGACCAGCCTGAACCAGAGTGAGACCTCATCTCTAAAAATAGCCGGGCAGGCACCTGTAGTCCCAGCTACTTGAGGGGCTGAGGCAAGAGAATCACTTGAGCCCAAGAGTTTGAGGTTGCTGTGAGCTGAGATACCATAGCACTCTACCAAGGGTGAGGCACAGTGACTCACTCCTGTAATTCTAGCACTGTGGGAGGCCGAGGCAGGTGGATTAAACTCATGAGTTTGAGAACAGCCTGAGCAAAAAGCAAGACCCCCGTCTCACTAAGAATAGAGAAACTGAAGCAAAAGGATCTCTTGTGCCCGAGAGTTGGAAGTGGCTGTGAGCTCTGACACCACAGCACTCTACCCACGGTGACAGCTTGAGACTCTTGTCTCAAAAAAGAAAAGAAAAACAAAAAGAAGTAAATAAATAAATAAATGAAATATCTCACCACACAGAGAAACAAGCCCCTAAAGCAGAAACTACCAACTACAGGACCATACTCATAAAGATCAGAGATACTGGCTGGCGCCTATAGCTCAACCGGCTAAGGCGCCAGCCACGTACACCTAAGGTGGCGGGTTCAAATCCCCAGCCCAGACCCGCCAAACAACAATGACGGC
>NW_003852539.1:4127156-4141545 GCF_000181295.1 Otolemur garnettii | reverse complement strand
GAGCCAGTCACTGCATTTTAGAAGCATTTTTGTAGCAATAGATAACCAAAACAATTGCTGGTAATAAAATTCCCTAAAATGAAATTAAAAGGCAGTCAACTGGGCTGGGTGAGGTAGGTCATGCCTGTATTCCCAGCTCTGGGGAGGTCGAGGCTGGTGGATTGCCTGAGCTTAGAGTTTGAGACCAGCCTGAGTAAAAGCAAGACCTGGTTTCTAAAAAATAGGCAGGCACTGTGGTGAGTGCCTGTGGTCCCAGCTACTTGGGAGTCGGAGGCAAGAGAATTGTGTGAGCCCAAGAGTTTGAGGTTGCTGTGAGCTATGACGTGATGCCACAGCACTCTACCAAGGGTAACAAAGTAAGAAAAGAAAAGAAAAGTGTTGCCCCATGGGCTAGGCTCAGTGGCTCATGCCTATAATCCTAAGACTCTGGGAGGCCAAGGTGGGTGGACTTGGTGAACTCAGGAGTTCAAGACCAGCCTGAACAAGTGCAAGACCTCCCCCTCCCCCAACCCCACTCTGAAAATAGCCGGGTATTATGGCTGAGGGGAGGTTGAGGCAAGAGGATCACTTGAGCCCAAGAGTCTGAGGTTGCTATGAGCTAAGATGCCACAGTACTCTACCAAAAGCAACAAAGGAAAACTCTGTCTCAAAAAAACAAAAAATATTTTTAAAAAAATAATAATAATAACTATTGCCTCTGTTACATTAGAAAAACAGAAAATTGGGAAGCCGCTCTTCCAGCCATTGGCTTCAGGAACACACTGCCTTGGTGGGATCTGGCGAACCGGAGGCCAGCGTCAGAGCTGCTGGTGTACTACTACCTCACCTTCCACCTCATTTTCTTCTCCACTTTACCTCAGTTCCAGTTCAAGCCCCATCAGCATTTATCTGATTTGAGAACTTAAAACACACCCAGAGACAAGCTGCAAGGAAATCTAGAAAGTGTAATTTGATCTTCCAGCCTCTGCACTGCCTGGAAGCGCGCCTGGGGCGTTGGAGTGGACGGTAAGCAGGCCACCGTCTACCCGGTCTGCCTCAGATCTCCCCCATTCACCTTTCTTTCATCTCTGAATACTGATTTTCTTAAAAGTTATTTTTAATAGTTAAAAATCATTTTTATTTTTAAAATTTTTTGGAGACAGTCTCACTTTGTTGCCCTCAGTGCCACGGCATCACCATAGCTCACTGCAACCTCAAATTCTTGGGCTCAAGCAATCCTCTTTTGCTTCAGCATCCCGAGTAGCTGGGACTACAGGTGCCCACCACAATGCTGGGCTAGTTTTTCTATTAGTAGTAGAGACAGGGTCTCATTCTTGCTCAGGGTGGTCTTGAACTCATGAGCTCAAGTGATCCACCTACCTGGGCCAAAAAATCGTTTTTGAAAAACATTATGTGATAAAAAATTCAAACAACTACCAACAGTATAAAATGAAAAGTAAATTTCTCTCTTCTCCAATCTCTCAGTTTTCCTCCCAAGAATCATTGACTTTTACTAGATTTTTGTTTTGGGGGGTGTTTGGGTTTTTGTTTTTATTTTGAGACAGTCTCACTTTGTCGCCTTAGTAGAGTGCTGTGTCAGCACAGCTCACAGCAACCTCAAACTCCTGGGCTTAAGAGATTCTCTTGCCTCAGCTTTCCAAGTAACTGGGACTACAGGTGCCCGCCAGAATGCCCACCTATTTTTAGAGACAGGGTCTCACTCTTGGTCAGGCTGGTCTTGAACCTGTGAGCTCAGGCAATCCACCCACCTCGGCCTCCCAGAGTGCTAGGATTACAGCACACCCAGCCTTGTTTATTCTTCCAAAATAAACTATACAGATGTGTCTGTGTATCCCTTTCATTGCTTTACTTATATGGAACACAAAATGCACGCTATTTACACCACTCTACTTTTTTCTTTCTTTTTCTCTTTTCTTTTTTTTGGGGGGGCTGGGCGGGGGGCGAGTCTTGCTCTCTCTCCTGGCTAGAGTGCAGTGGTATCATTATACCTCACTGTAACCTCAAACACCTCAGTCCTGAATAATTGGAACTATAGGCACATGCTGTCACACCTGCCTAAATTTTTTAATTTTTTCGTAGAGTCAGGGTCTCACTCTTACCCAGACTGGTCTTGAACTCCTGGCCTCAAGGGATCCTCCCACCTATCAAAGTACTAGATGAGATTACAGGTGTGAGCTGTCTCACCCAGCTCTAATCTATTATTACTTTCAATAGCCAGTGAGAGAGAAGAGTCCTAGAGAACCTAACACCAGGACAGTCTGACAACAATGAGAAATCCATTTCTTGTTTTTTTTGGAGGCAGAGTCTCACTGTTACCCTGGGTAGAGTGCTGTAGCATCACAGCTCATAATAACCTCAAACTCTTGGGCTTAAGCAATTCTCTTGCCTCAGCCTCTCAAGTAGCTGGGACTACAGACGACCACCACAATGCCTGGCTATTTTTTGTAGCAGTTGTCATTGTTGTTTAGCTGGCCTGTGTTCGAACCCACCAGCCTCGGTGTATATGTTATGGGCGCCGAGCCAGAAATCCATTTCTTTTTCACAGAGACTTTGTTTTCAGAAAATCTTTATTTTCTTTAGTTATAAAATATTACAAAATATTTACATAGCACAAACATACAGACAGTAAAAAGTGAAAGTGTCCCTCAAGTCCATTACTGTAAAGTATCTACTGTGAATAGTTTGCATATCTATAATCTGTGACCATTTATATTATGCATATGTACAGTTTCTATGGCTTTAGAATTCCTTCCTCTACATCTTTCCAAGTTCTTCATTGGGTTTGAATTTGTCTTTCATTCCCATAATCTATTAAGACTAAGGCCACAGCCTTAATTAATCCCTTATACTCTGCACCTCCACTGAGACTCCTCAAAGCCAAATAAACATGCCGGCTCTAACTCTATTGCCGCTCATTGATAGTGGACTCTTGGAATTCAAGCTCCTATATTCCCTCTTAGATTCTGCCAAAATTCTCTAAGCAATTTCTGCAATTTACTCTGCATGTTTTCCCTAAGGCAGTTGAATCCTTTGTTTTTGTCCTTCCAGACTCCTTCCTATTTTCTGTTCACAGACCGGTGCTCTCCCAGGAACACAGAAATGTGAGCATAAGTCAAGGCAGGTTAATCAACATTTTCCCTGAGACCTTTCATTCTTTTTTTTTTTTTTTTTTTTTTGAGACAGAGCCTCAAGCTGTCCCCCTGGGTAGAGTGCTATGGCATCACACCTCACAGCAACCTCCAACTCCCAGGCTCAAGCGAGTCTCCTGCTTCAGCCTCCCAAGCAGCTGGGACCACAGGCGCCCACCACAATGCCCAGCCATTTTCTGGTTGCAGCCATCATTGTTGTTTGGCAGGCCCAGGCTGGATTTGAACCCACTACCCTGGGTATATGTGGCTGGCGCCTTAGCCACTTGAGCCACAGGTGCCGAGCCACTGAGACCTTTCAAAGCAGAGTTGAGAGAAGCTTCTCTTTTCCTTTCTGGTTAAAAAAATTATGGTTTGGCTCGGCACCTGTAGCTTAATGGTTAGGGTGCCGGCCACATACACAGAGGCTGGCAGGTTCGAATTCAGCCTGGGTCTGCTAAACAACAATGACAACTGCAACAAAAAAACAGCTGGGTGTTGTGGCAGGCACCTATATCCCAGCTACTTGAGAGGCTGAGGCAAGAGGATCACTTAAGCCCAGGAATTTGAGATTGCTGTGAGCTGTGACAGTACGGCACTCTACTGAGGGTAACATAGTGAGACTCTGTCTCAAAAAAATAAAAAATAAATTATAAAAATTGTGGTTAGGGGGCTCGGCGCCTATAGCTCAACCGGCTAAGGCGCCAGCCACGTACACCTAAGGTGGCGGGTTCGAATCCCCAGCCCGGACCCGCCAAACAACAATGACGGCTGCAACCTAAAAAAAATAGCCGGGCGTTGTGGCGGGCGCCTGTGGTCCCAGCTACTTGGGAGGCGGAGGCAGGAGACTCGCTTGAGCCCAGGAGTTGGAGGTTGCTGTGAGCTGTAATGCCATGGCACTCTGCCCAGGGGGACAGCTTGAGGCTCTGTCTCAAAAAAAAAAAAAAAAAATTGTGGTTAGGGCAGCGCCTGTGGCTCAAGGAGTAGGGCACTGGCCCCATATACTGGAGGTTGTGGGTTCAAACCTGGCCCTGGCCAAAGACTGCAAAAAAAAAAATTATGGTTAGTGATTGAGTTCAGATGGTAACTATAGATGCACCTCCATAGTGAAGTCAGATTACCCTTTATTTTTATTCTTTTCCTTTTTCTTTTTTCTTTTTGTTTGGTGACAGGGTCTCTCTAAAAGCTGCTGGGACTAGAGAATGGAGTGCAGTGGCATCATTATACCTCAATGCAAACTCAAACTCCTGGGCTCAAGAGATCCCCCAGCCTCAGCTTCCTGTGTAGCTGGGATCAGAGGTGTGTGCCACTATACCTGGCTAATTTTTTCTATTTGTTTTTTGTAGAGAGAGAGTCTCACTCTTGCTCTGACTGGTCTCAAAATCCTGGCCTCAAACAGTCCTCAGCCTCCCAAAATGCCAGGATTACAGTGCCAGGAATCCCTTTTTATTTTTAGGGAAGTTCTTTCTTATGGATCTCAGTGAGATGTAGGAGCCCAATAGTATTACAGAATTTGAAAGGAAACAAGTATTCTCCTTCCCTGTCCTGTAACCTAGGTTATTACCAATAACCAAGGCTTGGCTAATAAGATGTTCATGCCTGGAACACTGGAGTGTCTTATAAAGACTCATGTTGAGATTATTAAGAGCAGCAGCAAAGATGTCAAGGGTCTGACAGCAGCAAGTGTTCAGTGGGGATATTGTGGTCATACTTTTCCTATGGTAAGATATAATCCAGGCTGTCTAGCTTCTTTTGGCTAGACAAATGGCTTCCTGTTCATTTTCCAATGCTGTTTCTCCCTTCGTCCCTTCCATTCAATAAGCTATGTAATCTCCTTCTGATACATTCCACTTCTGCCTAAGTAAAGTTTCACTTTTGGCCTCTATTGTTGCAGCCAACAACCCTGATTGGCAATTTGTTGGAATTCTCATGGTCTGATGTTTGCAGCTATTAATTAACCGTGGTTGTTTGGCTTCTGGATGATGTGCCCCTGAAGGTGAGACTTGGAGGACGTGATTAGAACAATTTCATGGCATTGAGAAACGTATGAAAGATAGAGTTAATCAATTGCATTATGTCACCTACAAGAAGAAGTGAAAAATTCTGTTTCAATTTCCCAGTTCAAAGAAAATTTTAAAATTCAGAACCATTGTGAAATTTGGTGAAAAACTCTTCTGCCTGTATCCAACACTCAGGACTATTGAACACCTGATTCAAAATGTAATTAATTTCAACAAATGGTGCAGGGGCTGCGGGATATCCACATATAAAAGATGGACCCCCTACCTCACCCCACATACACAAATTAACTCAAAATTGATCATTGACTTAAATGCAAGAACTAAAATTGTAAAACTCCTAGAAGAAAACATAGGAATATATTTTCATGACCTTGGGTTAAACAATAGTTTTTTTTGTTTGTTTGTTTTTATTTTTGAGACGGAGTCTCACTCTGTTGTCCAGGCTAGCATGCTGTGGTATCAGCCTACCTCACTACAACCTCAAACTCCTCACCTCAAGCGATCTTCCTGTCTCAGCCTCTGGAGTAGCTGGGACTACAGGCATGTACCACCATACCCAGCTAATTTTTCCATTTTTTTGTAGAGATAGGGTCTCACTTTGTTCAGGCTGGTCTCTTACTCCTAACCTCAAGCTGATCCTCCCACCTCAGCTTCCCAAAGTGCTAGGATTACAGGAGTGAGCCACTGTGCCCAGCCAACAATGGTTTTTTAGATATAAAATCAAAAGCTCAAGTGACCAAAAAAAAAGATAAGTTTGAAAACTTGCAAAAAACTATTTTTATGGAAAAAAATAGATAAGTTTTGGGCAGCACCTGTAGCTCAGTCAGCAGGATGCCAGCCACATACACCTAGGGTGGCAGATTCGAACCCAGCCCAGGCCTGCTAAGCAACAATGACAACTGCAACTAAAAAATAGCTGAGCATTGTGATAGTCACCTGTAGTCCCAGCTACTTGAGAGGCTGAGGTAAGAGAATTGCTTAAGCCCCAGAGTTTGAGGTTGCTGTGAGCTGTGACACCACAGCCCTCTACCCAGAGTGAGAGCTTGAGACCCTGTCTCAAAAAAAAGATAAATTTTTCAAAAGTGAAATTTATGTGTTGTGATACCATCAAGAAAGCAAATGACAACCCACAAAATGGGAGAAAACATTTGCAAAATCATACATCTAGCAGGGACTTGTTCTGATATGTGAAGACTAATAATAAAAGGCATATATGTCAATTAAAAATTAGGCAAAGGATTTCAACAGACATTTGTCCAAAGAAGACGTATGAATGGCCAATGAACACATGAAAAGATACTCAACATCATTCATCATTAGAGAAATGCAAATCAAAACCACACTCACGTGATGTCTGCCTAACCTCTGGAGGAGGAAGAGTGGAAAAGGATGTTGAGTTCATCCAATGGTTGATAGTCAGCCAATGGCCAATGATTAAGTTAATCTTGCTTACATAATGAAGCCCTAATAAAAACTCTGAACACTAAAGCATGGTGGAGGGGTGGCACCTGTGGCTCAGTGGGTAGGGCGCTGGCCCCATATACCAAGGGTGGCAGGTTCAAACCCGGCCACAGCCAAACTGCAACAAAAAAATAGACAGGCGTTATGGTGGGTACCTGTAGTCCCAGTTACTCAAGAGGCTGAGGCAAGAGAATCTCTTAAGCCCAAGATTTGGAGGTTGCTATAAGCCATGACACTATAGCACCCTACCAAGGGTCACAAAGTGGACTCTGTCTCTAAAAAATAAATAAATATAAAAAAAAAAATAAAGCTTGGTGGAACGTCCTGATTGGCGAACACATTAACGTACTGTGAAGTTGATGTGCCCTGATTCCACAGGGAGAGGGCACTTCTAGAAGGTCTGCTTTTGTAACCCTCCTAGATCTCATCCTATGTGTCTCCTCGTTTGACTAGTTGTGACTTTTATCCTTTTATAATAAAACTGTAATTATAAGTACATCATTTTCTTGAGTTCTGTGAGTCATTTTAGTGAATCATCAAACCTGAGGGAGAACCCCCAAACTTGTAGCCAGTTGTTTAGAAGTGTGGAATAGGGGTGCCTGAAGTGTGTGGCTGGCATCTGACATCGGGCAGTCTTGTTGCAAACCATGCCTTATAATTTGTGGGCTCCATGCTAACTTCATGTAGTTAGCACCAGAATTGTATTGCAGTATGCAAGTTGGTGTTAGAATCGCAAAGATGTAAGTTAAGGTCTTGAGAAGGGTGGTCATCCTGGATTATTCAGGTGGGCCCTAAACACATTCACATATATCCTCATAAGGAGGGTGGGGCAGAAGGAGATTTAACAGAAATGAGAGGAAAAGGCAATGACAACAGAGGAAGAGGCTGGAATGATGTTGCTGAAGAATGCTATTAGGCAGGCACCAAAAGCCGGCAGAAGCAAGGGACAGATTCTGCCCTAGAGCCTTCAGACGGGGAACAGCCCTGCCGTCATCTTGATTTTGGCTCAGGGAAACTGATTTCAGACATCTGGACTCTGGAACTGTGAAAAAACAAACTGATGTTATTTTAAGCCACCAAGTTTGTTACATTACAGCAACCATTAGAAATGAGCACATCAGCTCAGCACCTGTAGCTCAACCAGCTAAGGCACCAGCCACATACACCAGACTGGCGGTTCAAATCTAGCCCAGGCCTGCCAAACAACAATGACAACTACAACCAAAACATAACCAGGTGTTGTGGCAAGCGCCTGAAGTCCCCGCTACTTGGGAGGCTGAGGCAAGAGAATCACTTAAGCCCAGGAGTTTGAGGTTGCTGTGAGCTGTGACACCACAGCACTCTACCCAGGGCGACAGCTTGAGGCTCTGTCTCAAAATAAAAAAGAAATAAACACATTCCATTTATAGATAAAACTGAGACCTAAAGAGGTGCATAAACTTTCCCAAAGTCCTGCAACAAAGCCAAGATTCACATGAACTTGGCCACTGTGCTCCTAATGGCTGTGCTGTCCTATAGCCGGTAACTAACGGGAGAAAGATTCCCACTGCTCAAAATCTTGCTGTGGTTGCCACATTCACTTCCCAACAACCTCTGAATGTCTGTTCCCTGCATCCCGACTCCTGGTGTTGATTTCTGCAGGTATGGCTCTTTCTGCCACTGCAGCTGGCGTAACTATTCCCCTGTCTCCCATCTCTGGGAATGGTGGTAGTTACACCAGCTGCAGTGGAAATCAGAGTCGTTCCAGCAGAGAGAAGGCTCAGGAGCCGCTCAGGGAGAGATGGCAAGAAGATCCAAGGTACTACAGTACCTGCGGCTAATACTGTTTCTGTAACCTGTGTCAAAGGAAGATGGAGTGACCTCTGGTGGCCTAAGAAAAGCCACCATTCTCATACCTTGTTGAGAGCTAGGAAGGAAAGCGAGGCCTCTGCAGTCTGGTCCTGTTCTGGTCGGTACAACAGTGGTTTATAAGGACGGGGCAGGGAATAGGGGAGCAGATGCTACTACGTCATTATTGTCCCTTTGCCCCGTGCTCCTTTGGCACTCATGTAATTTAGCTATACCTCTCTTTTACTTGTCATCCCCTACGAATTTCCTACTCATTCACCGTCTAAAGCAATGGTTCTCAACCTTCCTAATTGCCGCGTTGTTAAAAATGGAAAAAAGGAGTTGTGACCCACAGGTTGAGAACCACTAGTCTAAAGTAAAGAAGAGTAGGCTGGGTGCATTGGCTCACCCCTATAATCCCAGTACTCTGGGAGGTCAGGGCAGGTAGATTGCCTGAGCTCAGGAGTTTGAGACCAGGCTGAGCAAGACCAGGATCTCATCTCTACTAAAAATAGAAAAACTAGCAACGTCAAACTCCTGGGCTCAAGCGACCCTCCTGTCTCAGCCTCCCCAGTAGCTGGGACTATGGGCACCTACCACAACACCCTGCTATTTTTAGCGATGGGGTCTTGCTCTTGTTCAGGCTGATCTTGAATCCTGAGGCAAGTAATCCACTTGCCTTGGCCTCCCAGAGTGCTAGGATTATAGGCAAGAGCCTCTGTAGCTGGCCTAGACTCAGACTTTTTGAATCCTGGCCGTACTCCTTATTACTGTGTGATCTTGGATGAATTACATAAATTCTGCATACCTTAGTCTTCTCTTAAAAATCCTACCATGGGCTTGGTGCTCAAAGTACAGTGGTTACAGTGCCAGCCACATACACCGAAGTTGGCGGGTTTGAACCCAGCCTGGGCCAGCTAACCAACAATGACAACTACAGCAAAAAATAACCGGGCATTGTGGCGGGTGCCTGTAGTCCCAGTTACTTGGGGGCTGAAGCAAGAGAATCACTTGAGCCCAGGAGTTTGAGGTTGCTGTGAGTAGTGACACCACACTACTCTACCCAGGGTGACATAGTGAGATTGTCTCAAAAAAAATAAAAAATCCTACCATGTTGGCTTGGCACCCATGCTCAGTGGTTAGGGCATCGGCCACATATACCAGGACTGGTAGATTCAAACCCAGCCCAGGCCTGCTAAACAACAATGACAACTACAACAAAAAAATAGCCAGGCACTGTGGCAGGTACCTATAATCCCAGCTACTTGGGAGGCTGAGGCAAGAGAAGCACTTAGGCACAAGAGTTTGAGGTTGCTGTGAGCTGTGACACCATGGCACCCTACTGAAGGCAACAAAGCGAAACTCTGTCTCAAAAAAATAAATAAATAAAATAGAATAAAATAAAATATACTGCTACATAACCAGATTTTACAATGGAGTTTGTATGAATTGTAAGCCCTTAAAAAATTTTTGTCGGCTAGGTGGAGTGGCTCATGCCTGTAATCCTAGCACTCGGGGAGCCAAGGCAGATGGATTGCTTGAGCTCAGGAGTTACAGATCAGCCTAAGCAAGGGACACTGTCTCTGCTAAAAATAGAAAAGCAGCATTTGAGTGAAGCCCTCCATTCCCTTTACTATTCAGCCATTAAAAAAAAAAATGTAGATGTAGACTTTATATCTTTTGTATTAACTTGCATGGAATTGAAACATATTCTTCTCAATAAAGTATCACAAGAACGGAGAAGCAAGAATCCAAAGTACTCAATACTAATATGAAGCCAGTAGACAATCTAATACATAACTACATAAGAGAAAAACTCAAATCTATTCAAGGTTGGGGGGAAGGAGGGAGTGGGGGAAAAAAGGGAGTGGGGAGAAGGGAGGAAGAAAGGGGAAGGGAGTGCTCCCACTTAAAGGGCACACCTCTTAGGGGTGGGACACAATTCTAAGAGGGACTCTACCTAAAAAATACGAACATTGTAACCTAATTCTTGGTGCTCTCAAATTAACCTGAAACAATAAAATAAAGTATCATGGAAAACAAAATAAAGATCAAGATTTTATGGAATAAAAAAATAAAAATAAAATAGAAAAATAAAAATAGAAAATCTATCTGGGCATTGTGGTGAGTGCCGGTAGTCCCAGCCACAGGGGAGGCTGAGGCAAGAGGATCTCTTGAGCCCAAGAGTATGAGGTTGCTATGAGCTCTCATGACACCACGGCACTCTACCCAGGGCCACACAGTAAATGTCTCAAAAAAATTAATAAATAAAATTAATAGAAGACAATGCAGTTGCTGCCCAAATTCACATTTGATAAAGTATCATCATTACACAGTACATCGAGAAAATTTATGTCCTAAAGCTTTAAAAATGGATAATATTATGCAAATCAAGAAGACTGAATTTCAGCCCATAGCTCAGCAGATAGGGTGCTGGCCACAGACACTGAGGCTGGCAGGTTCGAACCCAGCCCAGCCCAGCTAAACAACAATGACAACTGCAACAAAAAGATAGCTGGGCATTGTGGTGGACACCAGTAATCCCAGCTACTGAGGAGGTGAGGCAAGAGAATCACTTAAGCCCTAGAGTTGGAAGCCCTGCACTCTACCAAGGGTGACATAGTGAGACTCTGTCTCAAAAAAATAAAAATAGAAAAGAAAAAAGAAAATGATGACAGATAAGGGACTACATTTCCTTTTATTATGAAAATTATTTGATAGGAAAACAGAAAGCAAGCTTTGGGCCCTGCCACATCTTGGCTGCCAATGCAGAGCGAGGCAGAGGGCAGACTGCAAAGTGGCACAGAAATGTGTGAGGTGCTGCTGAGGTGTGGAAGTACCTTAATAATCTAATAAGAATGCCTATCTGACTTCTAAATAACATTAAACGCCCAATGTTGCCATGGTAGGGTGAAACATTATTGCTAATCATTGCCTCACCAAGACACCAGGAGCACATGTAATGTCTGATGGTGTTAATTCCACAGTCTTCACTTATTGGATAACTGCACTGGAAGCCACACCTGTGTACAAACAGTGAGAGCAAATCTATGTTTATTTTACGTGAAATTGAGACATGATGTATGGGGTCATCTATAAAGTTCATGCTGAAGAATTGCACAATCAAGTTCCACGAAAAAAAAATCATCAAAAAATCTCATAATGTTGTAAGTTTCATAGCACATTCATAACCATCCTGGGCTGCACGTAGCCCCTGGGCTGTGGGTTGGATATTCCTGAATACTTTATTCTCACAATGAAATAAGCCACAGAAAAGAAAATGGTATTGAGAAAGCCATAAGGAAGAAAAGATAAAGTATATTTCCTGAACACTAAGTGGAAGTGGATCATCAGAAGGGTTTTTATCCTTATCATCTTCACAGGGGTAAGCGGAGAAGGAGTCTGTTGCACTCACACAACAGTGGAGCTTAGCCTGTCCCTTTCTGCCTTAAATCCTGGTGTTCCCTTCTCTTTCTTACTAGTAAATGTCCTTTGTGGCAATTTTTTCCAGAAGAGGACACTTTGGTCTTTATTCAAAACTAGGGAAAATATCCTTTTCTCTCTCTTGTTTTCCTCTCAAATCACAATTGCAAAGACCTTTTTCCTCAATGACTTTCTTTTAATGGCGTCTGGGAACTCGCCAGCTGCCTCTAGGTCAATAGAAGCTGCTTCTGCTATCTTGACATTTAAGAAAAAACAAATCTCTGTCTAAAACTTTCTTCTTTTTTTTTTTTTTTTGAGACAGAGTATCACTCTGTCACACTGAGGTTGAGTGCTATCATGTCACAGCTCACAGCAACCTCAAATTCCTGGGCTCAAGTGATCCTCTTGCCTCAGCCTCTGGAGTAGCTGGAACTACAGGTGCCCACCATGACACCAGGCTAGTTGTTCTATTTTTAGCAGAGCCTGGTCTCACTTTTGCTCAGGCTGGTCTTGAACTCCTGAGCTCAAGCAATCCATCCACCTCAGCCTCCCAGAATACTAGGATTACAGGCATGAGCCACCTCTGCCAGCCTCCTCTGTCTAAAATTAATTAAACCAACCTTTGCTGGCATTAAATTCTTTAGTTTAGCTCCTTCACCTTACTTCTGCTTAAAGTTGTCATATAATGACTTCACTATTTCTCGAATGTAGATATTTAGGTCTATAGGTGTGACTTTTTTTATAGCAATACTGCACCCACATAAAAGCTGCATTTTCAAGATGAGATTAAAAAAAAGATATTTTGCAAAAAGTCTATAGGTGTGACTTTCTTATAGAAATCCTGCACCCACATAAAACCTGCATTTTCAAGACAAGATAAAAAAGATATTTTCAAAAAGTGCGAGGTGTTGGTGCCTGCCAGGGTAGCTGCAACAACAGCTTCAAGAAGTTGCTTTAAAAAAAAAAAAACAGTCCTTCTTACACTATATTCATTTATCTTGAAATGGTGAACAATTGTAGCTGCAGACCTCAATCTATGGTACATATCAAGCAATTTAACTTTTCCTTGTAAGGTCATGACTGTTTCTCGGGAGCACTTCCAGCATCACTAATAGTACTTTGTATGGGTTTTGTGGTGTTACTCAATTTTATGGTATTGAACCAAACACGATGGAAAATGCACACAAAAAAAAACACGAAAATCATGAGAGATCACTTTTCACTGCAATATGCAACTTACTGGAGAGACTAACTGCTCATGCAGAGATGATTAGTGTCACACAGCTTTTTAAGTGAATACTCACAACACCTGAGCTCACCACTCCACCAGCAGGAGATAGTACATATGGTACTACAGTTAATTATATGCATTTATGGTTTTCTTTTTTGAGACAGAGTCTCACTTTGTCACCCTTTGTAGAGTGCCTTGGCATCATCATAGCTCAAGGCAATCTCAAACTCTTGGGCTCAAGAGATTCTCTTGCCTCAGCCTTCCAAGTAGTTGGGACTATAGGTGCCACTCACAACCCCCCGGCTATTTTTAGAGACAGAGTCTCGATCTTGCTTGATTGAGCTAGGAGATCAAATAACTATTGAACTGTGTGTTCTTTTTGTTTGTTTTCTTTAAACAGAGTCTTAATCTGTTGCTGAAGCTGGAGTTCAGTGGCAAGATCATAGCTCACTGCATGCCTGAACTCCAAGGCTCAAACCATCTTTCCACTTCAACTGCCCAAGTAGTTAGGCCTGCAAGCCCAAACCAAGATGCCAGGCTAAGTTTTTTATTTTTTTAGAGACAGGATCTCACCATTTTCCTCCGGCTAGTCCTGAACTCCTGGCCTCAAACACTTCTGCACCCTCAGGGTCCTAAAGTGCAGGGATTATAGGTGTGATCCCATGCCCAGCCAAACTGGGTTCAGTGGAACTTGGAAAACTATTGGGTTCTGTTCTTTTTATTCAATGGCAGATATTTAATCACCTTTCCAATCATGTTTGTGATAGTTGCTCTATTTTAGTTTTCCTTTTCTGTTTATAAATTCTGATAATTTAAATTTTAATTGAAAATTACTTCTGCTGACTTTTCAAATGTGTTATCAAGTTGAAAATAGTCTTTTCTTATCATTCTTTTCAACTCTGCCTTATTTGTGATTGTCTCCTTTCTCATTCCTAATCTTAAATATTTTTTCTCTCTTCCCTGCTTAGTGAGACTTTTAAGGAGTTTTCTCCTTTATTATCCTTTTCATATAAAACAGCTTTTAGATTTATTCATCCTTACTATTTTTTTTTTTTGAGACAGAGTCTCACTATGTCACCCTCGGTAGGGTGCCGTGGTGTCACAACTCACAGCAACCTCTCAGCCTCCCAAGTACCTGGGCCTACAGGCACCTGCCACAACGCCCGGCTATTTTTTTTTTTGGTAGTTGTCATCGTTCTTTAACAAGCCTGGTCCAGGTTCGAACCTGTCAGCCCCAGTGCATGTGGCTGATGCCCCAACCACTGAGCAATGGGCGCTGAGCCTTTACTATTATTATTATT
>NW_003852539.1:4124860-4126062 GCF_000181295.1 Otolemur garnettii | reverse complement strand
TTTTTTTGCAGTTTTTGGCTGAGGCTGGGTTTGAACCCTCCACCTCCGGCATATGGGGCTGGCATCCTACTCCTTTGAGCCACAGGTACCACCCTTTTCTTGTCACCTTTTTATTGCATATTTCTAATTGCATTAAACTATGATCAGAGCATGTGTCTTGTAAAAATGTGTTGATGGGTTTTTTTTGTGACCTAAATATATGATCTAACTTTGTAAATGATTCATGTGCCTATGGAAAAATAAAGGATGACTAGAAGAGGTCGCTCATTAATCATAGCACTTTTGGAAGGCAGAGGTGGGAGGATCCCTTGAAGCCAAGACTTTGAGACCAGTCTGGGCAACACAGCAAGCCCTCATCCCTACAAAATATTTAAAAATTAGCCAGGCAAGATGGGGTGCATCTTTAGTCCCAGGTACTCATAAGGTTGAAGCAGGAAGATCACTTGAACCCAGGAGTTCAAGGCTGCAGTGAACTATAATCATGCCATTCCAGCTTGGGCAACAAAGTGAGACACTGCCTCTAACCAAAAAAAAAAAAAAAAAAAGGAAAAAATAAAAAGAAAAATAAGGGTATTCCTTATTCAATAAATGTCAGTTTTCACAAATTAAATCAATAAATCAATTAATCAATTGAGCAATTAAATCAATTTTGCTTGGCCAGGCAAGCACACTGAGGCACAGTGGCTCATGCCTGTAATCCTAGCACTTTGGGAGGCTGAGGTGGGAGGATTGCTTGTGAGACCAGCCTTAGCAAAAAATCAAGACCCCCATCTCTATTAAAAATAGAAAAACTGAGGCAAGAGGATTGCTTGAGCCCAAGTTGGAGGTTGCTGTGAGCTATGACACCATGGCACTCTACCCAGGGTGACAGCTTAAGACTCTGTCTCACATAAATAAATAAATATGAATCAATTTTGCTTCCTGGTCAGTGGTTCACATCTATAATCCTAGCACTCTGGGAGGCCAAGGCTGGTGGATTGCTTGAGCTTAGGAGTTTGAGATCAGCCTGAGGAAGAGTGAGATCCATCTCTACTAAAAATAGAAAATTTAGCCAGGCATTGTGGTAGGTGCCTGTAGTTTCAGCTACTCAGGAGGCTGATGCAAGAGGATAGCTTCAAATCAAGAGTTTGAGGTTGTTGTGAGCTATGATGACACCACGACACTCTATCCAGGGCAATGAAGTAAGACACTGTCTTAAAAAA
>NW_003852539.1:4112649-4124032 GCF_000181295.1 Otolemur garnettii | reverse complement strand
TTTTTTTTTTTTTTTGAGACAGTCTCAAGCTATTGCCCTGGATAGAGTGCTATGGCATCACAGCTCACAGTGACCTCAAACCCTTGGGCTTAAGTGATTCTCTTGCCTCAGCCTCCCAAGTAGCTGGGACTACAGGCCCCCGTCACAACGCCTATTTTTTTTGTTGTTGCAGTTGTTGTTTTAGCAGGTCCAGGTCGAGATCAAACCTGCCAGCCTTGGTGTATGTGGCCAGCGCCCTACCCACTGAGCTATGGGCACCACCCCCTTTTTTTTTGACAGTCTCAATTTGTCACCCTGGGTAGAGTGCCCTGGCATCATTGTAGCTCACAGCAATCTCAAACTCTTTGGCTCAAGTGATTCTCTTGCCTCAGCTTCCCAAGCAGCTGGGACTACAGGCATCTGCCACAATGCCCAGTTAATTTTTCTGTTTTTAGTAGAGACAGGGTCTTGCTCTTGTTCAGGCTAGTCTTGAACTCCTGAGCTCAAGCAATCTACCTGCCTGGACCTCCCAGAATGCTAGGATTGCAGTCATGAGCCACCGCACCCAGCCTAAATTTGTTTCTTATATACAGTATATAGCTGTTTTTTTTTTTTTTAACTCAATCTGTCTTTCAGTGGGATAATTTCATTTATTTATTGATACATTTAGTAGTAATTGATAACACCTTAGCTCTGCCAACTTATTCTATGTTGACTATTTTATTTTGCTGATGCCTCATTTTTCCTCTTCCTTGCTTTTGCTGGTTTGATGAAATTACCATCTGTTCCCTTTTTTCTTGTTAATTTTTGAGTTCTACTATATATTTCCACTTTATGACATCTTTTCTCTCTGTACTCTCATTACTGGCATGTATTATCTGTTATTTAAAAAATAGAGACTGTAATATTAAAAAAATACAAATACTTTAAGTATGTTAACTCACTTAAGTTCTAGCATTCCTTAATGCTTCTTTACAAAAACATATTTAAAAAAGGGTGGGGGCGGTGCCTGTGGCTCAAAAGGGTAGGGCGCTGGTCCCATATGCTGGAGGTGGCAGGTTCAAACCCAGCCTCGGCCAGAAACTGCAAAAAATAAATAAATAAATACACTCCTTTAAAAAAAAAAAATTAGCCAGGACTGCATGTGGTAGCTCACGCTTATAATCTGAGCACTCTGTGAGTCCGAGGCAGGGGGAATCCCTTGAGCTCAGAAGTTTGACACCAGACTGAGCAACAGCAAGACCCTGTCTCTACTAAAAATAGAAAAAATTAGCCAGGCATTGCAGCAGGCACCTGTAGTCCCAGCTGCTTAGAAGGCTGAGGCAGGAGGATCACTTGAGTCCAGGAATTTGAGGTTGTTGTGAGCTAGGCCAATAATTTTTTTAGCCAATAATTTTTTTCTTTCTTTCTTTCTTTTTTTTTTGAGATAGAGTCTCACTTTGTTGCCCTCAGTAGAGTGCCATGGCATCATAGCTCACAGTAACCTCAAATTCTTGGGCTCAAGCGATTCTCTTGCCTCAGCCTCCCGAGTAGCTGGTACTACCAGCAACCACCACAATGCCCGGCCATTTAGAGATGAGGTCACAATGCCATTTTAGAGATGAGGTCTCACTCCAGCTCAGACTGGTCTCCAGACTCATGAACTCAGGCAATCTACCCACCGTGGCCTCCCAAGTGCTGGGATTACAGGTGTGAGCCACAGCACCCAGCCTGCTGCACTTTTTCTAAGATGAGTTCACAAACTTAATTGTCAGACCTCATATGTTGTGGAGAAAGCCAAAAGCCTAATCTTTCATCTCCTAATCCTTACCAAGATCTGTTGATTTCATCTCCTGAACTTTGCTCATATTCACTTACTTTGCTCCTACCTGTCCTGGAGGAATGGGAAGGGCACAGGTCAGATGGGTGTGGGTTAGTGGGTAAGGTAATAGGTGGGAGGTACATACAAGAAGACAGTCAATATAGACAACTCCTTTGGAAACTTCAGGCAAAGAATCCTAGAATATTTTGGAGGATGATATTCTTTCATTTCATTCCCAACACCACCTTTTAGCCCAGCCACACCTCTGGGTGTGACAATCGCTGGCACCCATAACAGGCAGAGCCTCAGACCTCTTTTAGACCTTTTATAAGGTAAACCACCCCCAAAACACACTCCATTGTAGATATGAAAGAATTTGTGTGTTTGCTGGGAGGTGGGAGGTTCCTTGTAATATCTTAAAACTAATAAAACAAGGCATGCATCTGGACCGAGAGAATAACCTCTTTCTTGATCTCCCTCACTCATTCCTGTTCTCCGTAACGCAGCCAGGAATCTTTCCAACTGTAAATGTGATCATATTTTTTTTTTTGTTTTGTCTTGAGACAGAGTCTCAGTATGTTGTCCCCGGTAGAGTACTGTGTCATCACAGCTCACAGCAACCTCAAACTCCTGGGATTAGGTGATTCTCTTGCCTCTGCCTCCCAAGTAGCTGGGTCTACAGGCACCTGCCACAATGTCTGGCTTTTTTTTTTTTTTTGGTTGTAGTTGTCTTTGTTGTTTGGCAGGCCCAGGCTGGATTCAAATCCGCCAGCTTGGGTGTATGTGACAGGCACCCTAAGCACTGAGCTACAGGAGCTGAGCCTTTGATCAGATTCAAACTCCTTCTTTGTCTTCCTTGCTACTTTTTCCTCCCTGACTCTTCACGTTCATGATCCGTATGACAGTCACTTGAAACTTCTTTTGATTCCTCAAACACACTATGGTGGTCTCTTGATCGTGGTATGCTGTCCCCTCTGCTATTCCCTCCCTCTTTCTTTGCTTGATTAACTCCTATTGATTCATCAGCTCTTAGCTCAAATGTCACTTCTTCAGGCAGGTTTTCATTGCTCTCCAACAGGTTGTCTCCCAGTTGGTATATTCTGAGAAATGTGTCTAGGAAAAAAAAAAAGACTCTCAGTTTTTTCACCTCACAATACTCGTCACAGTTTGCAGTCATATATTTGTTGTGATTATTTGACTAACATCTGTCATCTCTAACAGACAGGAAGTCTTAGGAGGCCCGGAAGCAGGCCTCTTTTCTTTTATTAGACAGGGTCTCATTCTGTTGCCCAGCTGGAGTGCAGTGGCATGATCATGATCATTGCTCACTGTAACCTCCCACTCCTGGGTTCAAGCAATCCTCCTTCCTCTCCATGCCTGGCTAATTTTTTGAATTTTTTGTAGAGACAGGGCCTTGTATGTCTTCCAGGATGGTCTCAAACTCCCACTTCAGCCTTCTGGGATTATAGGCATGAGCCACTGTGTGCACCTGGCTCTCTTTTCATACCATCACATATTATTATATGATAATCTAATATCCAGCACAGGGAAGATAATAATACGTGCGTACATGCGTGCATGTGTATGACTAGTAAAGAGTCTGGATATGCAAAACAAAGTAGACCTGGACTGTGGTTACCTCACATGGAGACACCATACTTAGCAGCCCTTTCAAAGCAGCCCATCTGCCTTCTTCAAAGACAGCTCTCTAGCTGGGCCACTGTCATCTGCAACATATAATAGGATATACCATCAACTAACTTGTTTGGTTTCTGAATCACCTGAATCCACCCTCATTCAGCAATGTGGACTATCAGCTTTCTGAGACAGAGAGAACAACCTTGAAATAATTGCCATTATTCATTTGACCAATATTTATTCAGTGCCTACCCCTACTATATTTAAACACTGTGCTGGGAATGGGGAAACAGATGAATGAGGTCTGATTATTATTCTCAAAGAGTTTACAGTTTTGAAGCACAGTCAGATATATAAACAAATTATAATTTCCTGTTTGAAAACACTAATATTACAAGGCATACTCAAAGTTTTGAAGGATCACAGAGAAGAGAGTGACTATCAAAGCACTTACCAAATCCCTGGCTGAAAAACTATTTAGAACAACTAACTACTCAAGGGACATATTTTTCAAACCTTCTAAGCTCTAACTTTGGACCTGTTTATACTATAAGAAATCAACTTACTTGGACCACATTAGACAAGCCTCTTATGAAATACCATCACTTGGTTGCTTTTTATGTCCTCGGCATTTGTCAGACATAATAAGATATATCCGTATGAATTTTGCTTTTGACTTTCTCGTTCATATTTTCTCGATTGCGTTATTATAACATTCACTGTTTCTCAAGAAAGTGATAAGAGAAGCTACCATTTGAATTTAGTGATACAGGAAAAAGAAAATCCTATGGTCTATCTCCTCTGATGAACTCACTCCTTTCAAATGACAAAATCTATTCAACACGTACTATGTTTTCATTTTTGCCCTGGCATCCAGGAAGCTTGAAAGTAAGTTGCAAGTTCAGTTAGTCATGTTTAATGTCAGGATGATGGTGATCCCCTTTTGCTCTGGCCCTATTTCTTATTTCTCTGTTCTATTTCTTGTTTTCCATTGTAAACCTCCTTTATGTTCTTATGGACAAGAAATGGAATAAAATGAACTTAATATTTGGTATGCGTAGCCCTTTTAGAATTATTTCTGGGCTCGGCGCCTGTGGCTCAAGCAGCTAAGGCGCCAGCCACATACACCTAAGGTGGCGGGTTCGAATCCCCAGCCCGGCCCACCAAACAACAATGATGGCTGCAACCAAAAAATGGCCGGGCACTGTGGCGGGCGCCTGTAGTCCCAGCTACTTGGGAGGCTGAGGCAGGAGACTCACTTGAGCCCAGGAGTTGGAGGTTGCTGTGAGCGTGATGCCATGGCACTCTACCCAGGGGGATAGCTTGAGGCTCCGTCTCAAAAAAAAAAAAAAAAAAAAAAGAATTATTTCTGCTATTTTAAAAGGATAAATGCAAAAATATATGACCTATGTTGTGATCTTTAAAGAATTTGGAGATGCCAGGCACCGTGGCTCATGCCTGTAATCCCAGCACTGTGGGAGGCTGAGGTGGGAGGATTGCTTGAGCTCCGGAGTTAAAAGCTTGTCTGAGTGCCTGTAATCCCAGCAGCTTCAGAGGCTGAGGCAGCAGGATGCCCACAGCCAGAGTCTGAGGTTGCAGTGAGCTGCGACACCATTGCACTCTGTTCAGGGCATAGGGTAGAACTGTCTCAACAACAACAACAACAAAAGAATTTGAAAAAATTGAAGAGGACCCAGAGAAAAGGGACAAAGAATGTGAACTGAGATGGCATGCCCGTATTCTCCAACTCAAAAATTGGGGCATATATGAACATACAGAACTTGGACTGTTCTGTAAAATCTCAGAGATATGCTGAAGACTGGCATGGTCATTATTTAATATATAGTACATGAATAGTTAGAGAAAGGCTTTAACATTTTCTTGGAGCACAGATCCTTCTGATGATTACTGGAACTGCTCCCCAGTACAATACAAGGACATATTGTTTCTGAAAGCAGAACCCTCCTGTTATCTATTCATAGTTCCAGAAAATCAAAAGCACTTTACAGCTGCTACTGCTGTAAAGAATTCAGATAGACCTAAGGTAGAACCCGAGCTGCCAAGTCAGATGGTGAAACTGGCAAATTGGCTATCAGCTTAAGTTAACACTAACACCAGACTTGGACAGTTAAGTCAGCAAGTATTTTCTGTTTGCTTTTTTATTTATTTTTATTTTTTAGAGACAAGAGTCTCACTTTGACGCCCTCGGTAGACTGCCACAGCATCACAGCTCACAGCAACCTCCAGTTCTTGGGCTTAGGCGATTCTCCTGCCTTAGCCTCCCGAGTAGCTGGGACTACAGGCGCCGGCCACAACGTCCGGCTATTTTTTTGGTCGGGGCTGGGTTTGAATCTGCCACCCTCGGTATATGGGGCCGGTGCCCTACTCACTGAGCCACAGGCGCCGCCCTCTGTTTGCCTTTAAGTAACAGACCCTTTTGATGAGCTGACTAAGATACAGGTAAGTTATTACAAAAAATACAACCACAAAACACTCCACCGCCACAACACAATTTTGCCCATAATTTCACGAGGTTTGTGGACTTCCTAAAGCCCATCCTCAAATGGTTGGTTATTTTTAAGGGCAAGACCTCATTGAACTCAGTGGAATGCCCTTGATGACCTTTAAGAATCACCCTCTCTTTTGTACTGGGGGCAAGAGAGGCCTAAAAGGTTACGCGATCCGAGAGTCACCAGACCCCAGCCACCTCTCACCAGGCCCCTCCAAGCTTTCCCCTACCCGCTCCGGTGCCGCGCAGGTGCGAAAACCTACGGGACCACCGGGGTGAGACCGCCGGAGCGCTGGGGGGGAAGGGACCCTGTAGGGGCGGAGGCGGGGGTGGGGGCCTTTCCGATGTTGCTTGGTGACCACGCTCTCCGCCCAGACCGTTCCATTTCCTCAGCAGGGGGGACCTCTGGCCGGGCCGTTGCTGACCAGCCTTCCAGAGCGGCCCTCTTCCGGCTTTCCACCCCGTGCCAGGCGGTGGTGCGCTCCCGTGACGTCACAGAAGGCGGGGCCAGCGCCGCTGCCGGGTGCTGGAGGCGCCATTGGAGCCGGCTTGGCTTACTAGCCCCGCTGAGGAGCCGGAGCTTGGGTCGCAGTTGCCGCCGGGTCCACTCTCGGTCTCTGGCCCCTCAGCGGCATGGCGTGCGGGGCGACGCTGAAGCGGCCCATGGAGTTCGAGGCGGCTCTACTGAGCCCCGGTTCCCCGAAGCGGCGGCGCTGCGCCCCTCTCCCCGGCCCCACTCCGGGCCTTAGGCCCCCGGACGCCGAGCCGCCACCTCCGCCGCTTCAGACACAGATCCCGCAGCCGACTCTGCAGCAGCCCGCCCCGCCCGGTAGCGAGCGGCGCCTTCCAACTCCGGGTAACCTACGCTGTTGCGGGCTTGGCCGGAAGCCAGACCCAGGCATTTTGGGAAGGGGGTAATGAAAACCAGGCCATTTCACCCACGACCCGGTTTTTACCTTGAGAAAAGGGAACTGGGGTGCTGCTGGGCCTAGTTGCTTCCGGGGATAGGAGACATCCGGAGGGGTAGTGGGGCCGCTGTCGGTTTTCGGTTTTGTTGGAGCTGGAGACGCTGGAGGGGTGGGCACCAAGAAGATGGACATACCCCTGGCCGTTCAGCGCCCTCCCCGTGCCTGAAGCCCCTCCTGCCTCCGCTGCCTAGGCCTGCACTGAGCCGCCCTGCAGATCCAGTGGGCCATGGAAAATTGGATTCTACTCACGAACCTAGGCTTAAGGATAGGGAGTGGGGGCGGGCTAATAGGAAGGGGCGTGCGTGTGTTCTGCTCTGCACTGTACTGTAGTTTGTAAGGAGACCTCATTTCCAGAAGTCTTTAGGGACCCGAAGCCACCGCAAGAATCAAGGATGCGATTTCTACCTGACCGTTTCTAAGGGACTGGCCATGTTCGTTTATCGCATGACTGTTGTCTTGTACCATATATGGCTTGAAATCGGTAGATCGTTAGCTAGAATCTGAGAATCCTTCACCATGAAAGAAGTCAGCTGTCCTTAACAGAGGGACTGTGCTTCAACAAGGCATTCCACTTTGGCTAAGGAAAAGGAAGGGCTGGTCTTAACAGTAAGAATACCTAATCATAGTGCAGGAGTAGAGGAAAAAGTGCATCAGCCTTAATATTCAGCAATTTTTAAGGGCTCCCAGAAATGAAGGGGTTTTAAAAATGGACTTTGGCTAGTCATTTCTTTGTGTTTTTCTGTTCCTTAAGCTTAAGCAAAACATTGGGATTACTTTAAAATCATTCTTTTCTTACCCCTTTCGCTACCAGTGCCATTAGGTTTCATTTCCTCCTTCCTTTACATATCCACAAGGCAGTTTTCAGGTCCTCATCCCCACACCAAGATTCTTGCAGGCAGCTAAGCCCCTCCCAGACTTTATTTCCATATCTAACCTAAACAGTTTTTTACCTGTACCTTTAATTGTACCTCTCTTATCTCCTCCAGACCTACCCTTCTGTGCCTGTATCATGATGTTTTCCTCTTCTGTTTGCTAATCCCAGTAGAGTCATTTCTTCAAGCCTCTCATCCATTACCTGACTAACCTGCTGTTAAGAATTTACTTCCCCTAGCCTCTCAGTGTTGTATAACCTTATGCACAGGATGAGATAATGTTCTCAAAAGTTTTTAAAGAGCCCGTAAAAGTGGGGGTGGGGAGGGCTTAGATGTCTACTTGCAGTATTGTGTTTTTTTTTTTTCTTTAATATTCCGGGGCTCCTGCAGATACCTTGAGATGTCACATAATCTTTCTGAGTCTCACCTCTGTGAAGTTGAACCTTGCCCATCTTTTGTTGAGGACCCATTGAGATAGCTGCACAAAGTATTTTGAAAAGTATAAAGTAATGGTGTTTTTTCTGTTTTATTTTGGTTTTTTATCTAGAGTCTCACTCTTTTGCCCCAGGCCAGAGTGCTATGGTATCAGTCTAGCTCACAGCAACCTCAAACTCCTGGGTTCAGGCTGGGACTACAGGTACCTGCCACAATACCTGGCTAATTTTTCTGTTTTTAATAGAAACGGGGTCTCACTCTTGCTCAGGTTGGTCTCTGGACTTCTGAGCTCAAGAGATCCTCCTACTTGGCCTCCCGGAATGCTAGGATTAGCACATGAGCCACCTGGCCAAAGTGATAGGTTCTATGTAAATGTTTTATTTCTTCATACTATCTACATTATTTGTCTTGTGGTTCACGTTATAATAATTGTTTAATAAATGGCTGTTGAATATATTTGGAGGCCTGAATATGGCAGAGTGCTATAATGGGGCCACTGTTTTTTAAATCTTAAAATCTAGTTTTTGCAAAGATCATGTGAACTAGTTTCCTGGTTCTTTTTTTTTTCTTCTTTTTTTTTGTAGAGACAGTCTCACTTTCATTGCCCTCGGTAGAGTGCTGTGGTGTCACACTGCTCACAGCAACCTCCAACTCCTGGGCTTAGACGATTCTCTTGCCTCAGCCTCCTGAGTAGTTGGGACTATAGGCGCCTGCCTCAACGCCCAGCTATTTTTTTTGTTGCAGTTTGGCCAGGGCCAGGTTTGAACCTGTCACCCTCAGTATATGGGGCCAGTGCCCTACCCACTGAGCCACAGGTGCTGCCCAAGTTTCCTGGTTATTTATATTAAAATATTCATTTGTAAAGATCGATTGGCAATGTTTCTTATCTTTTTTTTAAAGCCAGGCATTGTGAACATAATAGTTATGTTTCTTAACGCTTATTGGAATGTGGCTCTATCATGGAAAGAAATATAAAGTACTAATTTGCTGCTCTGGCTTAAGCGAAAGATGTCTTTGATTAAAAAGCAAAAATAAAGGAGGGGAATGTTACTATACAAATAGAAAGAATAAAGCCAACTAATGGAAAAGTCAGTTTAAAATTCAGTGACTTTATTTTATAATACCACAGTTATCTCAAGGGTTGTAAATTCTCAGAAATGGTCAAGAAACTGTTTTACCTCCCCTTAAAAAAGGTATGTGTAGTACAGGTTGAGCATCTTTATTCCAAGAATCTGAAATCCAGAATGCTGCCAACATGACACTTAAAGAAATACTCATTGGAGCATTTCAGATTTCAGGTTAGGGATGCTCAATTGGTAAGAATGATGCAAATATTCCAACATATGAAACACTTCTGTCCTAGGCATTTCAGATAAGTGATGCTTGACCTATTTAGCATTTTGTGTGGAAAGGTACTACAAAATTGAGCCTTTTATCACTTACATTTTTATTGAGAGCTGGGTAGATAACCAGGCATGAATGGGGGTTGCTGACCTCAGTGAGATGTTTGTAAACATTGAGTCTAGATACAAAGCAATTAAGTGATCATGACTGGAGAGTTGGGGGAGTTGAGATAACATTTTAGCTGAGTCTTCTGTAATGTTTGGGGATGGCCCCATTTTAAGCACAGGGAAACTGCTAGAGCCAAGGCCAGAAGGCTCACAAAATAAGGAAAGAATAATTTAATGTTAACTGGATTATAATGGGAGATGGAACTGGGAAAGTAAGTTGGGCCAGGTCTTGGAAGTCATTGAATGTCATGTTTATAGAATTTGAATTTTGGTCTGTAGCAGCTAGGAACTGTTGTAGAGTTTAGAGGGTGGACCTAGCCTGATATAACCTAGAAGCACAACTTCAAATAATAATAAGAGGCAATGTTTAAAATTATTATCAACTGTTAAAAAGAAATTTGCATTTTTTAATAACTTACCTGTTTTATGTGGCCGCCTTTGGAAGAAAAGCATATCTATGTGGACTTGATAGTCCTTCTATCAGCCTCAAAGTTATACCTTTTCATTTATTTGCTTTGCCAAATAGGAGGCAGTTAGAGGTTTATCAAAGACCTCCTTTTCCCATGAGCATCGTCATTATACTGTACTTGTCCTTTCTTGTTTCAGGTCTTTGCAGTTTCTTACATCCTTGTATTTAGTCTAGCAGGTATGAGCTTAAGGAATAAATGCATTTTAAAAATTAAGTGAAAATTTCATAAATTCAGGGACTTAAAATACGAACTTAATAGCACTCTTAAAGGGAAACATTGCTGATCCTACATTTTTCCAGTGTTTAGGCTGAGAGTAATGGAATCTTAACTTTGTATGGAGCCATTTAGAGTTCATATCAGTTTTTAGAATGGACTGTCAATTCTTATGGTGTTCATTATCTTTGGTTTTGATTTTCACTACTTTATGTAGGCTTTTGACATTTATATTGAATGACTCCCCAAGGTTACAATCACAGAGCTAAAAAGAACCAAAGTGTCATTATTAACATCTCCCACCATTAAGAAAATACAGCAAAGTGTACACTAGAATAATATGAGTGGAGGAGAGGATACCAATTTTCTGGGATTCTTTTTCCCCCCTTAGGAAACTTTAAGTGAATACAATATTATAGCACAAAAACAAAGAACTTGAAAACCACATCCTTTCAAATTCTTTGTTGTTTCTAGGAGTATACTTCAAAGTGATCAGTACTTTGTTTTCCCATTAATAGTGTTAGCAAATTTGGTTTGTGATTACCTTGACTCAGAATAGTAATCTGAATCCCACCAAATACTGTCTCCTATAAGATCAGGAAATTCTTTTCTAAGCCCTGACCATCAATCCCAAGCAATAAACTTAACCTCTTCCTCTGGTTAGTGTCCAGGCTTGTGAACATAATGGTTTCTGTTGTCCTTTTCTTCCAAAGATCTTAAGAGTCTTGTATGGGCAAGAGCATTCTTAGGAAATCTTAGATGGTAAGAGACTTAGATACCTTAGTTTGAGAAATTATGAAATTTAGGCTTGGTGCCCATAGCACAGTGGTAACTGCACCGGCCACATATACTGAAGTTGGAGGGTTGGAACCCAGCCCGGGCCAGCTAACCAACAATGACAACTGCAACAAAAAATAGCCAGGTGTTGTGGCAGGTGCCTGTAGTCCCGTCTTCATGAGAGGCTGAGGTAAGAGAATTTTTTTTTTT
>NW_003852539.1:4109089-4111569 GCF_000181295.1 Otolemur garnettii | reverse complement strand
CTTGAGCCCAGGAGTTGGAGGTTGCTGTGAGCTGTGATGCCATGGCACTCTACCCAGGGGGACAGCTTGAGGCTCTGTCTCAAAAAAAAAAAAGAAAGAAAGAAAGAAAGAAATAGCACAGTAAAGTGAAAGCTCAAAGTTTGTTTCTTTTTTATTAGAGCAAATTTTTCAGAACATAAAACAAGAATATAGTCGTTACCAGAGGTGGAGACATTTAGAAGTTGTTCTTAATCAGAGTGAAGTCTGTGCTTCGGAAAGTCAACCTCACTCCTCAGCACTCACAGCACCTAGTTCTCCAGGTAAGCCTGTTTTTGTGTGCTCAAAATCCCTTTAAGAGTCAATAAATGGTATTTATTAATGCAGTGATGGTTTCCCAATCCAGAAGAATCTTCTCTAATGTATTAAAATTGGTAAAGTAGATATAACTACTTAATAAATACTTTTAAAACCATACAGTCATAAAATTGGAAATATAAAAAGAAATTCCTTTTTTTCCCCACCCACCCATTCACCCATAAGCCCTTCCAAAAAGAAATTTTTTTTTTTTGTTTAGCAGGCCTGGGCAGGTTCCAAGTCACCAGCCCCGGAGCACGTGGCTAGCACCCTAACCACTGAGCATGGGCTCCCAGCCACAAAAAGAAATTCTTTTGTTTTGATTGTGCTTCCATCTACCCAATATAAGAACATCTCATCTATACCTCCAATGTGTAATACCATGGCCATCAGCCATATGCAGCTATTTTATATTAAGATTAAATAAAATTTTAAAATTTAGTTTCTCAGATGCAGTAGTCACATTTCAAGTGCTCAGTAGTCCTATGTGGCTGTTCTATTGGACCTGCGCTTCCATCATTGCAGAACATTCTGTCGGACAGTTTGCACTGTAACATTATTTGCCAGGTGGTCAGAGAGGATATGCTCAGAAATGAGAGTCTCAAGATTGGAGAGAATCTTCCTAGTCATGTATGTAGTAATGCTTGCCGTTGGGGTTCAACAGCCCAGTACTGGAACATCTCCAATGATGGTGAACTTTTGTCTTTCCATTTGTTTGTTTTTAGAGCTATAAATTTTTTGTTTATTTTTATTTTTTGAGACAGAGCCTCAAGCTGTCGCCCTGGGTAGAGTGCCATGGTGTCACAGCTCACAGCAACCTCCAACTCTTGGGCTTAAGCGATTCTCTTGCCTCAGTGTCCCAAGTACCAGGGACTACAGGTGCCAAGCCAGAACTATAAATTTTTAATAATATTTCTAATACCATTGAACTCTACCTTATACTCTATTGTAGAATTTCTTCCAAAAATGTTGGCTTCCCTTCATGTTTGTTTCTCACCTTTAAAAAGTTCTGGAGATGATAATTATCTCAGCCCCCCTTGTTGCTCTCCTGCTTGCTGAAGGTATTTTTCTTTCTTTCTTTTTTTTTTTTCTTGAGACAGTCTCACTGTATCGCCCTCAGTAGAGTGCTGTGGTATCACAGCTCACAGCAACCTCCAACTCTTGGGCTTAAGCAATTGTCTTGCCTCCGCCTCCCAAGTAGCTGTGACTTACAGGCGCCCACCACAACACTTGGCTGTTTTTTGGTTGTAGTTGTCATTGTTGTTTGGCAGGCCTGGGCTAGGTTCCAGCCTGCCAGCTCCTGTGTATGTGGCTGGCACCTTAGCCTCTGAGCTACAGGCATCAAGCCTCTTTTTTTTTTTTTTCTCTTTATTCATACATTCTTTTTTTTGTTGAGACAGTCTATGTCATCCCAGTAGAGTACTATGGTATCACAGCTCATAGCAACCTGCAACTCTTGGGCTTAAGCAATTCTCTTGCCTCAGCCTGCCAAGTAGTTGGGACTACAAGTGCCCACCACAGCATCCAGCTATGTTTTTGTTGTAGTTGTTATTGTTTGGCAGGCCTGGCCGGGTTTGAACCTGCCAGCCCTGAGTGTATGTGGCTGGCGCCCAAGCCTGAAGGAATTTTTCAAAATCTAATATTTCTTCTGGAAAAGTACTTGGTATTACTTACTCTGCAGAAACTTTGCCTGAGGTTGCTCTGAAAACTTCTTCTATTTCTGAATTACCCAAAGCCCATGAGTCAATTTTTCTCGGTACGGCACTCAGCTCATTGTTAGTTGTTTTCTCTTCTTTAATAAGCTGTTCAGGCTGGGCATGGTGGCTCACACCTATAATCCTAACACTCTAGGAGGCCAAGGCAGGTAGATTGCCTGAGTTCAGGAATTGAGAGTATTGCAGGCGCCTGTAGTCCCAGCTACTCAGGAGGCTGAAGCAAGAGGATCACTTGAGCCCAAGAGTTTGAGGTTGCTATGAGTTGTGACATGACCGCACTCAACCCCAGGGCAACTGAGTGAGACTCTGTCTCAAAAAAAAAAAAAGAAAAGAAAAGGTTTGGTGTCTGTAGCTCAGCAGCTAGGGCGCCAGCCATATACTCCAGAGCTGGTGGATTCAAATCCAGCCCAGGCCTGCCAAACAACAATGACA
>NW_003852539.1:4103253-4109069 GCF_000181295.1 Otolemur garnettii | reverse complement strand
AAAAAAAATAGCCGGGCATTGTGGTGGGCGCCTGTAGTCCCAGCTACTCAGGAGGCTGAGGTAAGAGAATCACTTAAGCTCAAGAGTTGGAGGTTGCTATGAGCTGTGACGCCACAGCACTCTACCCAGGGCAACAATTTGAAACTCTGTCTCAAAAAAAAAAAAAAAAGAAGCCATTGATAATTGTTCACTCATCAGTTTCTGTTCTTTGAAAGTGTGAATTGAATTTTCAATTTCTCCCATTTCGCTGAGCTTTTCAGAAAAGTCAGGTATAGGCTTCACATCTTTTATTATGTATGCTGGCCCATTGGTGGTGGATTTTTCCTCTGATTTTTCAGCTGTTCTGCTGTGTGTATGAATTCTGCTTTTTTAGTTCAACTGATTTTCTGCTTCCTTTGAAGCTGAAAAGGATAATTCTACCTGAAGTACAAAAGGTTGGGAAGAATGAAGAATAAAAATATAGGACCAACAGACCACTTTTGCACATCCCACATATGGCTAGTCCAACCTGGGATCCAATATGGAATGTGTGGAATGCAGGGGTCCTTTGGGAATCTTTTTTTTGGGGGCTTCTGTACAAGTTTCAGAGTAACAGATTTTATTTAGAAAGAACAGATTTTATTTAGAAAGAACAAAGCATTTCTAAAGAGAATTAGAAGTGGGTCCCTCTCATGAAGAACAGGTGAGAGACCAAACTTTGACTTCTTTAGCAGTAGGGGAATTTGTTTCCTCACAAAACATTCTACTTTTCAATAATTCTAAGGGTTAAAAGTTACCTTGATTTGAAAATTATCTCCTTACAGAATGTAAATTGGTGTTTTTGCCAGGAGCTTGGTAGAGGGGAGAATTGGTAAGATAGTACTCAATTAGTAAGGGGTTATACTTTTTGTTGTGATGAAAATGTTTTGGAACTAAATACCACTGAATTGTTTGCTTTAAATGCTTAATTCTGGCTCGGTGCCCATAGCACAGTGGCCCATAGCACCAGCCACATACATCAAGGCTGGCAGGTTCGAATCCAGCCCCGACCAGTTAAACAAAACAACTGCAACAGAAAATAGCTGATTGTTGTGGGCACCTGTAGTCCCAACTACTTGGGAGACTGAGGCAAGAGAATCACTAAAGCCCAAGAGTTGGAGGTTGCTGTGAGCTATGTTGCTATGGCACTCAACCAAGGGTGACAGAGAGAGACTTTGTCTCAAAAAATAAAAATAAAAAATGGTTAATTCTGTTTTGTGTAAATTTCACCTCAATACCTTTTGTTAATTATTTCCTTTAATCCAGAGGGCCTAGCTCTTGCACATACATAAATGATAAACCTTTTAGGGTCACAGCTAGCGATCTTCTTGAGATTTTAGTAATAAAATTTTGAAGTAATAGACTATGTTATGGGTATGACTAGCTAGATGGTTTGATCAGGTTGTATTCGTAGGAAAAAATACACTCTAGTTAAAGTAAAAAATTATTTGTTTCATTGTATTAAATGGCTTACAACTAAGAAGGCAGAAAAAACAGATTCTAGCCTGAGCTTTCCGAAACACCCCTGAAAGCTACCTACCATCAGGGCTGCTGTTTTTATTATAATCAGAAAGCTACCTGTAGAATCTCCTCTAGAATACCAGACTGTTAATCCTTTAGCCTCACCACCAAAATAGATGCCCGGTGCAAGGTTATTCCCTCACTTATCTCAGTACTGAATTCAGATCTTCTGTGAGTGAATCTGATTGGCAGAACCTAATCACATCTGAAATCTTAGCTACCGAGAAGTCTGAAAAATACAGTTTGAATTTCAGAGCCTCTACTGAGAAAGAGACGGAGGAGAAACTAGAAGGAAGTTACAATAGGTGTTTAGGCAAAGGAATCCATAGTTTCTACCACAAACCTTCTGGTTCTAATGTTAGATTTCCATGTTTTCTAGCATTGCAATGGACATTTTGGTTTCTTACTCTATTGTATTTCACTCTCCTCAACATAGATTAAAAAGAGATCCAGGACAAGATGGGTAGTGAGATTGTCTCCTTCGTTCATACTTCAAAAAGAAATTCTTGGCTGGGCATGGTGGTTCATGCCTATAATAATCCTAGCATTTGGGGAGCCCAGGCAGGAGGATTGCCTGAGGCCAGGTGTTGAACCAACTTGGGCAACACAGCATGACCCTAAAAAATATTTCAAAAATTAGCCAAGTGTGGTGGCATGGCCATTAGTCCCAGGTACTCAGGAGGCTGAGGTGGGAGGATTGCTTGAGCCAGGGGAGTTGGAGGTTGCAGTGAGCTATGATGACACCATTGCACGCTAGTTTGGCCTACAGAGTGAGACTGTATCTCAAAAAAAAAAAGAAAAAAATCTTTGTGAATTTTGTCTTTGCTTGAACTTATTAAGAACTTAATTTGATAACCTTAAAGGTTAATGACTTTGCTAGTAGTTTTGCATCTCTTTGGTTAAACATAGTTCTGGATTATCTCCAAAGATGTTGGTAATTCTCAGGCTGTGAACCTGCTTTCTCTAATCCAAACTAGAGGTTTTATATCAGCTTTAAACTTTTTTGTTCTTGTCCTTTATGAAATGATTATTGAATACGGCCTCAGATTGTTACGGCTCAGAACTTTTTTTCTGTATGGAGATCAGCTAACACAACTAGATACATGTAGCACCTGCTACCTCTCAATTTATCTTCAGTTTTGCTTTGTAAAACAAATGTCAGAAACAGAATTTTTTGTGAGAATATTCCACATGACGTAATGAAAACTGAAATTTTCCCACACAACTTTTATATTATCTTGACTTTATATGAAGCTGTTAATTCTGACTTTTGAAACTAGCATATATTTTGCAAACTAGATTTATCTTTTGCCAGGTTCCTCCTGGATGAAGAAGGATCAGCCCACCTTCACCCTCCGACAAGTTGGAATAATCTGTGAACGTCTTCTTAAGGACTATGAGGACAAGATCCGGGAGGAGTATGAACAGGTCCTCAATACCAAACTAGCAGGTGCGTGGAGGCAGCAGCTGCTGTGTTAGATTGGGCTCTGCAGGATGGTTTGAGTATTAAATAAAGTTAGTATTTGGTGATTGTAAACTAGTCATTTATACCTTACAGAAGTACTTTTCATTTGCATTCCTGCAATGAGATTAGGCAAGCTCTTATAAGAAGTTTCTATATGAATAAAGGTATGAACAGGCCATTGAGGCTAGCTGGCAGGTAGCTAGCAGGTTGGGATATGGCGATAACCATTCAACAACTATTTGAGTGGAGTGTTGCCAACATTCTCAAACTTCCTTCTGAGAGTAACTTTGTGGATGAGAGGGGTGTTGGACATTCTGTGATTTGGGAGGTATGATAGGGTAAAGCAAGACTAGCTCAGGCTAGAGCAAAGGTAGTGATCAGTGATGGCAACAAGTAGAGCCCTCTGTGGAAGGAAGGGATCTAAATCAGAAACAGAAAGGAATACCTGTTGAGTGAAAGAGGACAGTGTTCCACATTAAACCCTGCTGTATGTTGAGCACAGATCTCATCGTAGTCCTCTTCTGATTAAAGTCCTTAACTGTAGCCTGTCATTAACGGTATACAGTTCAAGATCTGTTGCTTAGGGTGTTGATGTGAGTAGTTATACCTATAATCCCAGCACTCTGGGAGGCTGAGGCGGGAGGATTGCTTGAGGTCAGGAGTTCAAGACCAGCCTGAGCAAAAACAAGACCCTGTCTCTACTAAAAATAGAAAAAATAAATAAAAACAGCTGCCTGTGGTCCCAGCTACTGGGGAGGCTTAGGCAAGAGGATCACTTGAGCCCAAGAGTTTGAGGTATGAGGTTGCTGTGAGCTATGATGACGCCCTGTCAGTCTAGTTGGGCAACAGGGTACGACTCTTGTCAAAAAAAAGAAGAAGAAGAAACTTAAGGACAATTTTCATACTGTGCTACTGTGTACTTAACCAGGGAGAAGTGAAGAAACACCAACCACTTCTTCCTGTAACAGAATTATTTCCTATTCTGATGACCCGCACAAATGATTTCTCAGAAGGTTGATTGGTTTGCTTTATTTTGGAAACTATTGGGTTAAACAAAGTTTTGGGTACCTTTTAGTAGAAGTTTTTGATCCTTTAATAGAGTAATAATGTATTATAAGAAGCTCTAGGCCAATATGCCTGTAATTGGGAGACAGAACCAGGAGATCACCTGAGGCCAGCTTGAGCAATGTGAGACCCTGTCTCTATAGAAAATACAAAAATTAGCCAGGTATAGTGGTGTGGGCCTGTAGTCCCAGCTACTTGGAAGGCTGAGGCAGGAGGATCACTTGACCCTAGGAGTTGGAGGGTGCAATGAACTCTGGCCATATCACTGCACTCTAGGCAATAATGTGAGACCCTGTCTCTTAAAAAAAATAAAAGAAAAGGCTCTAGTATATCATTCTCTTTCCCACCGTAATATTTTTCAATCAGCTGGTTCTAAGTCACTTCCTTGTTCACAGATGTTAGGCTGCCTTCTCCCTTTCTACTGACTCCCTTTAGAAGGTGATGCTCCTATAGAACTGTCTGCAATTAGATACCATAAAATTTTTTCTTAGCTTTCTGAACATCCCATACTTCTTCCACTCACGGTTTTCATTCAATATATATGTTGAAATTTATAGCAAGGAAAGAGCTTCAGAGCTTCAAGTCTCATAGGAGATTTGCTGAAATTTGTTGGCCTGTAGTGGTGAGCATACCTCTTTGTCTTGGTAGGGGGTGATGTCATCAGGGGAGAAGTTATTATGAAAACATTATTATATATAGATAATCAGTGACCAAATCTAGAAGCCACGAATGTGGCTTTGGGATCTAAGAGGAAGTGATCAGACCTCATACTGACCTATAAAAAAAAGGCCTAAAAGAATGGAGAATTCAGCTGGGTGTGGTGGCTCACGCCTATAATCCTACAACTCTGGCAGGCTGAGGTGGGTGGATTGCCTGAGCTCACAGGTTGGAGACCAACCTGAGCAAGAGCAAGATCCCATCTGTAAAAATAGCTGGTAGTTGTGGCAGGTGCCTGTAGTCCCAGCTACTCAGGAAGGCAAGAGTATTGCTTGAGCCCAAGGGTTGGAGGTTGCTGTGAGCTGTGATGCCACAGCACTCTACCAAGGGTGACAAATAAAAGAATGGAAAATTCAAACTGGGAAGCTAAATGTGAACCTGAAACTTGAGTCTTAAAAAATTGAGGGAAGGTTTCTAGGAATAAGCATATACTGTCTTTTTCCTCACAGAACAATATGAATCTTTTGTGAAATTCACACATGATCAGATTATGCGACGGTATGGGACAAGGCCAACAAGCTGTAAGTATTGCCAAGTTTTTCTTTGAATTTCCCAAGTTCCAAGAGCAAGGTTTCAACACTGGATATCTTGTCTCTTAAGAGCAAAAGAATTTATGTGCCTAGCATTGTGCTAAATCCTTCAAATCCTCACCAAAGCTTCTGTAATCCTCATGGCCACCCTATGAGGGAGAAACTATTTATAGGCCCATTTTACAGATTAGGATAGCATTTAAAGAGGTGAAATGATTTGCCCAAGCTCACATCCTAGTGATTGAACCAGGACTGAAACCTAGGTAGTCTAACTCTAGCACCATTTGTATATTTCCTATATTTTCTTCAGAAACATTTCTAATTGTTAATATATGAAGGTTGATTGCTTAAGTTAGTTTATCTAGTGTGTAGTTAGGAATTCTTATTCCAGGCCAGGCACAGTGGCTCATGGCTGTAATCCTAGCACTGTGGGAGGCCAAGACAGGTGGATTGCCCTGAGCTCACAGGTTTGACACTAGCCTGAGTAAGAGTGAGACCCC
>NW_003852539.1:4102747-4103110 GCF_000181295.1 Otolemur garnettii | reverse complement strand
AAAAAAAAAAAAAAAAAGAAGAAAAAAAGCTTATTCTAACATCTTCTAACTACCAGTTACTCAAGATATAACTTATCAACAGCTATATATCTATAAATTTGAGTCAATTTGTTAAATTCCTGAGGTTTAGGACCTTTTAATTGGCAGTGCGTATCCTTCATACGTTTATTATCATTTTTAAAAGCATGACACTAAATTTTTTTGTATTCTTTTTGGGTTTTATTCCTAATTTACAGATGTGTCCTGAAGCTTTGTTGCATATCCGGGTACCAGGTTTGACCTCAAGAGATGGCTGCTGTACACTTTTTGCAACTGGTTTGATATCACATTTCAGCTCCAACTTTGCATCCTGAGAACACATAA
>NW_003852539.1:4093046-4102435 GCF_000181295.1 Otolemur garnettii | reverse complement strand
TTGGTCTACAGAAGATCATTAATGTTTTGTGACCATATAAGTTGTAACAGTGGATTGTTTTATGTGTAGGTATTATTGTTAAATACAGGGACTGTTTCCAGGCACAGAATATGAATCATAAGTTAGGATGGACATTAGATGTGATTATGAGGATATAGTGAAGGTCTGCGGTCCTAGATCTACAAATGTGTGGTGAGAAATTAGAACAAACTGGAGACGGCCATTGACACATGGACTCTGCCTAGCTGTGTTAGAAAAATACTTTTGACTCCAAGCCTTAAAATACCCACGTGGAGTCAGCACTCACCTCATTTACACTGTCAAGAGCTCCCTGGACACTGAACCTCCAAAGGGAGGAGGTCTCCCCTGAACCAGGAGCATCAGGGTTTACTCGGGAGTATAACATAGGTGAGTGTGGGGCTGGGGCTGGGTCAGGCCCTGGCGGCACTGCTGCTTGGGAGGAGCCACTTCACCTTTGTATCAGTTGTTAAAAATAGGATTTGGATCCTTTGGTCAGGTTTCCCCCAATTCTTTTGAGGTGTCCATGTTCAACTGCTTGAGATTTGTTTTGGCAACCGCCTGCCTGAAGTTGCTTATAGGCTGTTCTTCACCTTGTTTCCAAGGCTGAGGAACAGAAAGTAGCCTCTGTTTTGAGGAGGTGGAAGTTAAGTATACAATTATTTTTTACTGTGACTTGTTCAGGACCACATTTTACAAAATGCCTTGTTTCCTTTATTACTGTTTCTGGAAAGGAAAGTTCTGTTAATATTGTTTAGTTTGAATATAGAATAGTTATTTTAATTAGGGCTTATTTTGGAAAATTCTGAGTTTAATTCAAATATATGTCAGTACCTTCTAAAGTAAGGTAATATTCAGAGACAGTTCTGATGAGATGGCTTAGAGAAATTTCTGGAATATTCACATTCGAAGATTCCTTATTAATGAATGTCTTTGACTTAAATCTAACCAAAAACTGCAACATTATTCTTTGTACATTTTCATTATATAGTGTTAACAAGCTTAGTTGCAAACAAATAAAATACTTAAGCTATTTGTTTACTTTGCCTTCTTAATACTGTGATAATGTTTATTAATTCCTATAACTTACATGAGGCTGCTATAACCATTTCTCCAGTACATTAAAGATTTATAGACTTTTTTTAAAAGCCCAGCAGTGGTTTTTTAAATTAAAGAATGATTTTACTTCATATCTGAAGGGCAATTTGTTTCATCTCGTTTTTCCAGTCATTTGTTCCTAGAAGAGAAGCATAGCAGTGGGTATAATGGGAGTGGTGCTGCAGTGGGATAGTTGCGCCAACAAGGAAAGGGCAGGAAGCCATCAAAAGTCCTGGGGGCTGGACCAGGATTGGGAAACACTACCTCACTGACATCTTTTTAAAGATCAGTGTGAAGTATACACTCACTATGTCAAGTGTCAGCCCCCATTCCTACTAAATGGTCTCTGGCTGGGAAGCAGAGTAGGTTTCAATAAGGAAAATGACACCCCCTCACCGGTGTTGGGTTGTTGTTATGACATGGCTTACCCTCTAGGGCCACAAAGACAGAACACACTGCAATGGCTAGGGGTTGGGATCTCCTCTAAAGAGATTAGACATGTTTATTTAGTGTTTATTATAATACAGAGAAAAAACACTTCCTGGGACAGAAAATGAAGACTGGCAAAAGAAGAAATTTATCCTTGGACTTTGTGTTCTAGAGCGAACTTAAGGGGACTCCCAGGTACGGAAGTTTCTTTGTCCCATGGAAATCACAGCCCAAGGTCCAAAGAAGCCAATAAATTACAGAAACCTATAAGGATGTGCCAAGACCTGTGATTTTAGCATATCTGGTGAGCTAGTTAAAAAGTTTTCCTCTCTTTCTTTTTTTTTTTTTTTTTTTTTTTTTTTGAGACGGAGCCTCAAGCTATCCCCCCTCGGTAGAGTGCCGTGGCATCACGCTCACAGCAACCTCCAACTCCTGGGCTCAAGCGAGTCTCCTGCCTCAGCCTCCCGAGTAGCTGGGACTACAGGCGCCTGGCCATTTTTTGGTTGCAGCCATCATTGTTGTTTGGCAGGCCCGGGCTGGGGATTCAGACCCGCCACCTTAGGTGTATGTGGCTGGCGCCTTAGCCACTTGAGCCACAGGCGCTGAGCCAGTTTTCCTCTATTTTAATTCCAGTTGCTATCCTCGAAACTAAAGTTGTAGACTTCAGTGAAGGAGTAAGTATCCATGCCTGGGGTCAGAGAAGTAAAGGGAAGATGAGAGCTCCTAGGGCAGTGGTAATTGTTGAAAGCTCCCAAAGGGGGAGACCAGGAATTCAAAAACTTGGGCCAACCTTCTATACCCTGTGAATCTTCTCGGCCTACCGTGGAGGATTGGTTGGCAAGTATAGTAGTCAAAGAAATGGCCTTTGGATGTGTGTAACCCTGGAGTTTAGATTCTGCTTTGCCACTAATTTGCTATGTGAACCTTGCCAAGTTACTGGACTCCCTGAGCCATGGTTTCCTCATCTATAAAATGGGGGTTAATAGTATGTACATCATTGAGTTTTGTTTTCAAATGCAAGAAATAATACATGTAAAGAAGGTATTTAACACAGCTAAAGACATCAACTATGCAACTTTAAAAATGTTAATAGCAGGTTTCTTTATAATGGGCTTCATCAGATCTGAAGACCAAAACCTTCCTGTCTTAAAGTGGTGATTCAACTTTTCAGTATGAATAGCCCCTTGTTAACATCACAATATCATATTTTCTTATTAGAATTTGTACTTTTAAGTGTTTGAATAAGGAAACAATAAAAGATGAATTACGAATTCAGTAGTGCCTTTCCGTCGGTCTGTATTCATGTATGTCTTACATGTTACTCACTATAGCAGGGGTCAGCAAACTGGCCTGTTTTTGCAATTAAAGTTTTATTGGAACACTGCCATAGCTCTTAATTTGCATCTGTGACTACTTTTCACACTTCAACTCCAGACTTCCATAGGTGCCACTTTAAAGACCACAGTATCAGGCTGGGCGCTATGGCTCACGCCTATAATCCCAGCACTGTGAGAGGCCAAGGCGGGTAGATTGCCCTGAGCTCACAGGTTTGAGACCAGCCTGAGCAAGAGCAGACCCCTGTCTCTAAAAATAGCCACGTATTGTGGCCGGCACCTGTAGACCCAGCTACTCTGGAGTCTGAGGCAAGAGAATCACTTGAGCCCAGGAGTTGGAGGTTGCTGTGATCTGTGATGCTACAACACTCTTACCAAGGGTGACAAAGTGAGAGTCTGTCTCATAAAACAACAACAAAAAAACCCCACACTTTGGGCAGCACCTGTGGCTCAAAGGAGTAGGGTGCCGGCCCCATATGCGGGAGGTGGCAGGTTCAAACCCAGCCCTGGCCAAAAAAAATGCAAGAAAAAAGTTTAAAGAGCACAGTATGGACCACAGAGCTGAAAATGCTTTATAGCCTTCAAGTTTATGGGGCCCTGTACAATAGCCTTAATAAACATTTGAAAAAGTGGATACAATGCAAATTTCATTTATAATTCTTTGTGTATCATGGATTGATGGGCTCTTGCTCTAATTTCTAATTCCTAGGAATGTTATACCTTAAGTTGAGGTATGATGAAAAATTCTTTTGCTTATAAATGAAAACCCATTGCTGAGCTAATGAACAACTTTTTATTTTTATTCTTGAGACAGAGTCTCAAGGTGTCACTCTGGGTAGAGTGACAGAGTAAGACTCTGTCTCAAAAAATATATATAAACATATAAGAATAAATCATTAGCTACCTAGCCCAAACCACACTTTCAAGTAAATAATGAGCACTTGGTTATAGGGAAGGTGCAGTACTACGATTAGTAATTTCAATACCTGGCTTGGCGCCTGTGGCTCAAGCGGCTAAGGCGCCAGCCACATACACCAAGAGCTGGCGGGTTTGAATCCAGCCCGAGCCTGCCAAACAACAATGACAACTACAACCAAAAAATAGCCAGGCGTGGTGGGCATCTGTAGTCCCAGCTACTTAGGAGGCTGAGGCAAGAGAATCCTTGGGCCCAGGAGCTGGAGGTTGCTGTGAGCTGTAATGTCACAGCACTCTACCCAGGGTGACAGCTTGAGGCTTTGTCTCAAAAAACAATAATTTCAATACCTAAAGTCTTTGTTGTTTTCTGAGACAGACTCTTGCTCAGGCCAGAGTGCCACGGCACCATAGCTCACAGCAACTTTGAACTCCTGGGTTCAAACAATCTTCCTATTTCAGCCTTCTGAGGAGCTGGGACTAAAGGCACCTGCCACAACCCCTGGCTAATTTTTCTTTTTTTAGTAGAGATGAAGTCTCACTCTTCCTCAGGCTAGTCTCTGAACTGTGCTCAAGAGATCCTGCCTCAGCCTCCCAGAATGCCAGGATTACATGTGGTGAGCCAGTGCACCCAGCCAATACCTGAAGTCTGTGGGTCTCTCTTGTTTTTACTGATTATAGTATCTAATGCCTCATCTCTTTATGTGCCAGGTTTTCTGTGAACTGGACAGTATATTTGAAAAATTATTTGTAGGAGTAAAGAGGACAAGGATAAGGGTAGTATCTGCCACTAGGAAAGATTTCTGATTTTCCCTGGGGATACTATCAAGCTTTTTTTTTTTTTTTTGCCATTTTTGGCTGGGGCTGGGTTTGAACCCGCCACCTCTAGCATATGGGGCCGGCGCCCTACTCCTTTGAGCCACACAGGTGTTGCCCTCAAGCTATCTTAATTCAGATTTTTGAAGACCAGAGATTCCCTAAGTTAGCAAGTCCACTTGGAAACTGGTTTACTTTTGTATTATCTTATCTTGAAGTTGTTTCTCAGTCATTCAGCAGGCATCACTAGTGTGTTCTGTGTCCTTTACTTGTGGAGGACATATATTTGAATTTTTTTTTTTTGAGACAGTCTTACTATGTTGCCCTCAGTAGAGTGACATGGTGTCACAACTCACAGCAACCTCAAACTCATGGGTTTAAGCCTCCCGAGTAGCTGGGACTATAGGCACCTGCCTCAACACCTGGCTATTTTTTGGTGACAGTTGTTATCATTTAGCAGGCCCAGGCTAGGCTCAAACCCACCAGCCTTGGTATATATAGCTGGCACCCAACCCATTGAGCTATGGGCACCATAGCTTTGAGTTTTTAAAGCCTGACAAGTTCTGTAAGTAACACTAGTGTATCTGTCTTATATTTCCAGTGTCTAATTTAGAGTTAACATAAAGTCAATTGAATCTTGACCCGTGAGAAAGAGCCCAGTCTAGCAAGGGAGATGAGCAAGCAAGGTAAAAGTTAAGTGTTGTGTGAATGGTATAGGTAGTGGGCTGAAGAAAATAAGAGGTGGTTCTAAGCAGCAGTGATCGGGAAAGCTTTATTGAAAGAGATAGGGTTGAAGCAAGGTTCAAAGGATGATTGGGCTTAGATAGGTGAAAGAAGGAATTGGGTTTGAAATAAGTGAAGCCCAACCAGTGTGACATTATAGTGGTGTGTAGAGAGGACATTCTTGTTTAGCCAGAGTAAAAAACTGGTATGGATCCTGGGGAGTTTGGAGACAGTTGGTAGGGGCTGGGTAGTAGAGGGCATTTTGGCCTTTTTTTCTGTAGGAATCCGAAGAGTTTGGGGAAAACTAACTTAGGGCTATGTACAGGACAGGAGGGCAAATACCTAACTAGAGAGAGGTTGAGGGCGGAGTTATTGAGTAAATGTTTATTGAGTGCCTACTGTTTGCCAAGTTTAGTTACCCTGATCTGTGTGCAGGAATGCTGACTCACTAACTATTGGTCTATAAAACCAGACTGTAGTGTATTAGTTTATGATCAAAGTATGTATCAAGTATAGTTAAGAGCCTCTTCCTTTTGTACAGTCAGAGGTACTGAAGGCCTACACGCTGACTGGGAAGGATAATTAAACATGACTGGTTTCACCTGGCTGTGAAGAACATGGCTCTTGAAGAATGTAGTCTCCCCTGTCCCCATAGGCACACCTTCAAAGAGGCTTTTCTTTTGATTTATCTTTGCCCCTTACTTGCTTTTTGTTTGTTTGCTGCTGCTTCTTCTATCTTTTTGTGTGTCCCATCTCCAAGAGGTGTGTTACACTGTGACCTTACTTGCTTAATATGGCACCATTCCATAGCAGCTGCTGACTCCTTTACCCGGGAGGATGTGGGGTGACATAGATTTTTTTTTTCCTTTTTAACCTAGGTTCTCTAAATCTACATTTTCAAGCCACTAGTTAGCTCTTGCACGCACTATTGAAAATTTTTCCTCTCGAGACTCCCAAGCACTGACTCATCCCATCATTTTTCATGGTGCTCCTGTTATTCTGCCTGGAATTCCCTTTCACTTGACAAATACGTACTCAAGTGGCAACTGTCTTTCTGCTCCCTTCTTCAAGGCAGAGTTATTCAGTAAATGTTTATTGAGTACGTACTGTTTGCCAAGTTTAGTTACCCTCATCTGTGTGCTATAAAACCAGACTGCAGTGTATTAGTTTATGACAAGAGTATATGTCAGATATAGTAGACTGGCCTATACCAAAATGAGGAGAATTCTCAGAATGTAATGTTTAGCAATATCACTCACTATCCCTACCACCATAGGCCTGGCACAATTCCTCCCCAATTCAGTTTGTTTCAGTGTTTCCTGATCATTTCATCTATTCAGTTCGGTACTTCCTCCATCCTCAAATGGCACATTCTTAAGTATCACTTACATAGTCTACTCTGATTTTCATTATATTCCAGGCCTTGGTACCCATTTATCTTTCTAATTACTTTGCTTGTATTCTCTGTTGTTCTATCCAACAGCTGAATTTCTGGGTTGGGGGTATGGAGAATTTCCAAACTCACTGTCTTCCCCAGGTGTGCTACCCAGGCTACTCAGTTTATTCAAATCTGTATGGCAGTTGTACCAGGATACAGACCCTAAATTTCCCATTATGGTCTATCTGCAGAAGGGTAATATCAGAACTTTCGTCAGGTTATGAATAAGAGGTGTGTAAACACAAAGATACCCTTATGAGTTGAAGACAGAAGTCCTGTGAATGGAGACCCAGCAGGATTTTAAACAGCCCCACTAGTGACAGTTCAGACACCCTGTGCTCATGTAGTATCTGAGGCTTATCAAGGGGAGGGACTGAGGACATTTGATCAGCACTTCAATCCTCTGTTACACTTTGAAAATAACAAGGCTAAGTTGGGGGAAACATTGCTGGAAGGGCGGTGAATTCCTACTTGTGTTCCACTGGGTCTTGGAACCTTGAAGTTCCAAATATGAAATGGAAAAAGGTGCCAGCTTGGGCTTGCCTCTCTACACATGAAGTGCACACTCCCACGAAGCAAAGGAAACATAGAGTAAGGCAAAGAAAAGGTAGAGGGGAGAATGGGAAGGGTGGGGGGAGGGTTTGAGGTTAGGTCCCTGGCAGCCTAGGAGCATCTGAACCAAGGCAGCCACCTGTGTGCACCACAGCAATGCACAGGCTCGGTTCTGGCATGGGCATTCTCATAGTTGTTGGTTTTCAGCCTTTGTGGTGGAGGAAGGCCTGCCACCACTGATATCCTTGCACACCCAAGCTGACACATGGCTGTGTGCATGGTCCAGTGGAAGGGGCTGGCATATCAGAATTTAACAATTTCTTTTTTTTTTTTTTGAGAGTGTTTTACCTTGTCACCCTCAATAGAGTGCTGTGCTATCACAGCTCACAGCAACCTCAAACTCTTGGGCTCAAGTAATTCACTTACCCTCCCAAGTAGATGGGACTACAAGCACTTCCCACAACACCTGGCTGTTTTTTGGAGATGGGGTCTCAAGTTGGCTCAGGCTGGTCTCGAACTCGTGAGCTCCAACAATCCACCGACCTCGGCCTCCAAGACTGCTAGAATTATAGGCACGAGCCACCGTACCCGGCCATATTTAACAATTTCTATAATATATGTCTATATGGCTGACAGGACTTGAAAGGCCTAGATATGTCTAAGGAATTGGGGAGTTTTCAACAGAAAATGATACATGACAACCTAAGTGACTAAGGCAGATATCTCAGTTATTGGAGACTTACTAAGCCAAAGGTGAGGATGCCTGGGAAAAACACAAACCACAGACAAATCTGTGGGTGTTTTTCTAAAGGGGAATTTTAGAGCTTTAATAAAGAAGGAGCATACGGAATTGAAGAAAAAAAAAGCAAGGGGTGTGGGTGGGTAGTGAGACAAAATGCTTTAAATTCTTGTGAGGCCCAGGAAAATCTACATTTTACACATAGTAAGGTAAATGTTAGAAAAGAGAACTGAAGGCAGCATCGATTACATATATGGTTCTGGGTAGGATGTTTGATCCTGACTTACCTCTGTTCTGCACCCGAGAAGATAAAATTATAATTCATCATGAGTGTGGAATCAAACAGACTTTAGTTTTAGAAGTTAGACTTCACCAACAGACTGAAAGTTACAATCACATGTCGTTGCTTCATATGGGAGGCCTCAGCAAGGAATTTCTTTATGAATATCTGTAGGCCTTCCCTTCTCTTTTGCAGAAAGGGTTAGAAGGTGATCATAAGATTTTTATTTTACACACAATAAAGTGGATCTGGATAGATTAGGCGTTTGTCTGGGAGACAGTGAGAGAGTAACAGTGAGTGGGCAGGATCATTCCAGACAGAAGAAACTGCTCCATATAAAGCTTGGAAGCCTGAGAGCAATTCTGGAAGGCTGAGAACATAAGTTTGAGTGGGAGTGTTAAGCAATGGGATCTCTAGAAATGCATGATGGGTCTTCAATACCAAACCCCCAGATTTTGACCTTTTCTTGAAACACTGACTTTCACACACAGCCCAGGTAGAATGGATGGCTTCCTCCTTTGTGTTTCATTCATGTTTCTCTAACAGAAAGATCATTCACCACAACATTCTGATTGTGTCCTCATCTTAAGAGCCCAACAAAGGCCATGAAAGTTTTTGAATGGACAGATTTGAGTTTTATTTATTTTTTTTGAGACAGAGCCTCAAGCTATCCCCCTGGGTAGAGTGCTGTGGCTTCATAGTTCACAGCAATCTCCAACTTCTGGGCTCAAGCGAGTCTCCTGCCTCAGCCTCCCAAGTAGCTGGGACTACAGGGCTGTCATTGCAGCTGTCATTGTTGTTTGGCTGGTCCAGGCTGGATTCAAACCCGCCACCTTAAGTGTATGTGGCTGGCGCCTTAGCCACTTGAGCCACAGGTGCTGAGCCAGATTTGAGTTTTAGAAGAGTAATTGGCAACAATAGAGGAAGACCTGGTAAACAAAGCCATCAGAGTGGAAAGTAAATTCCTTTGCCTGCCTCCATTTTACCTAAACCTAATTTTTGAAATCTGAGACCCCAAAGGTTCTTTTCTTTTCTTTTTTTTTTTTTTTT
>NW_003852539.1:4091178-4092779 GCF_000181295.1 Otolemur garnettii | reverse complement strand
CTGTGCTTGAACCCACCACCTCTGGCATATCAGGCCAGCGCCCTACTCCTTTGAGCCACAGGCACTGCCCCCAGCCAACACTTTTTAAAAAATAATCTTAAACTAAGGACTAAAATAACTTCAAACAATTATAAAATTTTATCTGCTAGATTTAGGTGGAATTTTTTTTTTTTTTTTGGCCAAGGCTGTGCTTGAACCCACCACCTCTGGCATATCAGGCCAGCGCCCTACTCCTTTGAGCCACAGGCACTGCCCCCAGCCAACACTTTTTAAAAAATAAGTTACCTCACCCTTAAAATGGGAGCTTGCACATTTAAAAAACAGATTTCTACCTTCCCTTGAAAAATCTGAAGATTATCTTGGCACCTGCAGCTCAAGCGGCTAAGGTGCCAGCCACATACACCTGAGCTGGGGGGTTCAAATCCAACCCCAGGCCTGCTAAACAACTACAACCAAAAAATAGCCGGACTTTGTGCAGGTGCCTATAGTCCCAACTACTTGGGAGGCTGAGGCAAGAGAATCACTTAAGCCCAGGAGCTGGAGGTTGCTATGAGCAGTGATGGCACAGTACTCTACCCAAGGCAATATAGTGAGACTTTGACTCAAAAGAAAAAAAAAAGAAAGAAAAAAGAAGAATCTGAAGATTTGGCTTGGTGCCCATAGTACAGTGATTATGGTGCCAGCCACATATACCGAGAGTGGAGGGTTCAAACCCGGCCCAGGCCTGCTAAACAACTGCAACAAAAAAATAGCCAGGCATTGTGGTGAGCACCTGTAGTCCCAGCTACTTGGGAGGCTGAGGCAAAAGAATCACTTAAGCCCAAGAGTTTGAGGTTGCTGTGAGCTGTGACACCACAGAACTCTACCGAGGGTGACATAGTAAGACTCTGTCTCAAAAAAAAAAAAAGAAAAAGAAAAATCTGGAGACTTGACAGTTTGGGGCCCTGATTCTAACAATAAGATGAAGCTGAGCTACTGCCTTTAGACCACTGTTTCTCAACATTTTTATCTCAGGGCACACTTAAATTATGTTGATCCAAAAAAACAGTGGAACGGCCGGGCAAGGTGACTTACGCCTGTAATCCCAGCACTCTGTAAGTCCAAGGTGGGTGGATTGCCTAAGCTCACAAGTTCAAGACCAGCATGAGCTAGAGCAAGACCCCATCTCTAAAATGCCAGGTGCCTGTAGTCCGACCTACTCAGGAGACTGAGGGAAGAGAATCGCTTGAGCCCAAGAATCTGAGGTTGCTGTGAGCTATGACAGCACAGCACTCTACCAGGGACAACAAAGTGAGACTGTCTCAAAAAAAAAAAGGTCGGTGCTTGTAGCTCAAGCAGCTAAGGCACCAGCCACATACACCAGAGCTGGCAGGTTCAAATCCAGCCTGGGCCTGCCAAACAACAATGACAACAACCAAAAATAATAGCCAGGCATTGTAGTCCCAGCTATTTGGGAGGTTGAGGCAAGAGAATTGCTTAAGCCCAGGAGTTGGAGGTTGCTGTGAGCTGAGATGCCACAGCACTCTACCCAGGGCAACAGCTTGAGGCTCTGTCTCAAAAAAAAAAAAAAATCAGAAAAAGAATATACACCAGGCACAGTG
>NW_003852539.1:4085025-4090149 GCF_000181295.1 Otolemur garnettii | reverse complement strand
GGTTGCAGCCATCTTTGTTGTTTGGCGGCCTGGGCTGGATTTGAACTCCTGAGCCACAGGCGCCGAGCCTCAGGCTGGTTTTGAACTCCTGAGCTCAGGTGATCCTCCCACCTTGGCATCCCAGAGTGCTAGGAGTACAGGCCTGAGCCACCATGCTGGGCCAGCAGTCACCATTTTTCATGGTGTTTTGTTGTCATTTCCTGATAATGAGCCTTGTTTGGCTCTGGTGACATTTGAGTTGTCCATCTTTGGACTGATCTTTTATGGAATGAAATTTGTGTTTTAGGATGACTTGTTGTGCAAAATTTTGATGTAAGGACCTAGGAGACTGAAAGGAAGGGAAATCTGGAAAATCTGGACTGAATTGGAAATCTGCTGAAGGAATATTTGACAGAACTTGGGCCATAATTAAATATTAGATGAAAGAAGAGGGAAAAGAAAACTAAAATACAACTCCAATGTTTACTGTCTAAATGGATTGTATGATGATACCAACAACAAAAAAGAAAGGAGGGAAGGGACAGGAAAGGGTGAGGATGCCTTGCCACTGGCATGTTGCCGGCAAGCATCATGACTTACCAATTCCATAATCCTCCCGTATTCTGCTGGACATACATTGGGAGGCCAAGGCATACAGGTATTCAGAAAATTCTAATTGAATTCTAACACTGATTTCAGGTGGAGATATATCTGTTGGGGTGGAGGCAGAGTAAAATTGGAATGTTTGAATGAAACCAATTAATTTGTGAGACCTTAGCAATTTTTTCTGAAGTGGGTGGTACTGGCCTTTGGGGAAGTTAATCAATTTAGGTTAAAAACCCAGGTAAAAGTCCTGAGGTTTCCTTGTTAGTATAGTGGTGAGTAAAAAGAAAAAAAGAAAAAGTCCTGAGGCGGTGAGAATCATGCATGCAAAAATGGGGGTAGAGGGTAGTGTCCTGGGGAAAGGAATCGAGTGATCTAGTACAAAGAGATCAGACTGTAGGACTTTTCCTAGAATATATCATTACAGCAAGTTATTAGGCAGAGCATTTTGGACAATAAAGCTGAAAAGGGGGAAAAGTTATGTTTTCCCTTTGTCAGCTAGGCTAGAGCGCAGTGGCACAATCATAGCTGCTACCACCTCAAATTTCTGGGCTCCAGCAATCCTTTTGCCTTGGCCTCCCATAGTGTTAGGATTACAGGGCGTGAGACACTGGAGCAGCCAATGTTTTTCTGATAGCACAACACTTTGAATGTTCAGCCTAAATCCCCAGTACATATTTTTTACAAGTCATTTTTGTGTAAATGTGTAATAATGTTATGCACTTTATAAAAATGTACACATGTACACAATAGAGAAATTTTAAAGGATTAAATAAAAAAAACAAGTATTGTATTTTCTTCCCACATCCCCAGATGAATCGTTTAACATACACCTTGTTGTTCTCCCTACACCCCCGTGGAGCACTTCGGAGGCACTGATGTAAAGGCAGTCACTGGAGGTTCTGGAACAGAGGATAGGGCGTAATAGCAATGGATCCTCAAACGTTATGAGCTGAGACATCAAAGAACTGCGACTGCCTTAGAGGGCTTTGCAGGTCACAGCCACTGCCTCAGTGCTTTATTTATAAGTCATTTAATCCCTGTAACTACTCTACACTGTAGGTACTATTATCTTCTCTTAGCAGATGAGAAACTGAGGAGGCTGAGGGAGGCTGAGAAACTATCCCAGGGTCACAAAGAAGTGGGGGACCCCACATTTGACTACACGGCTCACAGTCCACTACTGGGGGTAGGGAGCAGCCAATGCTCCTTCTCTCCTGTGGCCTTGGTCAAGTCTCTCACCAAGCAGAGCTGTTGTAAGAGTGCTAGGCGCAGTGACAGACGGAGCTAGGTGCCTTCTTCAAAGAGGTAGCCTACACAACGCCCGCTTACTCTCAAAGTCTCCAGAAGCCAAGACAGACCAACGCGCAGAGGCAGATCCCGAGGCTGGGTTGCTATAGTTTCCGGGGCCAGGAGGCAAAGGGAAGGTGGACTTCCGGCGTCGCGCTGCAAACGTCGTACTGCAGGCGCCCTTTGCGGCAGGCGTCTGTGTAGCAAGCTGGTCATCTTGCAGCTGCGGCCAATTAAGAACAGACAAGGGCACTGCGTTGGGAGGTAGGCTCTGTTTCTATGCGCGCTACATTTTTGGTCTAAGAAGCTTCCTTCTGAGTTATCCTTAATAAATTTCCTCTTGGCTTGCTAGAAGACCCTTTCTCCCAGACTCAAACTCTGGGAGTGTTTTCTGCTTTCCCAAGCCCCGTCGTCCGCACGGCGTATGCCACCGAAGCCTGGAGACCGCACCTCTCCGCTAAATTTCCAGGTTAATTTAGCTTAGCTTTCTGCCGGACGAAAGCTTCAGCCTTCTATTTTCTTTTGTTGTTGTTGTTGTTGAGACAGAATCTCACTTTGTCGCCCTCGGTACAGTGCCGTGGCGTCACAACTCACAGCAACTTCAAATTCCTGGGCCCAAGTGATTCTCTTGCTTTAGCCTCCCAAGTAGCTGGGACTACAGGTGCCCGCCACGACGCCTGGCTACTTTTTGTGCTGTGTTGTTTAGCTGGCCGAGGCCGGGTTCGAACCCGCCACCCTCAGTGTATGTGGCTGGCGCCATAACCACTGTGCTACAAGTGCCGAGTTGACCTTCTCTTTCTTAACTTAAAGTCCACGCTTCTTATCTTTAAAGGCTCTGCGTGATTTTGGCCCCTCTTTTTTTTTTTTTTTAATTGAGACAGAGTCTCACTTTGTTGTCCTCGTCACAGTGTCGTGGTGTCACAGCTCACAACAACATCAAATTCTTGGACTCAAGCGATTCTCTTCCCTCAGCCTTCCCAGTAGCTGGGACTACAGGCACCTGCCACAAGGCCCGACTATTTTTTTGTTTGTTTGTTTAGCAGACCCGAGCCGAGTTCGAACCCACCAGCTCCAGACACTTGGCCTGCGCCCTAACCACTGAATCACGGTCGCCCAGCCCCGCCAACCTCTTTATCTTAATCTCATTTTTCTTCCTATAGTGCACACTACTCTCCAGCCACTCTGGGGTCTCAGTGACCTCGAAACATACCCAACACCGTCGCTTGTAACTCGTGCTTGTCGCTGTTCTGTGTAACACTTTGCCCACTGATCTTCACTTGGCGAAGTCATAACCTATCTTAAAGGCATCTTCAAGTCTGCTAGGCAGAGTTGGTGCTTCCTGCTTTGAGCTGTTTATTTGTGTACCTTTCACTGGGGTTCTCAATTCCCAGCATATGTCTCTAGTGCTTACCTTGGAACTGCGTTTTTAATCCCCATCTCATTGCCTGGACCTTAGATTCTTAGTAAATGACTGAAAAAAATGGGAATAAACTTTAGAAATTGAATTCACGGCTCGGCGCCTGTGGCTCAAGTTGCTAAGGCACCAGCCACATATACCTAAGGTGGCAGGTTTGAATCTATCCCGGCCCGCCAAACAACGATGGCTGCAACCAAAAGATGGCCGGGCATTATGGCGGGTGCCGGTGGTCCCAGCTACTTGGGAGGCTGAGGCAGGAGACTCGCTTGAGCCCAGGAATTGGAGGTTACTGTGAGCTGTGATGCCACGGCACTCTACCCAGGGGGAAAGCTCGAGGCTCTGTCTCAAAAAAGAAAAAAAAAAAAAAGAAATTGAATTCACCTTTAAATCTATCATGCGTACACAGTTACATTGACATTTTGTGTGTTCGTGCACTTCTTCCCAGTCTTCTGTTTTTAATTTTTTTAATTAATTTATTTTTTTTTTGAGACTGAGCCTCAAGCTGTCCCCCTAGGTAGAGCCCTGTGGCATCACAGCTCACAGCAACCTCCAACTCCTGGGCTCAAGCAATTCTCCTGCCTCTGCCTCCCAAGTACTTGGGACTACAAGCACTCACCACAATGCCTGGCTATATTTTGGTTGCAGCTGTCATTGTTGTTTGGCGGGCCCGGCTGCATTTGAACCCGCCAGATCTGGTATATCTAGCTGGCACCTTAGCTGCTTGAGCCACAGGCGCCAAGCCTAATTTGTTTTTTTGAGACAGAGTCTCTGTTGCCCTGGGTGGGATGACCTGGCATCATATCTCATAGCAACTTCAAACTCTTGGGTTCAAGCGATTTTCTTGCTTCAACTTCCCAAGGCACCACGATGCCTGGCTAGTTTTTCTATTTTTAGTAGAGATGGGGTCTAACTCTTGCTCAGGCTGGTTTTGAATTCCTGAGCTCAGGCAATCTACCCATCTCAGCCTCCCAAAGTAGTAGAATTATAAGTATGAGCTACCATGTCCGGCCCCAGTCTTCTGTTTTTTAAAATAAAAATATTTATTTTGGCTCAGCACCTGTAGCTCAGTGGCTAGGGCGCCAGCCACATACACTGGGGCTGGTGGGTTTGAACCAAGCCCAGGACAGCTAAAGACAACAATGACGACTACAACAAAAAGAAAGCCAGGCATTGTGGTGGGCGCCTGTAGTCCCAGCTACTTGAGAGGCTGAGGCAAGACAATCTCTTAAGCCCAGGAGTTTGAGTTTGCTGTGAGCTGTGATGCTACAGCACTCTACCAAGGCAACCTAGAGAGACTCTGTCTCAAAAAAAAAAAAAATTAGCCAGGCGTTGCAGTGGGCACCTGTAGTCGTAGCTACTTGGGAGGCTGAGGCAAGAGAATCACTTAAGCCCAAGAGTTTGAGGTTGCAACGAGCTGTGATGCCACAGCACTTTACCAAGGGCCACATAGTGAGACTCTGTCTCAGAAATAAATAAATAAATAATATTTATGTTTTGTTTGTTTATTTTAGAGATAAGATCTTTGTCGCCCAGGTTGGAATGCAGTGGCATGGATTTTCTAGTCTTTTTTCTTTGGTATTATCATAGTCTCTTTTCTTCCCACTTAACTTATTAATGTATTTCCCATGCATATTCTTTTTTCCCCCGGGGTCTGTCATATTCTACTAAGTGGATACCAGAATTTAATTACCCATTTTTTTGTTGTTGCACATTCAGGTTGTTTGAAATTCAGGTTTTTAGCAGTTTTGAGCTCCTATTGGATCCCTACCGTCAAAGCTTTCATGGTCCCTCAGGGAGACATACTTTTTTTTTTTTTTTTTTTTTGGAGACGGAGC
>NW_003852539.1:4083234-4084399 GCF_000181295.1 Otolemur garnettii | reverse complement strand
GAATTGCTTGAGCTCAAGAGTTTGAGGTTGCTGTGAGCTATGATACCACAGACAGTGTACCAAGGTCAACAAAAATATTTATATACTTTTTTTGACTTTTGATAAAAATGACTTTATCAGTATAGAGAGAATTTTTATGCCTTATTCTTAAGGTCTAATTCTCTTTTCCTTGGGTTTTGTGCAAACACAAACATTGCTCATCTGCCATAAAGTGGAAGAAGCTGTTTAATGAAAAAGTTTGGTGAGAAGAATTTGGGAGAATAGTATCAAACAGCTTTCTAAAGGTTATTTTTTATGATTATCTCATTTTTTCTCAGAAATTTCTTACTTGGTTGCAGTCTTATGGTATTTTATTTATTTAGTTAGTTATTTGTTTATTTATCTATTTATCTGTATCTCCCATTACAGCCATGCCTCTCTTTGATATACAGAAAAGACTGGGCATTAATTTAGATCGCGGGTTGACAATCCAAAGTGCTGAACAACCCTTCAGGACTCCTGCTCGATGCCATGCTTTTGAAAAAGAATGGATAGAATGTGCACATGGAATTGGTGCTATTCGAGCAGAGAAAGAGTGCAAGATAGAATATGATGATTTCATAGAATGTGTAACTCGGGTGAAAACGGTGAGTTAGTGATGGAGGTAGGAACAGAATTGCTTCCTTATTTCTTTGGGGCTAATCTTAAATGTTTTAGTTGGTCATTGGTCAGTGCTGTCCAAGGTGAATTGGCAAAGCTTTTGGGTACCATAACAAAGAAGTTAAATGCTTTCTCCCAGAAAGAGAGAAAGCATTGTACCCTGCTATAACCACCAAGTTAGAAATTGCATGTGTATGCTAGGCATCGTAGCTCATGCCTGTGATCTAGCAGAGGCAGGAGGAGTGCTTGAGCCCAGGTATTCAAGACCAGCCTGACCAAGAGCAAGACCCATCTTTACTAAAAATGGAAAAATTAGCCAGGCATGGTGGCATGCACCTATAATCCCAGCTACAGGAGAGCTGAGGCAGGAGAATTGCTTGAGCCTAGGAGGTCAAGATTGCAGTGAGCTGTGATAACTCCACTGCACTCTACCCAAGGTGACAGAGTGAGACCATGTCTCAGAAAATTAAAAAGATCAGAAACTATTAGAGGGTTTTGAGCAGAATAGTAATAAGTAAGGGGGGGG
>NW_003852539.1:4078001-4082984 GCF_000181295.1 Otolemur garnettii | reverse complement strand
CACCGAGGGTGATAAGGTGAGAGTCTGTCTCTATTTTTTAAAAAAGAAAAATCTGATGTGTTATTGAAAACAAAAATAAAATATATTTTTTAAAAAGTATATTTACTAGGTCACAGAATTCCGTTCATTGCTAGACTTGTGTAACATGGCTTTGACTTGTTATGATGCAAACAGTGCCTTATCAGGAAAAGAAACAACACAGGGTTCCGCAGTTAGTAAGTGGGTGAGGCAGATCAGGCCTTTACTTCAGTATGGTAAAAAGAGACTTCATGTTGGCTATTTCTGCTTCACTCATACCCATTGGATAGTCACTATCAGCAGTGCCACTTTCACAGAGGTCAGGAATATGTAAGTTCTAAGATGATGTTTTGCTATTTTGAAAGATTTTTAGAATGCACAGTTTTGTTTTTTTTTTTTTAAGAGAGAGAGTCTCACTTTGTCTCCGCCATAGCTTACAGCAACCTCAAACTCCTGGGCTCAAGCCATCATCTTGCCTCAGCCTCCTGAGTAGCTAGAGATACAGGCCCCTGCCCCAACACCCAGCTATTTTTAGATAGGGTCTTTTTGCTCAGGCTGGTCTTGAACTCCTGGACTCAGGCAGTCCATCCACCTTGGCCTCCCAGAGTGCTGGAATTACAGGTGTGAGCTACCACACCCAGCCTCACAAATTTGCCTCTTAAAGATTTTTTTAAATAAGGCCGGCCACAATGCCTTATGACTGTAATCCCAGCACTCTGGGAAACCAAGGCAGATGAATTGCTTGAGTTCAGGAGTTAGAGACCAGCCTGAGCAAGAGCAAGACCTCATCTCTTAAAAACAGTTGGGTGGTGTGTGGGTGCTGGTAGTACCAGCTACTCAAGAGGCTAAAGCAAGACAGTGGCTTGAACCCAAGAGTTTGAGGTTGCTGTGAGTTATGACACCATGGCACTCTACCAATGGCGACAAACTGAGACTCTGTCTCAAAAAAAAGATTTTTAAAAATATTGTCTCAGAAAAGTGTTGTTTTTTTTTTGTTTGTTTGTTTGTTTTTTTTTTTTTGAGACAAAGTCTTACTTTATTGCCCTTCGTAGAGTGCCGAGGCATCACACAGCTCACAGCAACCTCCAACTCCTGGACTTAGGCGATTCTCTTGCCTCAGCCTCCTCAGTAGCTGAGACTACAGGTGCCCTCCACAACACCTGTTTTTTTGTTGCAGTTTGGCCGGGGCTGGGTTTGAACCCACCACCCTCGGTATATGGGGCCAGCACCCTACTCACTGAGCCACAGGCGCCACCCTCAAGAAAAGATTTTTAAAAATATTTGTATTCCAATATGTATATTAAGAACATTTTAGTTATTCTTCAATGAGGCATTACTATGTGTACCAGAAAAAGTGGACTTTATGTTAGAGACCATGGAGATTGAAAAGCCTTCCACAGTTTAAAAAACGAAACCAGAATCTAGCTCAGTTTCTCCAGTCCTCACTTTCTGTTTCATATCTTCTCCTAGTTTAAATGCTTTTTTCCTTTGACAGATTCAACGCTTGAAAGCCATCCAGAAACAGCGGGATAAGCTAATGAAGGAAGGGAAATATACCCCTCCACCTCACCACTTGGGCCAGGAGGAGCCTAGGCCCTGAACAGAGAGCAGCAGCTGATGGCTTGAGGCTGATTTTCATTCTCCACTGGAAAGTTTGTTTACTGAAAACTTCTTTATCAAAGTATGTAAAAATAAAGGATTGCTCCATCTTGTTGCTTCTGTTTTCTCTTGGGTTGTGCTTTCAACTGTTTTTTCTTTCTTTATTTATTTTGAGACAGTCTCAAGCTGTCGCCCTGGTAGAGTGCAGTGGCGTCACAGCTCACAGCAACCTCAGACTCTTGGGCTTAATCAATTCTCTTGCCTCAGGCTCCTGAGTAGCTGGGACTACAGGCACCCGCCACAACACCTGGCTATTTTTTGTTGCAGTTGTCATTGTTGGTTAGCTGGCCCCCAGCCAGGTTTGAACCCGCCAACTTCGGTGTATGTGACTGGTACTGTAACCACTTAACCAATGCAAAAGGTTTTTATTTAGCAGTCTCATGACAAAGAACAACTTATTTTAGCCATAACAGGTGACTCATGCCTATAATCCTAGCACTTTGGGAGGCCAAGGTGAGAAGATTTGCTTGAGCTCTGGAGTTCAAGATGAGCTTGAGCAAGAATGAGAGAATCTGTCTCTACTAAAAATAGGGGGCAAAAGTTAGCCAGGCTTTGTGGAGGTTTCAGTGAGGGATCATGACATCACTACACTCTACCTGGGGGCAATAGAGCAACACCTTGACTCAAAACAACAACAAAAGCCTCTTTTTTTAGTTTGAAAAAATGCTTTTATCTGGTTTAGCACCTCTAGCACAGTGGTTACAGCACCAGCGACATATACTGAGGCTGGCAGATTCAAACCGAGCCTGGGCCAGCTTAACAATGACAACAATAACAAAAAAAAAAAAAAATAGCCAGACGTGGTGGGTGCTGAGGTCCTAGCTACATAGGAGGCTGAGGCAAGAGAATCACTTAAGCCAAAGAGTTTGAGGTTGCTGTGAGCTGTGACATTATGGCACTCTACCAAGGGTGACAAAGTGAGACTCTGTCTCAAAAAAAAGAAAATGCTTTTGATGCTCCAATAATTATTATCTAGGGAATAATATTTTATGAAACTCTGCTATTTATGAGACACTTTAAGTAATGTTAACTCATTTAAGAAGTTTCAGTGTTCTGGGTGGTGCCCGTGGCTCAGTGAATAGTGCACCGGCCCCACATACCGAGTATGGCAGGTTCAAACCCAGCCCTGGGCCAAATTGCAACAAAAAAATAGCCAGGCATTGTGGCAGACGCCTGTAGTCCCAGCTGCTGGGGGGCTGAGGCAAGAGAATCACCAAAGCCCAGGAGTTGGAGGTTGCTGTGAGCTATGACTCTACAGCACTCTACTGAGGGCAACAAAGTGAGACTCTGTCTCTAAAAAAATAAATAGGCTTGGCGCCTGTGGCTCAAGTGGCTAAGGCACCAGCCACATACACCGGAGCTGGTGGCTTTGAATCCAGCCCAGCCCGCCAAACAACAATGATGGCTGCAACCAAAAAATAGCTGGGCATGGCTGGCACCTGTAGTCCCAGCTACTTGGGAGGCTGAGGCAAGAGAATTGCTTAAGCCCAGGAGTTGGAGGTTGCTGTGAGCTCTGATGCCACAGTTCTCTACCCAGGGCGACAGCTTGAGGCTCTGTCTCAAAAAAATAAATAATAAATAGATAAATAAAAAAGTTTTGGTGTTCTTTAATGCTTTCATTCTGGTGTAATTTCCATTAAACACGGATTTGGGCTGGGCTCAGAGCAGTAGAGGCAGTGTTTGTGTATTTACTAAAGGTCTGTGAGGTCTTAACGTTAGGGCTAAGAAAATGCCAAGTGTACATAATTTAACTTCGAAGAAGTAATGTCATTGTTTTCTTTTTCTTTTTTTTTGAGACACTGTCTCACTTTGTTGTCCTTGGTAGAGTGCTATGGTGTCACAGCTCACAGCAACCTCAAACTCCTAGGCTTAAGCAATTCTCTTGCCTCAGCCTCCCAAGTACCTAGGACTAAAGGCCCCACAACAACACCCAGCAATTTTTTGTTTTAGCAGGCCTGGACTGGGTTCGAACTCACCAGCCGTGCTGCATGTGGCTGGCGCCCTACCCACTGAGCTAGGGCACCTCCCAATGCCATTGTTTTCATTTGCCATATCAGTGGTATATGAGTACTTCTGATTGGCATGTTTTTATTTATTTTATTTTATTTTTAGAGACAGAGTCTCACTTGGTCACCCTTGGTAGAGTGCCATAGCATCACAGCTCACAGCAACCTCCAGCTGTTGGCCTTAAGCAATTCTCTTGCCTCAGCTTCCGGAGTAGCTGGGACTATAGGCACCTGACACAATGCCCAGCTATTTTTTGCTGCAGTTTGGCTGGGGCCAGGTTTGAACCCACCACCCTTGGTATATGGGGCCACTGTCCTACTTACTGAGCCACAGGCACTGCCCAAGAACATGTTTTTAAAAGAAAAATGGAAATGTGAAAAGTATAAAGCACTGAGAATATAATCAAAACCTCAGACAGATACTTTGTAACATTTTTTCCAATTTTTTATCATGATAAAATACATAAAATTTACTACCTTAGCCACTTCTTTTTTTTTTAGTGTAACAAAGTTCAGAGCACTTTAAAAGACAATTGCAAGTGAGTCCCCCCCATGAATGATTTTTAAATTTTTTTTTGTTTTTTTTGAGACAATTTCACTAGGTCACCCTGAGTAGAGTAGTGCAGTGGCATCATAGCTCACAGCAACTTCAAATTCTCGGGCTTAAATGATTTTCTTACCTCAGCCTCCCAAGTAGTTGGGACTACAGGCACCTGCCACAATGCCCAGCTATTTTTTTCTTACAGTTGTTGTTTAGCTGGCCTGGGCTGGGTTTGAACCCGCTAGCCCGGGTCTATGCGGCCAGAGCCCTACCCACTGAGCTACAGGTGCTGCCAATTTATTTTTTTGAAACAGAGTCTCACCATCACCCATAGAATGCCGTGGCATCATAGCTCACAGTAACCTCAAACTCTTGGCTGTAAGCAATTCTCTTGCCTCAGCTTCCCAAGTAGCTACTACTGGCGCCTGGCTATTTTTAGAGAGGTGGTCTCACTTTGGCCCAGGCTTGTCCTAAACTGAGCTCAAGCAATCTACCCCTCTGGCCTCCCAGAGTGCTAGGATTACAGATGTGAGCCACCACACGTGGCTTTTTGCTCAATTTATTTTTTGGCCAGGGCTAGGTTTGAACCCTCCACCTCTGGTATATGAGTCCGGAGCCTTACTTCGTTGAGCCACAGGTGCTGCCCCTCAATTTCTTTTTTTTTGGAAGACAGAGTCTCAGTATGTCACCCTCGGTAGAGTGCTGTGGCATCACAGCTCACAGCAACCTCCAAGTCCTGGGCTTAAGTGATTCTCTTGC
>NW_003852539.1:4075315-4077639 GCF_000181295.1 Otolemur garnettii | reverse complement strand
CCACCTCCAGTATACGCTGCCGGCACCCCACTCCTTAAGCCACAGGCACCGCCCAATGAGTTGCCTTTTTACTCTGTTGATACTGGGGTTTTTTGTTTGTTTGTTCGTATTTTACTAGCAGGATCAACCAGGTTGATATATTTTTTGGTGTGGGAGATATTTTAATTTTCATAAAGTTCAATTTGTCCATTTTTTCTTTTATTACTGTATTTTTGGTTTCATATCCAAGAAATCCTTGTCAAATCCAGTGTTGTGAAGCTTTTGCTGTATGTTTTCTCTGCAGTAATTTTTCTAGGTAGTATTAAGTAAGGGTCCAACTTCATTTCTTCTCTGTGGATATCTTTGCATGTGGATATCCAGTTTTCCCTATATCATTTGTTGAAAAGAAAACCTACCCTTTCACCTTTTTTAAAATTTCTTATTAGGTGCCCACTACAACATGCAGCTTTTTTGTTTGTTTGTTTGTTTTTCTTTTTTTTTTTTTAGGGTCACCCTCGGTAGAGTGCCATGGCATCACAGTTCACAGCAACCTCAAACTCTTGGGCTCAAGCAATTCTCTTGCCTCCCTCCCGGTAGCTAGGACTACAAGTCCCTGCCAAAACGCCCAGCTATTTTTAGAGACAGGGTCTCGATCTGGCTCAGACTGATCTCAAACTTCTGAGTTCAAGCAATCTACCCATCTTGGTCTCCCAGAGTGCTAGGATTACAGGCATGAGGTACTGCGCCTGGCCCTTTTCGTCTTTGAATAGTCTTAGCATTCTTGCTGAAAATCATTTGACTGGGCCAGATACAAAAAAAAGAATAATTTGACCTTATACACAGGAATTTATTTCTCTATTTTATTCTGTTGGTCTGTCTGTCTATGCCAGTACAACACTGTTTTGATTACTATAGCTGTGTAATAAATTTTGAAATCAAGCAGTTAAATCTTTCAGCTTTGCTCTTTTACAGGAATAGTTTGGCTATTCAGGGTCCCTGGAAATGCCATGTGAATTTTAGGAAAGTCATTGGGACTTTTTTCTTTTATTTTTAACATTGATATGTAAACTTGTGTGTATTTCCTGTGTGTAACATGATTTTTTTTTTTTTGAGACAGAGCCTCAAGCTGTCCGCCTGGGTAGAGTGCCATGGCTTCACTGCTCACAGCAACCGCCAACTCCTGGGCTCAAGCGAGTCTCCTGTCTCAGCCTCCCAAGTAGCTGGGACCACAGGCGCCCACCACAACGCCCGGCTATTTTTTTTTTTTTTTGGTTGCAGCCATTATTGTTGTTGCCAGGCTGGACTCGAACCCACCACCTTAGGTGTATGTGGCTGGCACCTTAGCCACTTGAGCCACAGGCGCTGAGCTGCAACATGATGTTTTGAAGTATGTATCTGTTGTGGAATGACAATCTGGCTAATTAACATATCCACTACTTCACATAGTTATCAGTAATTGGGATTTTAATAAGAATTGATGGGGTGGTGCCTGTGGCTCAAAGGAGTAGGGCGCCAGCCCCATATACTGGAGGTAGTGGGTTCAAACCTGGCCCCGGCCAAAAACTGCAAATAAATAAATAAATAAATAAGGTGCTTATTAAAAAAAAAAAAATTGATTAGCTTGGCACCTGTAGCTTAGCGGCGAGGGCACCAGAGCTGGCAGGTTCAAGTCCAGCCCAGGTCTGCCAAACAACAATGATAACTACAACCAAAAAATAGCCAGGCACTGTGGTGAGCACCTGTAGTCCCAGCTACTTGGAAGGCTGAGACAAGAGAATCACTTAAGCCCAAGAGTTGGAGGTTGCTATCAGCTGTGACACCATGGCACTCTACCTAGGGCGACATAGTGAGACTCTTGTCTCAAAAAAAAAAAAATGACATTTGGCACATACATAGTTTTGTAAAATTAGTACAATTGGAAATGCCAGAGAGGAAAGCAGAATATAAATCAAGGCTTAAAGTAGGTACATGCTCTTTCATACAAAGATACCTTTTATTCTTGAGTTCTGAGTTGAAGAATGAAGGGAAACCAAATCCCATTAGATTGTATTTAAATAAAGATAGAATATGGGCTCGGCGTCTGTAGCTCAAGCAGCTAAGGCTCCAGCCACATTCACCAGAGCTGGTGGGTTGGAATCTGGCCTGGGCCTGCCAAACAACAATGACAACTACAACCAAATATATATATATATATATAAATAGCCAGGTGTTGTGGCACCTGTAGTCCCAGCTACTTGGGAGGCTGAGGGAAGAGAATCCTATTTTCTCCTGGGCTTAAGCCCAAGAGTTAGAGGTTGCTGTGAGCTGTGATGCCATGGCACTCTACCCAGAGCAACAGCTTGAGG
>NW_003852539.1:4072285-4075295 GCF_000181295.1 Otolemur garnettii | reverse complement strand
AAAAAAAAAAAAAAAAAAGAATATGGATGGAAAAGAACAATTGTGTTTGTTGAAAAGCATTCATTTCATGCCTTTATAGGATATCAAATCCTTCATTTATATCAGATACCCATAAGCAGCTCTGGGACAAGCTGCTCTTGTCCTTGTATATCTAGTGAACTTTGTGCCTTAATTGCTTTATGAAGAAAATAGGATAGAAATGTTGTGAGCTGGTGAAAGCCAGAGAAGAGAAAAGACCTGCTGGCTCCTTCCATGACCCAGGTCCAACCCTTTGGTTTTTTAAGTTATTTGAACAAAAACAGGCAGAGTGGAGGACTGTATCTCTCTCACTAGCAGAATGGAAGATGATGCAGAATAGAACTAAGATTAGGGAAAAGAATCTTGTGAGGTCCTTTATAATTAATTAAAAATTTTGACCCATCAAGCCAGGCATGGTGGCTTACACCTGTAATCCTAGCACTCTGGGTGGCTCAGGCAGGTAGATTGCTTGAGCTCAGGAGCAAGACCAGCTTGAGCAAGAGTAAGACCCCATCTGTACTAAAAATAGAAAAACTAGCTGAGCATTATGGTGAGTGCCTATAGTCCCAGCTACTTGTAAGGCTGAGGCAAGAGGATCTCTGGAGCCCAAGAGTTGAGATTGCTGTGAGCTAGGGTGATGCCATGGCACTCCACCCAGAGTGACAGAGTAAGACTCTGTCTTAAGGAAAAAAAAAATTCTGACCCCAAAGCATGAGTGAGATCCTGATCTTATAAGAAGGAAGGAAGGAAAGGAGAAAGGAAGAAAGAGAGGGAGAGAGGGAGGGAAAAGAAAAAAATGAAAGAAGGAAAGGAAAGAAAGAAAAAAAAAATTAGTCCAGGCAAGGTGGCTCTTGCCTGTACTCCCAGCACTTCATGGGGCCGAGGCAGGTCGATCACTTGAGCTCAGGAGTTCAAAACCAGCCTGAGCAAGAACAAGGTCCTATCTCTACAAAAAATAGAAACATTAGTTAGATGTTGTGGCAGATGCCTGTAGTCCTAGCTACTTGGGAGGCTGAAGCAGGAGGATCACTTGAACCAAAGAGTTTGAGGTTGCTGTGAACTAGGCTATTGCCACAGCACTGTCACCTAGACAACAGAGTGAGATTTTGCCTCAAAAAAAATTAAAAATTATAAAACTATCCATGTAACAAAAATATTGGTACCCCCTCAATATTTTGAAATTAAAAAGTGAAAAATTGGCAATACTTGAAAGAGAAAAAGGAAAACTGAAACTTTTAAAAAGAGTATCAAGACTGGCTCGGCGCCTATGGCTCAAGTGGCTAAGGCGCCTGCTACATACGCAGAAGGTGGCGGGTTCGAATCCAGCCTGGGCTCACCAAACAACAATGGTGGCTGCAACCAAAAAATAGCCAGGCATTGTGGTGGGCACCTGTGGTCCCAGCTACTTGGGAGGCTGAGGCAGGAGACTCACTTGAGCCCAGGAGTTGGAGGTTGCTGTGAGCTATGATGCTACAGCAATCTACCCAGAGGGACAGCTTGAGGCTCTGTCTCAAAAAAAAAAAAAGGAGTATCAAGACCAATGGGAAAAGAATAGTCTTTTTTAAAAATAGTGCTGATATACCTGGATAACCACATTCAAAAGAATGAAGTTGGACCTTCTACTCATGCCATATACAAGCTAGACACATCCTTTAAAGTTGAATAAAATCAAGTTTCTGCAAGTTCAAGGAGAATTGCCTGCCAGAACAAACATCAAAACTTTTTAGTAAATAATAATACAAGCCAGAATTTCTACAACTTTTATTATTCAGTGTTTAGTATTTTATTGACATACATACTGTAAAAAGGAAATGTGTCCCAGGGTAAAGGGAATAAACATTCAACAGAAACAGACCCCAAGATGACACAGAAGTTGAATTAGGCCCATATGGTAGCACATCCCTGTAATCCTAGTGCTGAGACAGAAGAATCACTTCAGGCCAAGAGTCTGAGACCAACCTGAGCAACATAGTGAGACCTCAACTGTATAAAAAATACAAAAATTTCTCTTCATAGATGATATAATTGTATATCTGGAAAACACCAGGGATTCTTCTACAAAACTCTTAGAAGTGATCAAAGAATACAGCAATGTCTCAGGTTACAAAATCAACATGCATGAATCTGTAGCCTTTATATATACCAACAATAGTCAAGGTGAAAAAATAGTCAAGGACTCTATTCTGTTCACAGTAGTGCCAAAGAAGATGAAATATTTGGGAGTTTATCTAACAAAGGACATGAAAGATCTATATAAAGAGAACTATGAAACTCTAAGAAAAGAAATAGCTGAAGATGTTAACAAATGGAAAAACATACCATGCTCATGGCTGGGAAGAATCAACATTGTTAAAATATCCATACTACCCAAAGCACTATACAATTTTTTTTTTGAGACAGAGCCTCAAGCTATCTCCCTGGGTAGAGTGCTGTGGCATCACAGCTCACAGCAATCTCCAATTCCTGGGCTCAAGCAAGTCTCCTGCCTCAGCCTCCCAAGTAGCTGGGACCACAGGTGCCCGTCACAATACCCGGCTATTTTTTGGTTGCAGCTGTCATTGTTGTTTTGGTGGGCCTGGGCTGGATTTGAGCCCGCCACCTTAGGTGTACGTGGCTGGTGCCTTAGCCACTTGAGCCACAGGCACCAAGCCACAATATACAATTGTAATGCAATCCCTATTAAAGCTCCATTGTCATACTTTAAAGATCTCGAAAAAAATAACACTTCATTTTATATGGAATCAGAAAAAACCTCAAATAGTCAAGACATTACTCAGAAATAAAAACAAAGCAGGAGGAATTATGCTACCAGACCTCAGACTATACTATAAATCGATAGTGATCGAAACAGCATGGTACTGGCACAAAAACAGAGAGGTAGATGTATGGAACAGAATAGAGAGCCAAGAGATGAATCCAGCTACTTACCATTATTTGATCTTTGACAAGCCAATTAAAAACATTCAGTGGAGAAAAGATTCCCTATTTAACA
>NW_003852539.1:4070537-4071905 GCF_000181295.1 Otolemur garnettii | reverse complement strand
TCCTTAATCATCAGAGAAATGCAAATCAAAACTACTTTGAGATATCATCTAACTCCAGTAAGATTAGCCCACGTTGGCTCAGTGCCTGTGGCTCAAGTGGCTAAGGTACCAGCCACAATACACCTAAGATGGTGGGTTCGGATCCAGCCCAGGCCCGCCAAACAACTATGACGGCTGCAACCAAAAAATAGCCAGGCATTGTGGTGGGCGCCTGCGGTCCCAGCTACTTGGGAGGCTGCGGCAGGAGACTCACTTGAGCCCAGGAGTTGGAGGTTGCTGTGAACTGAGGCCACGGTACTCTACCCAGGGGGACAGCTTGAGGCTCTGTCTCCAAAAAAAAAAAAAGAAAGAAAGAAAAAGAAAAAGATTAGCCCGCATCACAAAATCCCCAAACTAGAGATGTGAGGGTGGACGTGGAGAAAAGGGAACACTTGTACACTGCTGGTGGGAATGCAAACTAATACGTTCCTTTTGGAAAGATGTTTGGAGAACACTTAGGGATCTAAAAATAGACCTGCCGTTTGATCCTACAATTCCTCTATTAGGTATATACCCAGAAGACCAAAAATCACATTATAACAAAGATATTTGTACCAGAATGTTTATTGTAGCCCAATTCATAATAATGAATTATGATGCCACGGCACTCTACCCAGGGGGGACAGTTGAGGCTTTGTCTCAAAAAAAAAAAGAAAGATGGAGACTTTACCTCTTACATGTTTACGTGGATGGAGCTAGAACATATTCTTCTTGGCAAACTATCTCAATAATGGAAGAAAAAGTATCCAATGTACTCAGTCTTACTATGAAACCCAATTATAGCCCAAGAAGAAGGGGAAAGGGGAGAGTGAGGGGAGGGGAGGGGAGAGGATGGGTAGAGGGAGAGTAATTGGTGGGACCACACCTACAGTGCATCTTACAAGGGTACATGTGAAATTTACTAGGTGTAGAATATTAAGGTCTTAACACAATAACTAAGAAAATGCAATGAAGGCTATGTTAACCAGTTTTATGATAACATTTGAAATTGTATATAAAATCAGCACATTGTACCCCATGATTGCATTAATGTACACAGCTATGATTTAATAAAAAATACAAAAATTACTTCAGCATGGTGGCATGTACCTGTAGTCCCAGTTACTTAGGAGGCTGAGGCAGGAAAATCACTTGAGCCCAGGAATTTGAGGTTGCAGGGAACTCTGATGATGCACTTTAGTTCAAGCAGTAGAGCATCCTGTCTGAAGAAGGAGCAAGAAGAGGAGAAAGAGGAGGAGAAAGGCTCGGCGCCTATAGCTCAACTGGCTAAGGCGCCAGCCACGTACACCTAAGGTGGCAGGTTCGAATCCCCAGCCCGGACCCGCCAAA
>NW_003852539.1:4064629-4070155 GCF_000181295.1 Otolemur garnettii | reverse complement strand
GACATTGTGGTGGGTGCCTGTAGTCAAGCTACTTGGGAGGCTGAGACAAGAGAATCACTTAAACCCAAGAGTTTGAGGTTGCTGTGAGCTGTGATGCTATGGCACTCTACCAAGGGGCAACATAGTAAAACTCTGTCTCAAAAAAAAAAAATTATCTATCAAAAATATGTTCAAGGAGATCAGCACTTGTAGCTCAGGGGCTAGGGCGCCAGCCACATACACCAGGGCTGGCAGGTTTGAACCTGGCCAGGGTTTGCCAAACAACAATGGCAACTTCAACCAAAAAATAGCCAGGTGTTTTGGCAGCCGCCTCTAGTCCCAGGTACTTGGGAGGCTGAGGCAAGAGAATTGCTTAAGCCCAAGAGTTTGAGGTTGCTGTGACATCACGGCACTCTATCAAGGGTGACAAAGTGAGACTCTGTCTCAAAAAAAAAAGAAATATGTTCAAGGACTTAAAGGTAAAGATAGTCATAATTAGTGAACAGATGTGAAATCTTACAGAAGAAATGCAAACATGAAAAAAGAAACAGGGGCAGCGCCTGTGGCTCAACAGAGTAAGGCGCCAGCCCCATATGATGGAGGTGGCAGGTTCAAACACAGCCCCAGCCAAAAACTGAAAAAAAAAAAAAAAAAGAACCAAATGAAATTCTAGAATTAAAACCTGCAGTATCGAAAGTAAAAAATTCACTAGATAGGCTTACCGACATATTGGAGACAGTAAGGGAAATATTCAGTGAAGTTGAAGATAAATCAAAGAAGTATACAAAGCAAGATTGCAAAAAAGCCAATGAAGGGAACCTCAAAATAGGCTAAATGAAGCCAGAAGCAATATAGTAAATATATACAAGAGTGTTTATACACACACGCACTATATGATTCCATTCATATGACATTCAGGATCAGGTAGTAATTGTCTAAAGAGAGGTAAGAATTGAATGGAGAAAACATGAGGGAACTCTCTAGGGTAATGGTAGTGGTGATTACATGGACGTAGACAATCATCAAATCATCTCAGAAATGGCACATTTGAAGCTGTGTATTTCAGTGTGTTGACTGTATTAACCTAAAATGAGGCAGGAAGAAAATGAACAGGAACACTAAACAGATGCTATAGATAGGGAATGGGTAAGAACATGGTCTGCTTAAACCTGACCATATTAGTAAGTACTAATTAAGAAGTGGTAGGTATGTGAGTAAATATGAAAGTTAGACTTTTTTCTTCATGTCTCTAAAAACTACAAAATTATGATGAGAGAAATTAAAGAATATTGTGGGCTGAGCATGGTGGTTCACATCTGTATCCCAGCACTCTGAGAGCCCAAGGTGTGTGAATTGCTTGAGCTCACAAGTTCAAAACCAGCCTGAGTAAGAGCAAGACCCTGTCTCTACTAAAAACAGAAAAACTAGCTAAGTGTTGTGGCATCCACCTGTAGTCCCAGCTACTTGGGAGGCTAAGGCAAGAGGATCACTTGAGCTCAAGAATATGAGGTTGCTGTGAGCTATGATGCCACCACACTTTACTAGGGGTGACAAAGTGAGACTCTTCTCTAAAAAAACTAAGGCTTGGCGTCTGTAGCACCAGCCACATACACCAAGGGTGGTGGGTTCGAACCCAGCCCAGGACAACTAAACAACAATGACAACTGAAATGAAAAAATAGTTGGGCTTTTGGCAAGCACCTGTAGCCCCAGCTACTTGGGAAGGTGAGGCAAAGAGAATTGCTTAAGCCTAAGAGTTGGAGGTTGCTGTGAGCTGTGACACCACAGCATTCTACCCAGGGCAACACAGTGAGACTCTGTCTCAAAAAAAAAAAAAAATTAAATTGAAATAAAATAAATAAAATAATAAAATAAATTTTAAAAATAAAGAATATTGTGGTAGGCTGCTACTAAAATAATTCCAAGTGATTACCTGACCCCATATTCACCCCCCCTTATTGTGTGTAGGCCTGACTTGGTAACTTGATTCTAACAAAAAGAAGATAGCAAAAGAAATAGGATGTGGCTTCTGAGATTATGTTACAAAAGACTGTTACTTCCATCTTCCTGGTTCTCACTCTCCTTCACTCCCACTCATCTCACTTGGTCATGAAGAAACAAACTGTTTTGTTATGAGCCATCCTGGACGTTGACCTTATTTAAATAGGATCACCACCACTACCCAGCAATAACAAGGTAGTGACCCTCACACATCCAGAGAATTTTTTTTTTTTGAGACAGACTCTCACTTTGTCACCCTGGGTAGAGTGCCCTGTCATCAAAGCTCACAATAACCTCAAACTCTTGAGCTCAAGCAATCCCTTTGCCGTAGCTGAGACTCCAGGCGCCTGCTACACCACATGGCTAGTTTTTCTATTTAGAAGGGACAAGGGTCTTACTCTTGCTCAGGCTAGTCTTGAACTCCTGAGCTCAAGCAATCCACCCACCTCAGCCTCCCAGAGTGCTAGGATTACAGGCACGAGCCACCACACCGGGCCAAAGGAGGATTTTAGAAGAGAAGAAAATGAGACAGAGTGCAGTGGCTCAAGCCTGTAATCCCAGCCTCTGGGAGGCTGAGGGGAGAAGATCCCTTGAGTTCAAGAGTTTGAGACTAGCGCGAGCCAAGAGTGAGACCTCACCTCTACTAAAATAGAAAAAAATAGCTGGGCTTTGTAGAGGGCACCTATAGTCCCAACTTCTTGGGAAAATGAAGCATGAGGATCTCTTGAGCTCAAGAATTCGAGATTTCTTTTTTTGTTGAGACAGAGCCTCAAGCTGTCCCCCTGGGTAGAGTGCCATGACATCATAGCTCACATGAACCTCCAACTCCTGGGCTCAAGCGAGTCTCCTGCCTCAGCCTCTCAAATAGCTGGGGCCACAGGCTCCCACCACAACGCCTGGCTATTTTTTGGTTGCAGCCATCATTGTTGTTTGGTGGGCCCGGGCTGGATTTGAACCCACCACCTTAGGTATATGTGGCTGGTGCCTCGGCCACTTGAGCCACAGGCTCCAAGCCAAGAATTTGAGATTTCTGTGAGCTATGATGACACCATGGCACTAAACCATGACTAAGATCCTGTCTCAAAAAAAGAGAGAGAGAGAGAGAGGAAAATGAAGAAAGGGATTCTTTAAACCTGTATATGAAGTCATAGACAGACCCTTGATTGATTCACACATCAAACTAATTAGAATTAACATTGCAAAAAAATATTGAGAGCTGAATTACAGTGTGGACTACCATGTAGGTTTTCAGACCAGTCTTTCCTAGCTCACAAATGAAGCAGACCAGAATAGCACTGTAAGCACTCTGAAAACTAAAGCGTCTTTGTCTTTGAAATGACAGCCCACACAATAAAGCCAAGACCTGCACACAAAACTAAATAGGGTAACTGCTACTAAGATAGAAAATTTAAACAGGATCTAGAGTCTTATAACGTAATATACAAAATGTCCAGGTTTCCATAGAAAATGCCTTAGCACCATAGCCCAGTGGTTATGGCACCAGCCAGCACTGGGTTTGAACCCAGCCCCGGCCAGCTAAACAATGACGACTTCAACAACAACAACAAAAACATGGCTCTGTGCCTATAGCTCAGTGGCACTAGCCACATACACTCGGAGCTGGCGGGTTTGAATCCAGCCTGAGCCAAACAACAATGACAACTATATCTGTGTGCTGTGGTAGGCGCCTGTAGTCCCAGCTACTTGGGAGTCTGAGGCAAGAGAATCGCTTAAGCCCAAGAGTTTGAGGTTGCTATGAGCTGTGACGCCACAGCACTCTACCAACAGTGACAAAGTGAGACTCTGTCTAAAAAAAAAAAGAACATGCCTCATCATGCTAAGAACTAGGAAACTCACAACATGAATGAGAAAACACAATAGATGCCAACACAAAGATAATCCAGATGTTTAAATTACCTGTCAAGATGTTAAAGTAGTCATTGTAAAAATGGTTAATTAGCAATTAAAATTCCCTCTCTTTTTTTATATTTTTGAGACAGTCTCACTTTGTCACCCTCAGAAAAGTACCATGGCGTCACAGCTCACAGCAACCTCAAACTTCTGGGCTTAAGTGATTCTCTTGCTTCAGCCTCCCAAGTAGCTGATACTACAGGCACCTAACACAACACCCAGCTATTTTTTAGAGATGAGGTCTTGCTCTTGCTCAAGCTGGTCTTGAACTCATGATCACGGGCAATCCACCTGCCTCGGCCTCTCAAGTGCTGAGAATATAAGCATGAGCCACACAGCCTGGCTTTACAAATTCTCTCAAAAGAAATGAAAATTTAGGGTGGCACTTGTAGCTCAGTGGGTAGGGCACCGGGCACCGGTCACATACACCCAGGCTAGGAGGTTCAAGCCCAGCCTGGGCCAGCTGAACAGCAATGACAACTGCAACAACAACAACAACAAAAAAGCCAGGCATGAGATGGGCACCTGTAGTCCCAGCTACTTGGGAGGCTGAGGCAAGAGAATTGCTTGAGCCCAAGTGTTTGAGGTTGCTGTGAGCTGTGATGCCACAGCACTCTACCAAGGATGACAGCTTGCAACTGTCTCAAAAAAAAAAAAATCCTAGCAGTCTGGGAGGCCAAGATGGGTGGATTACTTGAACTCAGGAGTTCGAGACTAGCCTGAGCAAGAGTGAGACCCCATGTCTCTAAAAATAGCTGGGCATTGTGAAGATCGCCTGTAGTCCCAGCTACTCCAGAGGCTGAAGCAAGAGGATCATTTAAGCCCAAGAGTTTGAGGGTGCTGTGAGTTATGACACCACAGCACTATAGCTAGGGCAACAAAGTGAGACTCTGTCTCAGAAAAAAACAAGAAAAACAAAACTACTTCATTCCTAGATATTTTTTATATTTAAACAAAATCTTGCACATAAATGCTCAAGCAGATTTTTTTTGCTTTTTAGACAGATTCTCACTTTGTAACCCTCAAACTCCAGGGCTCAAGTGATTCTCTTGCCTCAGCCTCCTGAGTAGCTGTGGCTACAGGCACCCTCCGCTATTTTTTTTTTCTTAGAGACAGAGTCTCACTTCTCTGCTATTTTTTGAGACACAGTCTTGCTCTGGCTCAGACTGGTCTCCAACCTCTTGGCTCAGGCAATCCACCTGCCTGGGCCTCCCAAGTTCTAGGATTACAGGCGTGAGCCACCACTCCCAGCTACTCAGGCAGATTATATAGGTACAGTAATTATTATTACAGCACAAAAGGATTTTTTTGGGGGGGTGGGACAGTCTCACTATGTCACCCTTGGTAGAGTGCTATGGCATCACAGCTCACAGCAACGTACAACTCCTGGGTTTGGGTGATTCTCTTGCCTCAGCCTCCCAAGTAGCTGGGATTATAGGCACCTGCCACAATTCTGGGCTATTTTTTGTGTTGTTGCAGTTTGGCTGGGGCTGGGTTCAAAACCACCACCCTTGGTATTTGGGGCCGGTGCCCTACTCACTGAGCCATAGGCATGGCCCTATAAAGTTTAGCTTTTTTTTTTTTTCTGGATTCAAACCCATAATCTCACTATGTTGCCCTTGGTAGAGGGCCCTGG
>NW_003852539.1:4062897-4064479 GCF_000181295.1 Otolemur garnettii | reverse complement strand
GCCAGCTCTGGTGTATGTGGCTGGCACCCTAGCCTCTTGAGCCACAGGTGCCAAGCCAAGTTTAGCTCTTAATAAAAGAGCCTGGTTTGTTTGACTCCAAAGCTCACGAAGTTCACATTCTTGAAAGGTATTAAATCCACATCTGTCTATCTGTATTCTCTGGTCATTATGAATTATCAATGGAAAAAAAAAAATAAGTCCTGGCTGGGAATGGTAGCTCAAGGCTACAATTCTAGCACTTTGGACAGAGGCCAAGGCAGGAGGTTGCTTGAGTTCAGGAGTTCAGGATCAGTCTGGGTAACATGTGAGACCCATACTCTACAAAAATTAGAAAAAATTAGCTAGGCATGGTGGTGCATACCTGTAGTACCAGCTACTGGGGAGGTTGAGGCAAGAGAATCACCTAAGCCCAAGAGCTGGAGGTTGCTGTGAGCAACACCATGGCACTCTACTGAGGGTGACAGAGTGAGACTCTGTCTCTTAAAAAAAAAGGACTCCAAAGAAGTGCTCTTTCCTGAATTACCCCTGTGTGAATTACTTAAGCCTATTTGAATCACCATTTTCTAAAATGAAGGATTTGGATTAAATCATGTCTAAGTTTTTTTCAACACTAACATTTATTGATCTAGAAACTCCAGCTAGTCTAATACAAGTCTTTGTTTGTTTGTTTGTTTGTTTTTTGAGATAGCGTCTCACTTTGTCACCCTCAGTAGAGTGCTATGGCATCACAGCTCACAGCAACCTCAAACTCTTGGGCTTAAGTAGCTGGGACAACAGGTGGCTGCCACAGTGCCCGGCTATTTTTAGGGATGAGGTCTTGCTCTGGCTCAGGCTGGCTTCAAACTCGTGAGCTCAGGCAATCCACTTGCCTTGGCCTCGCAGAGTCCTAGGATTACAGTCATGAGCCACCTCACTAGGCCTAATGCAAGGCTTTGAAAGATGGGACAGGATTCCTACTGGTAGACTTGTAATAATAATGGTGTTTTAGACAGATCAGATGGCCAAGGTGTGGTTGCTGGGAAACACAAATTATGCTCAGGAAAAAGCAAGTGCCTCATTTTCAAAGAGAAGGTTAGAAATGTTCTGAGAAATAATGGAGAAAAACCTGAAAAGGTGAGTGGGGCCAAATGGAGGTAATGACCGCCAGGCTGAGGACCCTCACCTCTGAGTGTCTGAGACAGAGTGGGGAAGCAGACAGAAGGCAAAAGGTCCTAAAGTCACTTCCTCCCCCGTGCATGTCCCTTTTCTTGGTGCTTTCCTACTAAGAAAAGGTCTCAGACCTAAAAGATGGTACAGTCTGTTACTTACTCATCAGTGCTATATTTGGCCAAAGCAAGTCTTCCCAAATGGTGTCCTTGGTCATGTGATAGAGAACATGGATCAGGCTTTCAAAAGGAATTTAAAGCTGCGTTTCCTAAGTGGGTGTTGTGGAGGGTGGTGCCTGTGGCTCAGTGGATAGGGCGCCGGCCCCATATACTGAGGGTGGCTGGTTCAAACCTGGCCCTGGCAAAACCTCAACAAAAAATAGCTGGGTCTTGTGGCAGGAGCCTGTAGCAGGGACTCGGGAGGCTGAGGCAAGAGA
>NW_003852539.1:4059875-4061954 GCF_000181295.1 Otolemur garnettii | reverse complement strand
AAATAAAATAAAATAAAAAAGCTCGTGCTGTGGAAAGTACTTCTAAGAGATGTCAGTGGGTTCCAATCTTTGGGAGATTTGAAAATGGTTAAATACAGTTCAGTAATGCTGAGAAAATCAAGATACTGTTATTTTTTAGTTGTATAACTTCTTAAGGACTTTAGTATGCTAAAACGTTCTGTGAATCTCCAAGAAAAGCATAGAATATACCACGTTGCCCCATTGTATTTGGTAATAGACTCCTGTTAAGTATCTTGTGTGCCCAGTGTTAGATGGCAGCAGTTCCTAACATTTTTGGCACCAGGGACCAGTTTCATGGAAGACAATGTTGCCATGGACCAGCAGAGGGGGAGGGGATGGAACAGGAGATGGAGCTCAGGAGATGATGCTGTGCAGCCCGATTCCCAACAGGTCACAGACTTATACCAGTCTGCAGCCTGGAGGTTGAGGGCTACAGTTCTACAATATAGTTTGGAAGATGTAGAGATAGAACTTTCTTTTTTTTAAAAAAAACAGAGCCTCAAGCTGTCCCCCTGGGTAGAGTGCTGTGGCATCACAGCTCACAGCTACCTCCATCTCCTGGGCTCAAGCGAGTCTCCTGCCTCCACCTCCCAAGTAGCTGGGACCACAGGCGCCTGCCACAACGCCCAGCTATTTTTTGGTTGCAGCCGTCATTGTTGTTTGGCGGGCCCAGGCTAGATTCGAACCCCCACCTTAGGTGTATGTGGTTGGCACCTTAGCCACTTGAGCCACAGGCGCTGAGCCAGAACTTTCTTTTTTTAATGTTTGAAATATTCTTTTTTATTTTTTATTTACAGTTTCACTCTGTTGCCCTACACTACAGTGCTGTGATGTCAGCCTAGCTCATAACAACCTCAAACTCCTGGGTTCAAGTGCTCCTCCTGCCTCAGCCTCCTGAGTAACTGAAACTGTAGGCATGCACCACCACACCCAGCTATTTTTCTATTTTTAGTAGAGTCAGGACCTTAGGCTTTTTTTTCTTCTTTTTTTTTTTTTTTTGCAGTTTTTTTGGCCGGGGCTGGGTTTGAACCCACCAACTCCAGCATATGGAGCTGGGGCCCTACTCCTTTGAGCCACAGGCACCACCCAGGACCTTACTCTTGCTCAGGCTGGTCTTGAACTCCTGAGCTCAAGCAATCCTCCCGCCTTAGCCTCCTAGAGTACTCAGACTACAGGCATGAGCCACTTAGCCCAGCTTGACACATTTTTTTTTTGAGACACCGTCTCACTTTGTCACCCTCAATAGAGTGCTGTAGCATCAGAGCTCACAGCAACCTCAAACTCTTGGGCTCAAGCAATTCTCTTGCCTCAGCTTCCCTAGTAATTGGGACTATAGGCTCCGGCCCAACTATTTTTAGAGGTGAGGTCTCACTCTGACTCAGGCTGGTCTTGAACCTGTGAGCTCAGTCAATCCACCCGCCTCAGCCTCCCAGAGTGCTGGGATTACAGGCGTGAGCCACCTGAAATATTTATTTTTAACTGAAAAACATTGTACATCATTGTGTATATTTATCATGTATAACACATGTAATATGTTTTGAAATATATATACATTGTAGAATGGCTAAAAACAGCTAATTAACATATCCGTGACCTCATACAGTTTTTGGAGGGGGATGAGAACAATTGAAATCTATTCTCTTAGTAATTTTCAAGAATACAATACATTGTTATTAAGTATAGTAACTATTTTGTACAGTAGGTCTCGAATTTCATTCTTTCTATGTAATTAAAAATTTGTATCCTTTGACCAACATCTCTCCCTTCTTTTCTCCCCAAGAGATAAAAGTTTCTCATTGGCAAGGATGGGAACAAGATTGGCCAACTTACTTTCATCTACCTAGCATTATTTTTATCCAGAGCAGGGCATTAGACATGAAACCAAGTATAAGAAAATCAGTTGGCTCGGCGCCTATACAACAATGACGGCTGCAACCAAAAAATAGCCGGGCGTTGTGGCGGGCGCCTGTGGTCCCAGCTTCTTGGGAGGCGGAGGCAGGAGACTCGCTTGAGCCCAGGAGTTGGAGGTTGCTGTGAGCTGTAATGCCATGGCACTCT
>NW_003852539.1:4055060-4059839 GCF_000181295.1 Otolemur garnettii | reverse complement strand
AAAAAAAAAAAAAGAAAAAGAAAAGAAAATCAGTTGACCTTTGTGGAGGAGATGAAAATGATGGACAGAGTCGTGGTCCCTGCTCTCAGGGGCTTAGAGAAAAGTGAAAGATGAAATATAATACAATCAGTTTGTGATAGAAAGTACTCAGTTCTATGAGAGAAACAAGTCCTGTGTGAGCCCAGAGAAGGAGAAGGCCTTGTTGGACACAAGAGTGGATGTTAGGGGCAGGGAACAGCGTGGTCTAGAGGCTTTGTAGTACTCACGTTGAGCCCTAAGGAACAGATAAGATTTTTTTTATTTTTTGAGACAGAATCTCACTATGTTGCCCTGGGTAGAGTGCTGTAGCATCACAGCTCAAAGCAACTTCAAACTCCTGGGCTCAAACAATCCTCCTGCCTTAGCCTCCTGAGTAGCTACACATACCACAAACGTAGGAGAGTAATAAGGAAGCCTAGGACAGTGGTAGTAAAAAATGCAGAGGAGGTGCTGGGCAGGTGGCTCACGCCTGTAAGCCTAGCACTCTGGAAGGCCGAGGCAGGAAGATCACTTGAGCTCAGGAGTTAGAGACCAGCCTGAGCAAGAGCGAGACCCTGTCTCTACTAAAAATAAAAAAGCTAGCCAGACATTGTGGCAGGCACCTGTAGTCCCAGCTTCCAGGAGACCAAAGCAAAAGAATCTCTTGAGCCCAAGAGTTTGAGGTTGCTGTGAGCTATGATGCCACGGCTCTCTACCCAGGGCCACAGAATGAGACTCTGTTTCAAAAACCAAAAAGAAAGTACAAAGGAGGCGATGAAAAGAAGGCGCCCTGGGAGATCAAGGCCCCACACTCCTGAGAGAGGTCAGTCCTGAGGTCCTGCCTGGAGTCAGTCAGATGGTGTCTTTGCCTCCCCACCACCACCCAGCCTTCACACCTGGAGGACTCACTCGACTCCAGTGGTCATTCAAGTTTCTGGAATCGGCACCTGTCACTTGCACTTTGCAGAGATTTGAGCAGAAATGACACAGGCCATCACCTGCACATCATTAGGAGGCCCTTGCTTACCAGCTCTGGCTGAGGACCAGCACAACCTTGGCCTGTGGGGCTCCAGCTGCCCAGGGAACTCCTTGAGCCCGAAAGGGACAAGGATAATTCAAAGTCACAAGATGCCATGTAGAGCTCCAAGTTCAGTAGGCTTATCATTTGCATTATCTTATCAAGCATCTTAAACCTGGTCTGGGTCACTGTTGCCCAGAGTGGGGTTTTTGGAACATGGGCTCTATGAGGATCCTGTATCTAGCCCAGGATCAGTTTCAAAAGTCCTGAGCAGAACGCCCTGCTGGCCCAGATGGCAGAGCAAATCTGGTGAAGACAGCTCCAGCCACAGAGGGAGCAGCTGTATAACACTGAGCCCTGTTGCCCTGCTCCTGCCAGAATGAGGTGGCTGGCGACAAGGACACCAATCCTTGTGTTGCTTAGTGTTTTTTAAAATCCCAGTCACGGTTCTGAATGAAAGATGGGATTGAGGGCAGCGCCTGTGGCTCAGTGAGTAGGGTGCTGGCCCCATATACTGAGGGTGGCGGGTTTGAACCCGGCTCCAGCTAAACTGCAACAAAAAAATAGCCAGGCACCCATAGTCCCAGCTACTTGGGAGGCTGAGGCAAGAGAATCACCTAAGCCCAAGAGCTGGAGGTTGCTGTGAGTTGTGATGCCATGGCACTCTTCTAAGGGCAACAAAGTGAGACTCTGTCTCTTGAAAGAAAGAAAGATCAGAATGAGCCTGAAAATCAAATCTATACCATGGGGACCCTTTCCTCTAAGGGTCCCAATAGGAAACAGTGGCATATCCAATTTAAGGTGATTTAAAGAGAGTTTATTAAAGGACTATTTATAGGACCAGGCATGGTGGCTCATGCCTGTAATCCTAGCACTCTGGGAGGCCAAGGTATGTGGATTGCTTGAGCTCAGGAGTTTGAGGCCAGCCTGAGCCACAGTGAGACCCTGTCTCTAAAAAACTAGCTGGACATTGTGGCGGTGCATGTTGTCCCAGCTACTTGGGAAGCTGAGGCAAGAGGATCACTTGCGCCCAAGTGTTTGAGGTTGCTGTGCGCTATGATGCCACAGTACTTTACCAAATATAAAATACAAAATAAGACTCAGTCTCCAAAAAATGGAGGTAGGGGAGAGGGACTATCTGCAGAGGTGTGGATGGTATACAGAGAAACCACACAGGAAGGTGCAAAGACAAGGGGAGGGAGCTGGACAGAGAGGGCCTGTGGGAAGCAGCCCCCTGCAGCAACCCTGCAGAACAGTATGTGCTAAACAGAGAGTGGGAGGGTCCCCGCTCCTGCTCCTCTCTCCCTCTGCTCTTCCACCCTCATGGGTTCCCCACTGGCCAAGCCCAGCCAGAAGCAGGGAGCCAGGAGCCCACTGATGTTGTCTTATCAGTCTCCAGGGGCACAGAGTAGGGTGAAGAGCGGATGTGGAGGGGACCAGGGGGCACATCTGGCACAGAGGCAGGGAGATCTGGATTCAAGATGGGCCCATCTCTTTCTCTGTGTAACCTTCAGCAAGTCACACACCCTCTCTGAGCTGGAGTTTCTTCAATTGCAAAGTAGAGATTATTCAACTTCACAGAATTTTCCTGATAATTGAGTGAAAACACGCACACTCACACATAAAGAACATTTAACCCTAGTATACAACAGGTGCCAGATGAATGATAGCTGTGGCTACTGCTGTTTCCTTTTTCTCCTCTTCCCCTTCCCTCTCCCCATTCCCTCCTTATATATTTATATATGGTGGAAAGTGGCGCCCTCTTGAAGTTTGGGTTAGCTCCAAGTCTGCCACTAGTGTCCTTCTTTCCTATGGCACAGAGGGCCAGGCAGGTGGCACTATGGCCAAAGAGAAGGATGACGTTCCAGGCCAAGCATATCTACAAATGTCAAGCTAGTGTCCTTGTTGACAAGCCAACGTGTTTGGTCCCCCAGGGACTGAGCAGCTCAGAGAAGCCAAGACTCCTACAGGAAGCTCATGCTCACTGTCAATTGTTGGATGTTGCTTTAACAAAACAGAACAAAGTTCTGTCCCAGTAGAGGCCTCAGCTCTGATCAGAAGCGACAGTGGCTGTCCCAGGACAGAGAAGGTGGGCAGTGAGGAGCTGGGGACACAGTGGTGGGGATTCAGGCAACAGGAGATTGAAGGCTTCCTCTTGTATGTCCCTCTCAGGAAGAAGCCAGAATACATTGGATCAAAGGGGCTAGGTGGTCATGAGGCCTCATGTCCCCCAAAGAGGTCAGTGAACCCAAAAGTTTGAAAACACCTGCTTTGAGAGTAACTCCACTGCCCCACTGGTGGTGACAGGCTTAGGAATTAACATGACAGAGCGGACCACAGGTTTAGGTCTCTCGAGGCCTCCTTGCACACTGCTGAGATCACCCATCTCTATCCCCACAGGCCTTCACTTTGCAGCCACTGAGAACCCAAGATTTCTGGCGACTTATATGTTTCCACAGGCTTACTGGCTCACCCTGCAGCACCTTTCACTCAGTTATTCACAAGAATAACTGAGTCATGATTAGGGGTTCAGAGGAGAATGAGCTAGCTGTTTTCTAAGACAAGAGAGGAAAGTCTGTTTTTTAATTGTAACTGCTCAGAACAGTACGTGCTAAAGCAAGAGTTTTTGTGCTGAGGGAGAAAGAGCATTTCTGCAATGATGTAGCAGAATCTTTTAAGGATCCTGCCAATGACTCTTTTTCTGGTGTCACATTGGATCTTTGCTGTGCCTAACACTTCCTGGAGCTGAGTTCAGACTCCTACAGTGATGTAAGAATGAGAGACGCAGGCTGTTCTAAGTTAGTGTGCATGGCTGGGATCGATGGAAAACTCAGTATGGGATCCTCCACCAAACAGCAGCACAGGCCCAGGGTGACATAGCTTCCAACATTTCATGAAAAACCAGAAGTCTACATTGTTATGAGAAATCTGTGATTTTTTTTTTTGAGACAGTCTCAAGCCGTTGCCCTGGGTAGAGGGTCATGGCATCATAGCTCACAGCAACCTTGAACTCTTGGGGTCAAACGATCCTCTTGCCTCAGTTTTCTATTTTTTGTAGAGACAGAATCTCGCTTTTGCTCAATCTGGTCGCTAATGGTAAGCTCAAGCAATCCACCCTCCTCGACCTCCTAGAATGCTAGGATTACAGGCATAAGCCACCATGCCCAGCCAGAAATCTGTGATTTTTAAATGCTGGCTTTAGTGCCAGCCCGATGGCTCATGCCTGTAATCCTTGCACTTTGGGACATTGAGGTAGGTGGATTGTTTAAGCTCAGAAATTCTAGACCAGCCTGAAAAAGAGCAAGACCCAGTCTCTACTAAAAAGAAAAAAATTAGCTAAGCATTGTGGTAGGTGCCTGTAGTCCAACTACTCAGGAGGCTGAGGCAAGACAATCTCTTGAGCCCAGGAGTTTGAGGTTGCTGTGAGCTGTGATGCCAGGGCACTCTACCAGGGGTGACAAAGTGAGACTCTGTCTCAAAATAAATAAAATAAAATAATTTAGCCAAGCATTGTGGTGAGTACCTGTAGTCCCAGCTACTGGGGACGCTGAGGCAAGAGGATTGATTGAGCCCAGGAGTTGGAGGCTGCTATGAGCTATGATGATGTCATCGCACTCTACTGAGGGTAACAAAGTGAGTCTCTGTGTCAAAAAAAAAAAATATATATATATATATATATGCTGGCTTTAATTTTTTTTAGTATGTTGAGCAATTTTTGCTTCTGAGAAAGAGCATAAGACTTT
>NW_003852539.1:4053511-4055040 GCF_000181295.1 Otolemur garnettii | reverse complement strand
CATTGTGGTGAGTACCTGTAGTCCCAGCTACTGGGGACGCTGAGGCAAGAGGATTGATTGAGCCCAGGAGTTGGAGGCTGCTATGAGCTATGATGTCATCGCACTCTACTGCTGAGGGTAACAAAAGTCTCTGTGTCAAAAAAAAAAAAATATATATATATATATATATATGCTGGCTTTAATTTTTTTTAGTATGTTGAGCAATTTTTGCTTCTGAGAAAGAGCATAAGACTTTTCCTTTAATTTTTGCCTAAATACAAGTGGGAGTACAGCTAAAATCTCAGTGGCTGCAATGTTGGAGGGGGACTGCCCAGACAAAATAAAGGAAAGAAACACAAGAAAACTCTGAACAAGAAGAAAGCAGACCAGGCCAGGCACGGTCTTGTAATCCCAGCACTCTGGGAGGCTGAGGCAGGTGCATTGAGAGCCCCAAGAGCTTGAGGTTGCTGTGAGATATGATGCCATGGCACTCTGCTGGGAGTAACAGTGTGAGACTCTGTCTAAGAAAGAAAGAAAGAAAGAAAGAAAGAAAGAAAGAAAGAAAGAGAGAAAGAGAGAAAGAGAGAAAGAGAGAAAGGGAAAGAAAATAGCAGTCTGGCCAGGAACCTTAAGACCCAAGGAATGACTCAGCCCTGAGCTTCCCACGTTTCCTTTTTGTCTCCTACATGTCAGAATGGGTCCAGGAGAAGCCAGCACCCCCAAATGCCAATAGGTGCAGACAAAGGCCCCAGGAAAAGGACCAGGAGAGGAACAGCCTGGAAAGATAGAAAACCTTTAGACAATATATCCTCTAAATGGAAAGCTTGGACATCTGCCGTTGCTAGGCTGCAATGAAGCACCCTTTTCTCTGCCCTCCATGGTGGTGTCAGAAGAGGCCTCGTTATCCACTGGTGCTGACTATCGGTGGTTATCAATAATCAGCACTGTCAATGCCATCTCAACCCACAACGTCATCTCTCCTCCCAGTGTCAGTGAAGGCTACATGGCAGACAGTAAGGAGGTGGCTCTCTCAGCTGCTGGGATATTAATGGAAGCCTAATAGAGAACTTGAACTCCCAGCCCTGCCTGCCAGAAAGAAGGAGCCTTTCCAATACCAGATGTCAATGGAGGCCAAGTGAGAAACCCGGAATTCCACGTCCTTCTGGTAATAATGGGGTAATAACATTACCACTTTATTCACAAAAGCAATGCTAGAGGAGGCCTGCCAAAGCAAAATATAAAGAAGATCCAGAGTCTTATAATATGCAAAATGTCCATGTGTTGATCAAAAATAATTTGTCCAGGCTTGGTGCCTGTGGCTCAAGTGGCTAAGGCCCAGCCACATACACCGAAGTGGCGGGTCCGAATCCAGCCCGGGTCTGCCAAAACAACAAGGACGGCTGCAACCAAAAAATAGCCGGGTGCTGTGACAGGCGCCTGTGGTCCCAGCTACTTGGGAGGCTGAAGTAGGAGACTTGCTTGAGCCTAGGAGTTGGAGGTTGCTATGAGCTGTGATGCCACAGCACTCTACCCAGGGGGATAGCTTGAGG
>NW_003852539.1:4049069-4052611 GCF_000181295.1 Otolemur garnettii | reverse complement strand
TTTTTTTTTGAGACAGAATCTCAAGCTGTTACCCTGTGTAGAGTGCTATGGCATCATAGCTCACACAACCTCCAACTCTTGGGCTTAAGCGATTCTCTTCCCTCAGTTTTTCTATCTTTAGTAGAGACAGCTGTCTGGGTTTTGCTCAGGCTGGTCTCGAACTCATGAGCTCAAGCTATCCACCCACCTTGGCCTCCCAGAGTGCTAGGATTATAGGCATTAGCCACGATGCCCGACCTACAGAGAGTTTTTTTTTTTTTAAATCTTGAATCTATCTTCTTTCCTTTTTTATTTTTTGAGACACAGTCTTTCTTTGTTGTCCTTGGTAGAGTGCCATGGTGTCATAGCTAACGCAACCTCCAACTCTTGGACTCAAGTGATTCTCTTGCCTCAGCCTCCTAAGTAGCTGGGACTACAAATGCCCATCACAACACCTGGCTATTTTAGAGGTGGGGTCTCAATCTGACCGAGGCTGGTCTCAAATCTGTAGCTCAGGCAATCTACCACCTTGGCCTCCCAGTGTGCTGGGATTTCAGGCGTGAGCCACTGAATGTGGCCCAGTAGCTTTATTTGTAATAGTCTAAACCTGGAAGCAACCTAAATATCCCTCAAAGAGGTGGCTGGTTAAACCAACCTGGGGTTCATTCATAGCATGTGTAGTGAGTTAAATGGGGACCCTTCCAAAACGCATGTCCACATCCTAACTCCTGACTTATGAGTGTAACTTTATTTATTTATTTATTTATTTGAGACAGAACCTCGAGCTGTCACCCTGGGTAGAGTGCTGTGGCATCACAGCTCACAGCAACCTCCAACTCCTGGGCTGAAGCAATTCTCCTGCCTCTGCCTCCCAAGTAGCTGGGACTACAGGTGCCTGCCATGACGCCCAGCTATTTTTTGGTGGCAGCCGTCACTGTTGTTTGGTGGGCCCTGGGCTGGATTCTAACCCACTAGCTCCGGTGTATGTGGCTGGCGCCTTAGAGTGTAATCTTATTTTGAAAAAGGGGTCTTTATAGATGTTGGTGGCTTTTTTTTGTCTTATTTTATTTTAGTTTTGTTTTATGAGATGGGAGGAGTGTCTTACTGGTTTTCCAGGTTGGTTTTGAACTCCTGACCTCAAGGGATCCTCCTGCCTCCATCTCCTGAGTAGCTGGGCCTAATAGGCCCACAACACTACACATGGCTCACAGATGTAACTAAATTAAGGATCTCAAGGTGAGGTCATCATTGATTATCTGAGTGGGCACTAAATCCAAGGACAAGTGTCCTAAGAGACAGAAGGGGAGACAACTCAAACACAATGGAGAAGGCCATGTTAAGAGGAAGGTGGTGACTGGAGTTACACTCCTACAAGCCAAGGAACGGCTGCAGCCAACAGAAGCCGGAATAGGCAAAGAAGCAGCATTCTCCCCTGGGGGTCTCAGAGGCAGCGGGGCCCTGCTGACACCCTGACTTCAGACTTCTCACCTCCAGAACTGTAAAAGAATAAATATTGTTTTAAACCAATAAGTTTGTGGTCATTTTTTTTTTTTTGAGACAAAGCCTCAAGCTATCCCCCTGGGTAAAGGGCCATGGCATCATGCTCACAGCAACCTCCAACTCCTGGGCTCAAGCGAGTCTCCTGCCTCAGCCTCCCAAGTAGCTGGAACTACAGGCGCCAGCCACAACGCCTGGCCATTTTTGGGTTGCAGCCATCATTGTTGTTTGGTGGGCCCGGGCTGGGGATTCAAACCCCCCACCTTAGGTGTACGTGGCTGGCGCCTTAGCCACTTGAGCCACAGGCACCAAGCCAAGTTTGTGGTCATTTGTGAAGGCAACTCTAGGAAACAAATATATCACGGGAAATAAAAAGAAGCAATCTTTTTTTTTTTTTTGAGACAGAGCCTCAAGCTGTCCCCCTGGGTAGAGTGCCATGGCATTACAGCTCACAGCAACCTCCAACTCCTGGGCTCAAGCGAGTCTCCTGCCTCCACCTCCCAAGTAGCTGGGACCACAGGTGCCCGCCACAACGCCCGGCTATTTTTTGGTTGCAGCCCTCATTATTGTTTGGCGGGTCTGGGTTGGGGATTCGAACCCGCCACCTTAGGTGTACGTGGCTGGCGCCTTAGCTGGTTGAGCTATAGGTGCCAAGCCAAAAGAAGCAATCTTGATACAGCAACAACTTCGCTGGATCTCAAGGACTGAGTGCAAAAATCCATCTCACAAGTTCACATCCTGTATAATTCCGCTTACAGAAGAGTCTCAGAAAGACAAAATTATAAAGAGGGAAAGGGTTAGGGATAGGGGATAACTATTTAGGAGCAGGCGGAGGGAGACCCTTGCAATGGTATATCTTGATTGTGATGGTGATTACAGGAATCTAAGCATGTGATAAAATGACAGAGACTATTTATTCACATTGTACCAGTGTGAATTTCCTACTTTTGATATTGTGCTATAATCATGCAAGATGTAACCATTACAGAAAGCTAGATGAAGGATACGTGGGACCTTTCTGTACTATCTTTGCAATTTCCTATGAGTTTATCATTATTTCAAAATGAAAGTTTTAAAAAGTAAGGGAATTTTTATTTTTACTTTATTTTAATTTCATTTAATTTAATTTCATTTCATTTTTGAGACAGAGTCTCACTTCATCACTCTCCGTAGAGTGCTGTAGTGTCATAGATCACAGCAACCTCAAACTCTTGGGCTCAAGCAATTCTCTTGCCTCAGCCTCCCTAGTAGCTGAGACTACAGGTGCCTGCCACAATGCCCAGCTATTTTTAGACACAGTGTCTCAGCTGGTCTAGAACCTGTGAGCTCAGTCAATCTACCCGCCTTGGCCTCCCAGAGTGCTGATTATAAGCGTGAGCGACTGGGCCCAGGCATAAGGGAATTTTTTACAGCAATATCTATGTTCTATGTTATACAGGTGAATACAGCTCCTAAGACTCATCTAACCAGACCATTAACATGGGTAAATGTTACTACCTGTACCTTTTAATTAATTACTTAATTAATTCTTTTTTGTTGTTGTTGAGGCAGAGTCTCACTATGTCACCTTTTGTAGAGTGCAGTGGCATCACAGCTCAGGGCAACCTCAAACTCTTGGGTTTACGTAATTCTCTTGTCTCAGTCTCCCAAGTAGCTGGGACTACCGCCACTGGCCACAATGCCTGGCTATTTTTTGATTCTAGTTGTCATTGTTGTTTGACAGGGCCAGGGCTGGATTTGAATTTGCCAGCTCTGGTGTACATGGTTGGCGCCCTAGCCACTGAGCTATAGGCAACCAGCCTTTTTTTGAGACAAACTCTCACTTTGACCTTCTCACTAGAGTACGTGGTGTCATAGCTCACAGCAATCTCAAACTCTTGGGCTCAAGCAATTCTCTTGCCTCAGCCTCCCCCATAGCTGGGAAAATAGGAGCCTGCCATAATGCCTGGCTATTGTTATTTTTATTTTATTTATTTATTTATTTTGAGACAGAGCCTCAAGCTGTCACCCTGGGTAGAGTGCTGTGGCATCACAGCTCACAGCAACCTCCAACTCCTGGGCTCAAG
>NW_003852539.1:4042246-4048205 GCF_000181295.1 Otolemur garnettii | reverse complement strand
AGGAGACTCGCTTGAGCCCAGGAGTTGGAGGTTGCTGTGAGCGTGATGCCATGGCACTCTACCCAGGGGGATAGCTTGAGGCTCCGTATACTGAGGGTGGCGGGTTCAAACCCAGCTCCCGCCAAACTGCAACAAAAAAATAGCCGGGCATTGTGGCAGGCGCCTGTAGTCCCAGCTACCTGGGAGGCTGAGACAAGAGAATCGCCTAAGCCCAGGAGTTGGAGGTTGCTGTGAGCTGAGGCCAAGGCATTCTACCAAGGGCAATAAAGCGAGACTCTGTCTCTTAAAAAAAAAAAAAAAAGAAAAAAAACACAAACAAAAGAATAAAGCACTTCTTTGTGTGTTTTCTTCTGAATTGATTATTGTGGTCAAGAAGTGCAATGTCTTGATTGGGTTAGGATTAATTTACAAGATCTCCCACTGGGTTAGGGAAGAAGCCCTCAGCTTGAACCCTTGATCTGAGCTTTAGTCTTTTTCCTATGACCAAGCCTTTTCCTGGGCTAGTCCCGGGTACTTGGCCCCTGACTTAGTTTTGCTTCATTTCATTCTCAGTGCCCTGTTCTGGTCTGACATTGACCACCCTCTCCCAGGCTAGAGTTTTCTCATTCATTTGATAAATATTTATTGAGCACTATTACGTGCAAGAATATTCTGAGAACTGGGGTATACCAATGACCAAACAGATACAAATCTTTATCCTCATAGAGCTTACATTCTATAATTCTTCCTTGAAGCTCATCCCCATGGCTGAACCCCATTTTCTGCTGCTTACGCTCACAGTCCACTGTCCAAATTAGAACATATCTGCAAATTATCTGGATCTACTCCTGCCACCTAGAAGACCATGCAGCATCATAGAATGAGGTCAGTGTTTGGATCCGATAGACCTGGAGCAAATATCCCTCCAGGGCTTACCAACTGCATGAACCCGCACCAGACGCTTATCCTTTCTGAACCCTAATTTCCCCATCTGTAAAACAGGACAAGGACAACATATACCTTATAGGGTTGTAAGGACCAAATATGTTGATCCTTGCAATTCTTTTAGCACTGTGCCTAAAGAGTGAGTGTCTGACACATGTCAGCTGTGTTGAGTTTTGCATGTCAGAACAAGGAAGCTCATGTGGTGGGCGTGGAAGGTAAAGTAACTCAGCATTCAGGAACTGGGACAAGAGAGTGGAAGAGTGTACAAGAAACACACACTGTAAGCAGTAGCCCCTGGAGCCCAGGAGGTCAGGGTGGATGGAGAAGTGGTAGACAGGCCTGGTAGGGTGGCTCACGCCTGTAATCCTTACATTTTGAGAAGCCTAGGCAGGTGAATTGCTTGAGCTCAAGAGTTCGAGACCTGGGCCTGAGCAAGAGTGAGACCCTGACTCTATTAAAAATAGAAAAAAAAAAAAAAAAGCCAGGTGTGGTGGCAGGCACCTGTAGTCCTAGGTGTTCAAGAGGCTGAAGAAAGAGGATCTCTTGAACCCAAAGAATTTGAGGCTGCTGTGAGCTATCATGATGCAACAGCATTTTACCCAGGGTGACAGAGTAAGACTTTGTCTCAAAAAAGAAAAGAAAAAAAATATATATATATATATATAACTTTAAAATAAATAAAATAAAATAAGGGGGGGAAAAGAGAGAAAAGAGGTGGACAGTGGGCAGAAGCCCTTGCCAGGATCATCTCTAGTCTGAGGAGGATGAAAATGACTAGAGAAGAGCAGGCAGCAGGGCTGAGGCAGCACTCAGGCCCCAGAATTCCAGTGGCAAAGGGCTAGGGCTATGGAAGGCCAGGACACTGCCAGCAGCGCCTGCCACCGCAGGAGTTCCTAGCTCTGCCTGTATCACAGCTCAGCTCTTCTGCACTCTCCTCACATCATCCATGGTCCATTCCTCCCAACTTCTCCTCCCTACCACTTCTTTCAAATCAGTATCCAACATCTTCACCTGCCTAAAAACACAAACAAACAAAATGCAAATAAACAACACTCCCAACTCCTTAGTTACCACCCTATCATTTTCCTTTTCTTCCCTTCATCTCCTTCTCATCCCTCAACTCACCCCAGGCTGGCTTCTATTGGCAAAAGTCCACTGAGCCTTCACAACAAAGCACTTGCTGTGCTTTCTGGTTCAGGCCCTTTAGTCTGCAATTGTGAAACTGGAGAGAAAGCTGGTTTCTCTATGCAGCAGAGGAAGGATATAGTTCCCACAGCTGCCTTCCCTATAATTAGAACCACTATAATGATAACCAAACCACACTGCATCTCATGCCACAAGGAGACTTAGCATGGCTTTTGCTGAGAACCCTTTACTGGTTTCTCAATTGTGCTTAGAAAAAATTCCAAACTGCTTTGTACAAGGCCTCCCAAGATCTATCTCCTACCTGTGTCTTCAACCAGCCTCATCTCTCCTACTCTGCCTGCTTACCCTTCCTTCCTACCCCTACTGGCTCTCTGCAAACACACAAAAAACTTATTCTTGCATTCCTGCTTGGTGCTTTTGCATTTGCTGTTTCTTTCACTTGAAACATTTCTTTTTTTTTTACTCTGTCAGTCCTGAAGCTACTAGCCACCTCCAAATTGAGGTGTGCCATAAGTTTAAAATGAACACCAGATTTTTAAGAACTTAGGTCAAAATAAAGGGACTTAAATGTTTTTAAATATTTATTACATTTTGAAATGATATATTTTGAATATGTGCAAGGTTATTGTGAGGACTGAATATGGTGACAGTTCCTATGCACCTCCTGCTCCCACAACACGCAACCTTGCCACTGCCAACATCCCACACTGCAGCTGTGTGTGCCACTGATGAACCCACAGTGATGGATCATTATTATGCAGTGTCTATGTTGATGTTAGGGTTCACGCTCAGCCACGTGCAGTGGCTCACACCTGTAATCCCAGAACTTTGGGAGGTCAAGGCAGGAGAATCACTTGAGGCCAGGAGTTTGAGACTGGCCTAGGCAACACAGTGAGACCCAGTCTCTAAAGGAAAAAAAAAAAAGGAATTAAGCAGGCACAGTGGGAGGAGCTTGTTAGCTCCAGCTGCTTATGAGGTAAGAGGGTTGCTTGAGTCCAGGAATACAAGGTTACAGTGAGAAAGACAGAGGAAGACCCTATCTCTAAAAAACAGAAAAAAGAAAAAGAAAAAAAAATGGACCTGGCATGGTGGCTTGTGCCAGTAACCCTGGTACTTTGAGGGGCTGAGGCAGCAGGAGGATTGCTTGAGGCTAGGAGTTAGAGACCAGCCTGAGCACCACAGTGAGACTCCCATCTCTACAAAAAATACAAAAATTAGTGGTTAAGGGCAATCTACGTGGGGGGAATGAGGGAGCAGTCAAGAGTTGAAGCCAAGAGTTTGTGGTTGCAGTGATCTGTGACCAGGCTACTACACTTCAGCCTGGGCAACAGAACAAGACCCTGTCTCTCACAACACGCATGTACAAAAAATAAAGAGGAAAGGCTGGGCGCAGTGTCTCATACCTGTAATCCCAGCACTCTGGGAGGCCGAGGCCAGTGGATTGTTTAAGCTCATGAGTTAGAGACCAGACTGAGCAAGAGTGAGAGCCCATCTGTATGGAAAATGAAAACCTGATGAAGAGGGGGGCACCTGTAGCTCAGTGGTTAGAGTGCCAGCCCTATGCAGTAGGGGTGGCAGGTTCTAACCCAGCCTGGGACTGCTAAACAAAAATTAAATAAAAAATTAAATTTAAAAAAATTAAAAAAAAAAGAAAAACTGATCAAGAGGATCTCTTGAGCCCAAGAATTCAAGGTCACTGTGAGCTATGATGCCACAGCATTCTAGCTGAGGTGACAGAGTAAAACTCTGTCTCAAGTAAATAAATAAATATAGAAAAAGAAGCAAGCATCAGTAAAGGTTAATTCAGTGTTGAATACTCTATGGGTTTTGACAAATATATAATGATGTGTTTCTACCACTACAGTTACCATAAAGAGTGGTTTCATTGTCCTAAAAAATCCTCTGTGCTCTCTCTGTTCATTCCCTCCTCCCATCCCATCCCCTGGCAACTGCTGATCTTTACTATTATACTTTTTTAAATGTGAATTTTAGAAAATTTAAAATTACGTATGTGGTTCATATTATATTTCTATGGGACAGCACCATTCCGCATGTTCCCAAGGCTGCCTGTCTTCCTCTGTTCAGGTTTCTGCATGAATATCACCTCCTCGGTGAGGCTTTCCCTGACCACCTGACCCTATTCAAAATAGTAGCTCCCACTGTTATGCTTTTCTTTTTACTTATTCTTCTCCCTAGCATTTATTAACTGCATTAGACAGAAAAAATCAGGTAAACAAATGTGCAAGATGATGACAAGTTGATCAAAGTTATGATGAAAATAAAACAAGGTTAGCAGGAGGGGGCTACTTTAGATGAGTGATCAAAGTGCATCTTTGAGAGGGTGACTTCTTTTTTTTTTTTTTTTGAGACAGAGCCTCAAGCTGTCCCCCTGGGTAGAGTGCTGTGGCTTCTCAGCTCACAGCAACCTCCAACTCCTGGGCTCAAGCGAGTCTCCTGCCTCAGCCTCCCAAGTAGCTGGGACCACAGGCATCCGCCACAATGCCCGGCTATTTTTTGGTTGCAGCCGTCATTGTTGTTTGGTGGGCTGGGCTGGATTTGAACCCTCCACCTTAGGTGTACGTGGCTGGCGCCTTAGCCACTTGAGCCACAGGCGCTGAGCCTGAGAGGGTGACTTCTAAGATGAGTCCCCGGTGATGAAAAAGGCACCAGTTGGCTCGGTGCCTGTAGCTCAGTGGTTAGGACTCTGGCCACATGCTCTGGGGCTGATATGTTCAAACCTGGCCTGGGCCTGCTAAACAACAATAACAAAAAAACAGCCAAGCATTGTGGCAGACGCCTGTAGTCCTAGCTACGAGGGAGGCTGAGGCAAGAGATCACTTGAGCCCAAAAGTTTGAGGGTTGCTGTGAGCTATGATGCCATGGCTCTATCCAGGGTGACAAAGTGAGACTGTAAAAAAAGAAAGAGAGAGAGAGAGAAAGGAAGGAAGGGAAAAGAAAGAAAGAGAGGAAGGAAGGAAGGAAGGGAGGGAAGAAGGGAGGGAGGGAGGGAAAAGAAAGAAAGAAAGAAAGAAAGAAAGAAAGAAAGAAAGAAAGAAAGAAAGAAAGAAAGAAAGAAAGAAAGAAAGAGAAAGAAAGAAAGGACGGACCAGTCAGTGGCTCAGTGGCTCATGCCTGGAATCCTAGCACTTTGGGAGACTGAGGCAGGTGGACTGCTTGAACTCAGGAGTTCAAGACCAGCAAGAGCAAGAGCCCCATCCCTACTAAAAAAATGGCCAGGCCAGGCACAGTGGCTCACGCCTGTAATCCTAACACTCTGGGAGGTTGGGATGGGTAGATTGCTGGAGGTCAGGAGTTTGCGACCAGCCTGAGCAAGAGTGAGACCCTGTCTCTAAAAGCTAGCTGGGTGTTGTGGTGGGCACCTGTAGTCCCAGTTACTTGGGAGGCTGAGACAAAAGAATCACTTGAAACCAAGAGTTGGAGGTTGCTGTGAGCTATGACGCTATAGCACTCTACTAGGGTCAACATAGCAAGACTCTGTTTCCAAAAGAATAAAAAATAAAAATAAAAAATAGCCTGTGTTGTGGCAGTTACCTGTAGTCCCAGCCACTTGGGAGGCTGATGCAAGAGGATCACTTAAGCCCAAGTTTTGATTTTGCTGTGAACTATAACACCATGCACTCTACTGAGGGCAACAGAGTAAGACTCTGTTTAAAAAAAAAAAAAGAAAAAGAAAGAAAGAAAAGAAAAGAAAAAGGCACCAGTCATGCAAAGGGAAGGGAATTCCAAGCAGCCATAGCATCTTTGCAAATCCCTAAGGTAGAAAGGAAATGCACTTACTAGAGCAGTGGTTCTCAACTTGTGGGTCACGACCCCTTTGTAACAATGAAAATACATCCTGCATATCTGATATTTACATTATGGTTCATAA
>NW_003852539.1:4040965-4042103 GCF_000181295.1 Otolemur garnettii | reverse complement strand
GCGCCTGTAGTCCCAGCTACTTGGGAGGCTGAGGCAGGAGACTCACTTGAGCCCAGGAGTTGGAGGTTGCTGTGAGCTGTAATGCCATGGCACTCCATCCAGGGGGATAGCTTGAGGCTCTGTCTCAAAAAAAAAAAAAAATTTATGTTGGGGGTCACCACAACATGAGGGACTGTATTAAAGGGTCGCAGCACTAGGAGGCATTAGGAAGGTAGAGAACCACCATATTAGAGGAACAGAAAGGTCTGATTTGTTGGAAGCCAGGGGGTGACAGTTCCTGAGATTAGGTCTAAGAGGTGAATAAACACAGCGAAACATTACAGACCCTTTTAGTTTAAGTGCAAATTGGAAGTGTGTAGGTGGCATGGTTAATATTTTAAAAGATTCACTCTTGCCTGACATATGGATTGAAATGGGAAAGAGTGGAAAGAAGATACCATTCTGAAGGCTAATGCCATTGTCTAGGTGAGAGATGGCAGTGGTCGGGTAAAAGTGGTGATAGAAAGATAGAAAAGTGTATGTATTACGAAGGGAGAGTGCCAGAATTGTTGATAGGAGTGGTAAGGTGACCAGACGTCCCACTTTTGGTGGGACAGTCCTGATTTTTAACAATTTGTCCTGTGACCCATGGCATTTTTTAAAACTCCCAGTTTTTGGAAAGAATGTAGGACAAGCTAGGGACAGTGGGAGAACAGGAAGGGAATATACTGAAAAGGTTAATCTAACTCCATTTGGGAATGAAGAGGTTAATGTAACTTCATTTGGAAATGAAAAGGCTAATGTAAACTCCCTACTCCCCTCCTGGGCAAAGGTATCAGAAGGAGACTGGCTCCCTCCCTTGCTTCTAGGCAAGGACAATTAGCTCAGAAGGAGCCAAACTGTCTGGAACAAAGCCAAGCATTGTGGCAGACGCCTGTAGTCCTAGCTACTTGGGAGGCTGAGGCAAGAGAATCACTTAAGCCCAAGTTTTTGAAGTTGCTGTGAGCTATGATGATGCCACAGCATTCTATCCAGGGCAATAGAGTGAGAGTTGGTATCAAAAGAAAAAAAAAAAGAAAAAGAAAGAAAGAAAAGAAAAGAAAAAGGCACCAGTCATGCAAAGGGAAGGGAATTCCAAGCAGCCATAGCATCTTTGCAA
>NW_003852539.1:4035606-4040189 GCF_000181295.1 Otolemur garnettii | reverse complement strand
TCACAGCTCACAGCAACCTCCAACTCCTGGGCTCAAGCGAGTCTCCTGCCTCCACCTCCCAAGTAGCTGGGACCACAGGCGTCTGCCACAACGTCTAGTTATTTTTCTTGGTTGCAGCTATCATTGTTGTTTGGCAGGCCTGGGCTAGATTTGAACCTGCCACCTTAGGTGTATGTGGCTGGCACCTTAGCCACTCGAGCCACAGACACCAAGCCAACTTAACAAATTATTGTGAGAAATTTCATGACCTTTTAAACAACGACAGCAATCTACTAAAAAAAATTCACTCAAATGAGAAATACACCAAAGAATAAAATAATACTAGACATAATTATTATTATTATTATTATTTTGGCCAGGGCTGGGTTTGAACCCGCCACCTTTGGCATATGGGGCCAGCTCCCTACTCCTTTGAACCAATGGCGCCGCCCTATATATAATTTTTTTTAATGTATTATATTTGTAAATTGTACTTATGTTGAAATTTTAAAAATATATATTACAATACTATTTTTGCGTTCTATGAAAATTTTTGTTGCTCCATATAGACCAAATTTTTAATTAAGAAACCCTGCCCTCGGTGCGCACTACGCCTCTCTAACGAGAACTGGCCGCGCTTACGGAGAACAGCGGCAGACTGGCGGCCTTAGAGGTAGCGGAAGATACCGGTCAGCCTGAGACGCCGGAGAACGATGATGACGAAGAGGTGGTGTTGCCGCACTCTGAAGCTGTGGACGTGTTCCAGGAGGGTCTCGCGATGGTGGTGCAGGACCCGCTACTCTGCGATCTACCGATCCAAGTTACTTTGGAAGAGGTCAATTCCCAAATAGCACTAGAATATGGCCAAGCAATGACAGTCCGAGTATGCAAGATGGATGGAGAAGTGATGCCTGTGGTTGTAGTGCAGAATGCCACGGTCCTGGACCTGAAGAAGGCCATCCAGAGATATGTGCAGCTCAAGCAGGAGCGGGAAGGGGGCGTTCAGCACATCAGCTGGTCTTATGTGTGGCGGACATACCATCTGACCTCTGCAGGAGAGATGCTCACAGAAGACCGGAAGAAGCTCCGAGATTATGGTATCCGGAATCGGGCTGAGGTTTCCTTCATCAAAAAGCTGAGGCAAAAGTGAACCTCCTGATAAGGACAATTCTACACACTGGTGGTTGAGCTTTTTTCAGTAGGATGGTGCTCTCAAGTTGTCCCTCTTTCACAGAAAGGACATTGAGGGACCTCAGCCCAGGTGTGGCCACCTGGGACTGTCAGCATGAACCCTACAGCCCTGAGGACTAGGACAGGATGAGCCAGTGCTCCCTTCCTATCTATTTGGCCTGAGCCTGATATCTCCTTGGGCCCAAATACCCTAACCACACAGCCAGTCCTACAGACTGTGGGCCTGGCTCTGTGTACAGAATAAATCTGTTTGTTTCTTAGTCTGAAAAGTCAAAAAAAAAAAAAAAGAAAGAAAGAAACCCTGCCCTCCCCCCCCCGCTGACCCCCCCTTCAGGAATGGTGTCCCGCTTTACCAATGTTAAAATCTGGTCACCTTAGTGATGAGGAAGATGACAGAAAAATAAAAATAGCTTCTAGGTTCGGTGCCCATAGCACAGTGGTTAGGGCGCCAGCCACATGCACTGAGGCTGGCAGATTCGAGCCCAGCCCAAGCCAGCTAAACAACAATGACAACTGCAACAAGAAAACAGTTGGCACTGTGGTGGGTGCCTGTAGTCCCAGCTACTTGTGAAGCTGAGGGAAGAGAATCACTTAAGCCCAAGAGTTTGAGGTTGCTGTGAGCTGTGATGCCATGGCACTCTACTGACAGGGGCGACATAGTAAGACTCTGTCTCAAAAAAAAATTGCTTCTAGATTTTGAACTTGAGTAAGTAGGTAGGTAGTTGAGCCATTTTCTGAGATGGCAAAGACCAAGAAAGAACAGTTTGGGGAACGCTAGGGAACAGATATTAAGAGTCCATGTCGGGCCAGGTGCAGTGGCTCATCCCTGTAATCCCAGCACTCTGAGAGGCCGAGGGAGGTAGATTACTTGAGCTCAGGAGTTGGAGATTTGAGATGCTTACTAGATGGCCAGGTGGGCATGAAGATGTCGAAGAGGCAGTTCGATATGAGTCTGGAGCTGGGAGGAGAGAGAGGAGAGCTAGATGGGACTCAAAGCTGGGTATGATCAGTGTATGAATGCAAGGGATCAATCAGGGAAAGGTGGGAGAAAGAATGTTCTAGGTAGAGCTTGGAGATCTTTGTGGTCCCTGCCAGCTTGGGGGTTTTGTGCTATTTCCTCTGTTTGGATAGCATCACTTACACAGGGTTCCAGTCTCGACTTGGGCTCATGTTTGACCCTCAGTTGAACACCTGATTCCACAGGGTCCAATGGACAACAGCGGGAGGAAAAGGCTCTATGGAAGAATAAAGCTTTTCCAAGAAGATAGGTAAGTGAAGGAGTCTCCATTGAGGCGAAGACCCAGAAAGAGAAGAATAAGAGGCCAGGTAAAATTACCTGTCCTTAAGCCTCTTGGCCAGGGATGGGGAACCATAGCCACATTAATTTAGCTGTAATCAAATAAGGATGTTTTGAAGAATTTCAATTAAATATTTTTAAAGCATACATTCATGGGTCCTCAAACTTTTTAAACAGGAGGCCAATTCACTGTCCTTCAGACTGTTGGAGGGCCAGACTGTGGGCCCTGGGACGAGTCAGCTGCTAACCAGGACAGGCAGTGGTGGCAAAAACACCCAGCGGGCCGGATAAATGTCCTTGGCGGGCCGCTTGTGGCCCACGTGCCAGTTTGAGGAACGCCTGCATTATTTTGTAAAAATCCAACTACCATGTACTTAATAATTTCCAAAAATGGAAACATTGTTAATTTTAAAATGAACTAACCTTTTGATGACTTTGTTGTGTCTGCTTTTTGTAGGAAAGCATTTGAACATTTGGTTGCGGCATTGAGGTCTGCAGTTTCAGGTGATCCTCTAGATGGGGATCAGTCCTTTGTGACCTTAAGGGCGTCCTGATTTGGGTTAGGTAGGAGAATGTGGATTTGCGGCAGTAAGTGGTTGAAAAGCAAGAAAGCATTTTTCAGGCATGTTGCCAAAGGGATGGACATTCTACTGCATTTATACATATATATACTATATGTATATAATATATATATTTTTTGAGACAGAGTCTCAAACTGTCACCCTGGGTAGAGTGACATGGCATCATAGTTCACAGTAACCTCCAACTCTTAGGCTCAAGAGATCCTCTTGCCTCAGTTTTTCTTTTTTTTTGTAGAGACGGGATCTTGCTTTTGCTGGTCTTGAACTCCTGAGCTCAAGCAAACCACCCGCCTACGCCTCCCAGAGTGCTAGGATTACAGGATTACAGGTATGTGCTACCAAGTCTGATCCATTTTTCTTTTTTTCTTTTTTTTTTTTTTGAGACAGAGCCTCAAGCTGTCCCCCTGGGCAGAGTGCCGTGGCATTACAGCTCACAGCAACCTCTAACTCCTGGGCTCAAGCGAGTCTCCTGCCTCCGCCTCCCAAGTAGCTGGGACCACAGGCGCCCGCCACAACGCCCGGCTATTTTTTGGTTGCAGCCATCATTGTTGTTTGGCGGGTCCGGGCTGGGGATTCGAACCCGCCACCTTAGGTGTACGTGGCTGGCGCCTTAGCCGGTTGAGCTATAGGCGCTGAGCCTGATCCATTTTTCCATATTTTAATTAGATCTTTCTTAGCATCAAAGAATTTATTTATTTATTTTCTTGAAACAGTCTCACTTTGTCATCCTTGGTAGAGTGATATGGTGTCATAGCTCACAGCAACCTCGAACTCTTAAGCTGGGGCAATCCTCTCGCCTCACCCTCCCAAGTAGCTGGGACTACAGGCACACACTATAATGCTCAGCTAGTTTTTCTATTTTTAGTAGAGACAGGATCTCACTCTTGCTCAGGTTGGTCTCGAACTCTCGAGCTTAATCAATCCACCTGCCTTGGCCTCTTAGAGTACTGGGATTACAGGTGTGAGACACTGTGCCCAGCTTTAACTATCTGTTTTATCTTGCTGAGATAAAATTTTGGCTAACTCTGTCCCTGCCTTACTCAATGCACTTTAAAATATATGGCAGCCAGTAGAGGTGGCTCATGCCTATAATCTTAGCACTTGGAAGGCCCAGGTGGATAGATTGCTTGAGCTCACAGGTTTGAGAACAGCCTGAGCCAGTGTGAGACCTTGTCTTGAAAAATAGCCAGGTATTATGATAGGTCCCTGTAGCCCCAGCTACTTGGGAGGCTGAGGCAAGAGAAATCTCTTGAGACCAAGAGTTTGAGGTTGCTATAAGCTATGATGTCATGGCACTTTACTGAGGACAACAAAGTGAGACTGTCTCAAAAAATAAAATAAAATGGCAAATCCACACTGAATTCTTCATTATTCAAATTCTGTGTTGCATTTGCATGAATATAGTTATATATTAGTTATTAGAACTATATTAGAATATAGTTAACAATCCTTGTAAATTGGGCAGCGTCTGTGGCTTAGTGAGTAGGGCACTGGCTCCGGCCAAACTGCAACAAAAAAGTAGTGGGGCATTGTGG
>NW_003852539.1:4009988-4034988 GCF_000181295.1 Otolemur garnettii | reverse complement strand
GGGCTGGGTTTGAACCCACCACCTCCAGCATATGGGGCTGGTGCCCCACTCCTTTGAGCCACAGGCGCCACCCCTGTTAATGCTTTTTCATTTGTGCAATAAACCTTTCGTGTTTTCCTGTCATGGAAGGTGCGTCATCGGTTCACACAACTCACTGAATTTACCAAATTCAGTTCAACTTCACTACATGTATCTTGAAACTTGTTGAAGATATCTATTCTGCGTTCTGTTCTCAAGAGTTCCCAAAGCAAGCAACTGTTTGTAGCAAAGAAAATCTTCTCTTACAACCCCAGTGAAGTATAAAACCTGCTTGCGTAGTCAGTAGTATCAGTTGATTCATCGGAACCAATTGAATAATGTATGTTTTCTTTTTGAAGTAGTGCATGAAGTTGTTCTGTTAAGTTGAAGCCTAGTTCATGCTGCCAATCAGTTAATGGTTGAAAAAGGCAGTGTTTGTACTTTGAAATGTCATCAAGGTCTAAGCATCCTACAACTTCAATGATGCTTTTTTTCACAATTTCTACATCATTGAATGACTTCCCTTCCCCCCCCCTCGAATATGTAGGTTACTCTATAAGTTGTGCCAGTGGCAGTATTTCCAGGTCTTAACTGCTGCTTAAAAGAATTATCTTTGGGCGGTGCCTGTGGCTCAAAGGAGTAGGGCACTGGCCCCATATGCCAGAGGTGGTGGGTTCAAACCCAGCCCTGGCCAAAAACTGCAAAAAGAAAAAAAAAGAATTATCTTTGTCTTTGCTGTTCATCTTTTAATTTATGCAATAGAATCTTCTGCAACTTTCCCTCTAATTTAAAACATTTGTGGTTTGTATGAGTGCTATAATGCTGATGAGCATTAATTTTTTTTTTCTCACTTTATCACCCTTGGTAGAGTCTCATGGCATCACAGCTCACAGCAACCTCAAACTCTTGGGCTCAAGCAATTCTCTTGCTTCAGCCTCCAGAGTAGCTGGGACTACAGGTGCCCTCCACAAAGCCCAGCTATTTTTTTGTTTTTTTAAGAGATGAGGTCTCACTCTGGCTCAGGCTGGTCTTCAACTGTGAGCTTAGGCAATCTACCCACCTCTGCCTCCCAGAGTGCTAGTATTACAGGCATGAGCCACTGTGCCCAGCCTGAATTTCTCTAATGTTGATATTGCAGTATCACAAAGCAAGCAAATCATCTTATCTTTAGCAGAAACAAGATAATGTTGCAATTCTCAATTCTCCTTAGAAAATCTATTTTCTTCCTTCTGTGTTCTCTTGATCTTCCTTGTTATGATGGGCTATTAAGCAGACAGAATTAAAATAAACACTGTTGAGGCTGGGGGTGGTGGCTTACTCCTGTAATCCTAGCGCCCTGGGAGGCAGAGGTGAGCTCAGGAGTTCAAGACCACCCTGAGCAAGAGCGAGAACTCATCTCTACTAAAAATATAAAAATTAGCTGGGCATCGTGGTGGGCATCTGTAGTCCCAGCTACTTGGGAAGCTGAGGCAAGAAGATTGCTTGAACTCAGGAGTTTGAAGTTGCTGTGAGCTAGGCTGATACCATGGTACTCTAGGCTAGGCCAGAGTAAAACTGCCTTCAAGAAAAAAAATTAATTAAATAAATAAATAATACTGTCAAGCTATGCAACTATTCACAAATTCTACTTCAAACAGAAACACAGTGGACGATTGTCAAAGCTGATAACAGACTGGTGTACTCACCCCCATAAGCTCTTGCCAACCAGCCTCATGTGGTAGTGGTGCCAGTTAGGCCGGGGAAGTTAGAACTAAATCACGGGGCTTGCCACCTGTAGCACAGTGGTTACGGGGCCAACCACACACACCGAGGCAGGAGGGTTTGAACCCAGCCTGGGCCAGCTAAAACAACAATGACAACTGCAACAAAAATTAGCTGGGCATTGTGGTGGGCACCTATAGTCCCAGCTACTTGGGAGGCTGAAGCAAGAGAATTGCTTAAGGCCAAGAGTTGGAGGTTGCTGTGAGCTGTGACGCATTGGCACTCTACCATCAGGGCAACATAGTGAGACTCTGTCTCAAAAAAAAAGAACTAAATCGGCTCGGCGCCTATAGCTCAACCGGCTAAGGCGCCAGCCACGTACACCTAAGGTGGCGGGTTCGAATCCCCAGCCCGGACCCGCCAAACAACAATGACGGCTGCAACCAAAAAATAGCCGGGCGTTGTGGCAGGTGCCTGTAGTCCCAGCTTCTTGGGAGGCGGAGGCAGGAGACTCGCTTGAGCCCAGGAGTTGGAGGTTGCTGTGAGCTGTGATGCCACAGCACTCTACCCAGGGGGACAGCTTGAGGCTCTGTCTCAAAAAAAAAAAAAAAAGAACTAAATCATGAGCATAGCCATCAATTTTGCCCTTATGGCTTAGTAATGTTTTAATTGTGCTGGTCAGTCTGGGAGGATTATTTCATTGGAACTTATTTTATTCTTTGGTATTTCAAATACCTTCATTTTTACAATAAAAGTATAAAAGATGAACAAAATTTATTAATAACAATAAAAGGATTTGTTCTGTAAAATTTGGATTCAGTCACTGAAGGACATACAAGGCCACAGCTTTCCCCCCCCTGTTCTTGCCAGTGTCCTTTTTCCTATGCTCTTTTGCGGGGTGCCCAGTACTTCCCCATCTCAGCAGAAATCAAACTGAAGTGTAGTTATCCCTGGACCTGCTATCCCCTCACCTACACTGTGTGCACTTTAAGGATGGGGCCATGTCTTCCTGATTTTTTTTTTTTTTTTTTTGGAGACAAAGCCTCACTCTGTGGCCCAGTCTAGAGTGCTGTGGTGTCAGACTAGCTCACAGCAACCTCAAACTCCTGGGTTCAAGCAATCCTCCTTTCTCAGCCTCCTGAGTAGCTGGGATTATAGGCACCCACCACAATGACCAGTTAATTTTTCTATTTTTAGTAGCAATGGGTTCTCACATTGCTTACCTGATTCTTTTTTGAAACACCAGCACAGAGCTTGGTACTTGACACTGAGTCGAAGCTTCATTAACATTTGCTGATTGGATATCATTCTTCTGGTGGGACTGGAAAGCTGTGGTCCACACAGCAGGCTGGAGGACTAGGGCAGGGCTCCAAATAGTCATGTTCATAAGAAGTTATGCTGTGCCTTTCTAAGCCCCAAAGAGGGCCCTGCTCAGGCATTTTGGTGTATGAAGTTCCAATGCCACTTATATCTGGAAGGACTGAGGAATGACCTTCACTTGGTGCAGTGGGGCACAGTGGAGGGTGACAGTCCCCAGACCTGGAGGAGTGTGTGGAAGGAAACCATTTTTCAGTGCCTTTCACCTCTACCATCCTGTCAGTCTTCAAGGACAAGGACCTTACTGGATTCACTTCTGTGTTCCCGACAGAACCCAGAACTCTCCCCAGCACATAACATTCCTCAATAAAAGATTGTTGAAATGAATCAAAGCCCAGTAGCCCAAGGTTACTGGCCCGCTGCCAGCTGCAAAAAGCTTGGCAAATCTCACCAGCAGCTCAGTCCCAGGGTAGTGCTATTGGAACTGGAGACACAGCCCTGGGGACACAGCTGAATGTCCTAACTCCTGTGTCCAGAAGTTTCCGGAAGCTCCACTCACAGTTCGCAGCATGAATAATTTAGGACAGGACTGGTGGTCAGATTTGGGAAGGACATTGAAGTCAGAGAAAAGGAAAGTGTTCAGATGCCCTCTAGTCAGGGCAGCTATGCCTTCATGCTTCCTTGGTAATTCAGCAGCCTCCAGCTGGCCCTGTCTACTGGGTCCCTGCCACAAATCTGACCCCTGTGGCAATTCAGTTTCACATCCAAGCCCCCCCCCCTTTCCTTTGCTTTCAGCTTGTCTTCTCCCTTGGTGTCCATGTTCCTCTCAGCAGGGAAGGGCCTTGGCACTCCTTTCTAAGTTGAAAATGATTCTTCAGCTTCATGCCTCCGTGCTTCCTAGCGTGCCTCCAGGAAATTTGTTTTTTATTTTTATTGTTAAAATGTATTTATGGCCAGGCGCCGTAGCTCACGCCTGTAATCCTAACACTCCAGGAGGCTGAGGTGGGTGGATTGTCTGAGCTCACGGGTTCAAGACCAGCCTGAGCAAGAGCAAGACCCCCTCTCTAAAAATAGGTGGGCATTGTGGTGGGTGCCTGTAGTCCCAGCTACTTGGGAGAATGAGGCAAAAGAATTGCTTGAGCCCAGGAGTTTGAGGTTGCTGTGAGCTATGATGCCACGCACTCTACAAAAGGTGACAAAGTGAGACTTTGTCAAAAAAAAAAAGCAATACTTTGTTAACGTTGATTATAGTTACTATGTTGTGCAATAGATGTCTTGAATTTATTCCTTCTATCTAATTGAAATTTGTATCTTTCGACTAGCATCTTCCCACTCCCCTTCCTCCACCCCTGCTCTTGGTAACCACTATTCTACTCTCTCCTTCTGTGAATTCAAAATTTTTAGATTTCACATACATGTGAGATCATATGGTATTTGCCTTTCTTTGCCTGGCTTACATCACTGAACATGTCTTCCAGGTTCATCCATGTTGTTGCAAATGACAGATTTCCCTTTCTTCCTTTTTTTTTTTTTTTTTTTGGAGACAGGGTCTTGCTCTGTTGCTCAGGCTGGAGTGCAGTGGCCTACCATACCTCATTGCATCCTCCTCCTCCCTGCCTCAAGCAATCCTCCCACCTCAGACTCTCAAGTAGCTGGAACTACAGGCATGGACCACAATGCCCACCTAATTTTTTTCTTTAGAGATCGGGTCTTATTATGTTGCCAGAATCTGGTTTCAAACTCCTGGACTCAAGTATCCAACTGCCTTAGCCTCTCAAAGTGCAGGGATTACAGGCACGAGCCACCATACCTGGTGGATTTCCTTCTTTTTTAAGGTTGAACACTATTTCATTGTCCATGAAAACTTTAGAATCAGGTTGCAGACTTGTCCTGGGCTGAGGCTTCTGTAGACTTCTGTGGTCTCACATAGGGACTTGCACTTCTGGCCCAGGTGCAGTTTAGGTTACAATTGTGAACACCTGACCTTTCTCTGAAAGTCTCAGAGGTACCTGTGGTCTAAGGAAGAGAAGCCGTGGTGAGTCATAGGAATCCTATGGGTGAGCCAGTGGAGAGTGGAGAGCATAGGATTTGGAGATAGACAGGTCAGGGTCTGAAACCTGGCTCCAACACTAGTTTGTTTGGGGGGCTTCAGTAAATCATTTAACCTTTCACAGTCTTTGTTTACTTATTTGTAGAATAAGGATACTAAAGATGTCTTTGCACAGAGTTTTGGGGAAGATTTCATGAGATAACATGTACAAAATGTCCAGGTAATTGCCAAGCACTTAGTTGGAGTTTAGTAAATGGTAGTTCCTTTCCCTTATTTAATATAGGAGAGTACATGCAAACACAGAAAGCTACCAGGTTTCAGTGGGTGGAAAGCATCCCTTCCCATTCCCATTATCCTTGTTCTGGTTCAGAACTTCAGAACATTTGGCTAGGACTCTTACAGTAGTCTCCCAGCATAACTATCCACACTCATTTTGTACTTGTACTTGGGTTACCCTTACTCTATTACTTGAACACCCTCCTTGGCTGCTCATAAGCATAAAATTTAGGTCAAATTTCTCAGCTTGAAGTTCAAGAGCCCTTGTTAATTGCTCCAACACACATTTATTTTCCACTATTATGGTGACAAAGAACATAGGTTGTGGAATCTGAAGACAGGGCTCCAGTCCTGAAATTGCTCACTTTCTCCCTAGATAATTTATTTATTTACTTTTTTTTTATTAAATCATAACTTTGTACATTGATGCATTTATGGGGTTCAGTACTGCTTTGATATACAATGTGAAATGCTTACATTGAAATAAATAGCACATCCATCACAATTATACTCATTTCTTAATGGTGTTGAAATGTACCATTGCATCATGCACATTAGGTGAGGTCCCCCCAGATACCCTTCCTCCTCCCATGTCTCCTCTTCCCTTCTACTTTATGGACTATAGTTATGTTTTGCCATTTGTATGAGTGTACAGATGGTTATATATTGATTTCATAGTAGTATTGAGTACATTGTATACTTTTCCCCTCATTCTTGAGATACTTTACTAAGAATATGTTCCAGTTCCATCTAGGTAAACATAAAAGATGTGAAGTCTGCATCTTTTTATGGCTGCATAGTATTCCATGGTGTACATATACCACAATTTGTTAGTCCATTCATGGGTAGATGGGCACTTGGGCTGTTTCCATGTCTTGGCTATTATGAATTGGGCTGCAATAAGCATTCTGGTGCAAATGTCTTTGTTATAAAATAATTTTTGATCATCTGGGTATATACTTAGTAGAGGAATTGCAGGATCGAACAGTAGGTCCACTTTTAGTTCCTTGAGTATTCTCCAGACTTCTTTCCAAAACGGTCGTATAGCTTGTGTTCTTACCAGCAGTGTAGAAATGTTCCCTTCTCTCCGCGACCACGCCAACATCTGTAGTTTTATCTCTCTAGATAATTTAGAGTAAATCATCTAATGTCAGTTTTACATCTATAAGTTAGAGATCATAATGCTGCCTCCTGGTATGCATTATAATTTACGACTGTCTATCTTTCCTACTGGACTGTAAGCCAAATGGAATCAATGGGCAGGGAGCAGATGTATCCCGTTCATCACGGTATATTCAGTATCCAGCACGGGTCCTGGCATGGTGGATGTTCAGTACATCATGTTCGTTGAATAAGTGAATGAACAAATTCATTTATTCATTTATTAATCTACAGATTAGATATTGCATGATCCAGGTAAAGCACTTTGCACAGTACCCAGGCATGCCCATATAATAGCTGTTGCGATGCAAGTTATTAGTGGAATAACTTTAGACAAATTCTGTCCCTCTGAGGACAGAGTCTCTTATTTCTCCTAGCAGATAATCGAAGGCACTCTGGCTCATTTCTGTAAGACTAGGCCCTGCATGCTAAAGGAACTCAATACGTGCTTTCTCGAGAAATGGATGAAGCTTCCCCACGGCTGTACCTGGGGCTGGAGCTGTCTAAACAAGAATCTTGAGTTCCCTCCTCAAGTCTGGTTCCCTACTGCCCTTCACCCCGCAGAGAAGATGGGCCTCCTAGCGTTCCCGCCTACATTCAGTTCCCGAAGCCCGGCGGGTAGGTGGACCCGCAGGGCGTTCTCTGGGAGCTGGAGCAGCCCAAAGGGCGGGGACGGAATGTGGGTTTAGAAAAAGCGGCCAAAAGATGGGTGGGCAGAGGAATGGGTTGTTTGAGGACCCAGGCCTGGGCTGAGAGGCAGCTGGCAGCTTGGGAGAGCGACTCGGGGACCGGCGGTGAGGAGCTCCAAAGGGGTGGGCCAGGTTACCGGGTCCAGGGTCAGCGAACTGCCGCGGGGCCGGGGTGGAGAGGTCGCCGAGCGGAGGATGGGGAATGTGGAGGTGTGGTTGGCCCGGGGTGGGGGGACATAGGCGGCCGCTTGGGAGGAGTTGCGGGAGAGGATGAGGGGGAGGAACCCAGAGGGAGGGCCCGGGGGCAGCAGGAGGACAGGGGGTCATTGCGGAGGGGCGCAGGGCCGCGGACAGGCTGGGACGGGCGGGGAGCCTGGCTGCACTGGGTCGGGTGTGGGCGAGGGGAGCACGCATTGGGGGGCGGGGGGCGGTGTCGGCGCTGGGGGTGGGGGAGCTAGTTGGGCGGCTGCGCCGGCACCGCTTCAGCCGCTGCCGCTAGGGCGCGGGGGGCGGGGGGCTCGGCGCCGCGAGCTCGGCCATTGTGGGAGCCGCTCCCCTCGGCTCTGCCGCGCTCCCCTCGACTGCGCTCGAGCCCCAGGCGCGCGCGGCCGCCGCCGCCGCCTTTGCTGCTGCCACCGACCACTCTTCCTTCTCCTCGGCTCCCAGGGTAAGGCGCGGGCCGCGGGGCTGAATGCGGGTTACCCGCCCGAGTGCGCGCGGTGCGCGACGGCGGCTGGGGCGCGGTGATTGATTGAGCCGGGCGGCCGCACCTCGGCCCAGGGCAGCCGGCTGCAGCGGGTAGGCTGGTTGACAGGCTCACTTAGCGGCCGCCGGGGCCTCACACCTGCATCCCCCACGGCCAGTGCCCTGGAGCAGCGAGCCCGCGGAACTGGGGTTTCCCCGGGCGGGAGGTGCTAGGGCCAGAGAGGCGTGTTCCCGGGGAAAATAGAGCACCAAGCCCTACCCGGGCCGGGCGAGACATCTACGGGAACGGCAGGGCCGGGCGGGGATGATCGCTTCCCAGCCCCAGGGCTCGGCCGCTGGCCCCAGCGCCCTGTAGGTCCTCGGTCGCGCGTCCCCGCTCTTTGTCAGCCACGCGCGGCGGGCACGCGGACCCACCCGTGCCTCCCCAGGCTCGCGGGCGCCCTTCCTCCCACCGTGGCGAAGGAGGTAGGGGAGGTGGGGAGGGCCGCCGTAGGGGGAGCACCTGGTGAGGTGTCCGTCGCCGACCGCCTGCGGCCTTTGGGGTGGATGTGGGGTGCGGGCGTGCTCTCAGGTCAGACGCGGTCATTGATGGAGTGACCTGGCTGACACAGGGGTGGGGCTGGAACCCCCAAGTCAAACAGGTGTTTGTGAGGGGCGGGAGACTGACCCTGGTAGAACTGAGGAGGGACGGGTTTTTGGGAGGAGGCTTTGGACAAGCATGCCTTTGTAGTAAAATTGGAGCGGGAATGGGCGGTTCTGGGATGAAGCAGGTGGTCTGTGGAGAGGAGGGGCGTTTTCCTGTCCTGGGCTGAGGGTAGGGATGGAAGCTTGGCCTGAGTTTCCCAAAGGCTGGGCTATCACTTCAGTACCTGTCCTGGGCATAAGAGCTGGGAGGTGGGAGCCAGAAGGTAACGGGGGGAGGAGGGAAGCTGCCGGGATAAAGGGCAAGGCTGTGCCAGGACTCGGTCTTTTCCTTTCTGCCTTCTGTGGCTGTATCCCTCCTTGGTGTTCTCCGGGAAGAGGGCCCACGTGCACAGAGGGTGCCCCAGCAAGGGGCACGTTCTGTCTTCCCTAGCTATCTAGCGCCTCTTGCACCGTTTGATGTTTCTTTTGTTATCTCTTTGAATTCTGTGCCTACTGTGGGAATCTGCCAGTAACCCAGGAGGCTGTCTCTGCCCCTTACTGCCTCTAGTCTGAGATTCCAGAATCCAGGAGGAGCTGTGGCCAGATGTCTAGCCATTTAGGCTGCCTTCTCTCTCCACACAGCCCTGTGTGCAGGTGTTCCCTATAAGGGAAATTCAACAGCCCTTGTCCTCCCTAGACTCCAGAGTCAAAGTGAGAGCTGATTTACTTGGGCTGGATTTTGGGCTTGTGGGAAGGCTGTAGCTGAAGGCATGCACCATCTCGGCCCTGATGGAGCCCTTGGGGTGGTGGGCCATGTGTAGCAGATGGTTCTGGCAAGTGAGCTTGGCCTGGCTGAGGGAAGGCTGCCCACTCTGGCTGGTGGAGCCCAGCTGGCCCCAGAGCCATTGTATTTTTCACTCAACACTCTCCACTAGCTAAACTGACCTGAAAAATAGAATTTCCATCCCATCCTCACCTCCCACGCTGAGACACTTATTCCCAAACAGCCCTTGGAATAAGCAAATGACTGACCATTTTATCTAATGCCTGCTGTGTGCCATGCATGACATCAGCCAGTTTTACATTTGCGCTTTACTATATTCTTAAAACATCCTCTAAAATGTAGCATTTCTCCCATTTTTCACCTGAAGAAACTGAGTCTCAGAGAGGTGAAGTGACTTGCTCCAGTCACGCTTACTGATTGTTAAGTGGCCAAAACCAGAATTTTTATACCCAGATCTGTTTTACAGTCCAGTACATTTCCTGATGTGTCTTCTGTAGGCAGAGAGGGAGAATAGGCAAGGAATTTCTGCCTATTCTAGCCTGTGCTTTGACTCATGTGTCCTGTTGAGACTGTGCTTTAGCTTTTGAAAATACTTCCCATCTGTTGCCCCATTTTATCCTTATAGCATTCCTGGGAGGTAAGAACAAGAATGTAATAATAGATACTGCTTATTGAGTGCTGACTGGGCACTAGGCATGAATAAGTGCTTCACATGCAGGATGTCGCTGAGTCCTTGCAAACAACCTTGTATGTTGTTTAGGTGCTATATCATGATTCCCATTTTGTATATCAGGATGCTGAGGCTCAAAGAGGTTACGTGGCGTCTCCAGGGTCTCATAGCTAGTAAATGGTGTAGTAGAATTTGAACCCACATCTTTCTATCTTGCGGGACCTGTGAGCTTAGTTTTCCAAATGTACCCCATAACAATAAAAACTGCAAAATAAATAAATAAATAACAGTGGTTACTTGTAATGGGAGCTAACTTTTACAGTGTTTTAAGTTTTATAGACACCTTCATGTGTGTGATCTCATGATTTTCCCCAAATTTTGTGAATTAGTTTTCTCATGTATTATCTTCATCCCATTTTCCAGATGGAAAAACTGAGGTTCAGATAGGTGAAAAAGTCTGGTCAGTGGCATAACTAGGACTAGAACCTCTCTTGCCAAGTCCCAGTTTTTCTCATGTGACCCCTCCTGTCTGTTCACATTCACCCTTCTCTCCTCCAGATCCCTTCTCCCTGGAGGCCCACCTGCTGCAGCCCCTACCTGGGCCATGTCTTCCTCGGATGAAGAGACGCTCAGTGAGCGGTCATGTCGGAGTGAGCGGTCATGTCGAAGCGAACGGTCTTACAGGAGCGAGAGGTCTGGGAGCCTGTCTCCCTGCCCCCCAGGGGACACTTTGCCCTGGAACCTGCCCCTGCATGAGCAGAAAAAGCGGAAAAGCCAGGATTCAGTGCTGGACCCTGCAGAGCGTGCTGTGGTCAGAGTTGCTGGTAAGAGAGATCCCCCAGTGAGCAGCTGGATGCTGTGGGTGGGAGAGAGGAATGGGCCACTGGCTGGGTGGGGGGCAGACATGTCCTCCTCAGGGCTCTCTGACAAGCCAACTGGAATATAGTTTATTATTATTACTGCTAAAAAGATGATGAAATAAGATTGGAGAAAAACTTGGAAGAGGAAAATCTTCTACCCCTTTGCTAACATGAGAACTGTTTTCATTTCTGCATCACCTTCCCAGGGTCTGTCTCTGTTCAGTTATATTTTCTAAGCAGTTGCCTTCATGGTTTATGTGCCATTCTGGATCTTGTCGGTTACTCTTACATCAAAAAGATTTTTTGTATTATAGTTGCCATTTTAAAATGTTGTATAATATTTTTCAATTTTCTATATCCTACTCTTTTTTTCACCATAGTAGACAATGCTGTTGTAAACATATTTAAGAATAATAATTTTTTTACATCTGTTGAGTTCTTTCTTTCTCTTTTTTAAATTCACATATTTATTTATTTATTTTGCAGTTTTTGGCTAGGGCCGGGTTTGAACCCACCACCTCCGGTATATGAGACGGCGCCCTACTCCTTTGAGCCACAGGCGCTGCCCGAGTTATTTCATTATAACAAAGTTATAGTTCAGGTTTACTCGCATTACCTTCCAAAGGTGTTGTAGGCATTTACCTTAAACACGATGTGAGACCTGGGGGCTGCCTCCACCTGTGGTGGGAGGTCCCAGTTCTTTGACAAGCCCAGTGCAGTGCAGTGGCTGTGAGTGTAGGTTTTGGAGTCAGAGAGACAAGGTGTTAGGTTGTGGCCCTGCCACTGACCATCTATGTGACACTGAGCAAGTCCCTTCCTCCACCTGAGCCTCACTTTCCTTATCTTCAGAATGTCCCCTGTGCAGGCTTGCCTTGAGGGTTAGATGCAGTAATGTTCGCAAAGCCCTCAGCACAGTTTTTGGCTCTGTAAAGGCGATACTTCCACCGAAGGCATTCAAAGCTGCCTCCCTGGGGTGTGCTCAGCAGGGTTCGGTGCCAGAGTGCAGACAGATAGACAGAGGAGTGCCTGCAGCTAATTCAGTGACATCACTCGCTTTCCAGCTATCACCAAGGCCTGTCCTGCCCCCTCCACTTTGTCATCTGTCACCTGGACCTCCAACAACTATCTAATAGTTCTCCCTTTCTTAGTCTTGCCCCCCCATCCTCCACATGACTCACAGAGTATTTTAGGTCTAAAATGCAAACCTAATCCTATTACTCAGCTGCTTATAACCCATCTTTGGCTCTTCATTGCCTGTGGAATAAAGGCTTTAACATAAAGACCCATCAAAATTAGCCCCAACTTACCTCTTCAGCTTCACCTGCTGCCACCTCTGCCCTCAAGCACCCTGCTACATTGCACTATAATTTGGCCCCATGCACCCTGCTGGGTCAAACGTCCATGCTTTTCGTTTTCTCCTCTGCAAGATGCCAATAGCCTCCCCCCTTCTCTATTAAGTGCCGCCTCCACGATGTCCCTAATGCCCTCAGTGGTATCCAAAGCTGCCTCCTCCACTCTCGCATTCACACCTTTCTCCCTTCCTTGTTCCCTGGTACAGTACAGCAGTGAACCCACAGGGTACCCATCACTCCCCCAGAACTGGGAACAATTTGGGACTATGTCTTATGTTTTTACCCTAATGATTTGTACAGGCCTTGTGCATGCTAGAGATCAGCCAGTATTGAATGACTGAATGAATGCAAGCAAGGGTGCCTTGAGGATAATACGTGACAGATTGGGATCTGGGAACAAGCAGTGGGTTGTAATGGTAAGTTAGACAGGGATAGAGTTATGTGGGCTCCAGTAGTTGGGAAAGGATTTTAGCGGGAGGGAGCTCCAAGTGAAGAGTCAGCAGGCATGAGAGTTTGAACTCCTTCTTTATGGGTTGTAGGGAGCCCTTGGAGGAAATCCTTCTCAAGACCTTTGGGCCTGCAGCATCAGCCAGTGGCAGAGTTTTCAGAGCTGCCCCTAGGAAACAGGAAGGGCTTTACTTGTCCCCAGCCATGAAGACCCATGATTCAGGGCTCTTTGAAAGCAGAGTGGGTGTCTCATTCTCTCTTCCTTATTCTCTGTCTCCATCCTTCATCACTCATGCATACCTCTAGATCGCTTTGTGATGATTTCCAGCCTTCTCTGAGGAGGCCCAGGAGATGATTTGCCTGCTTTTTAAGGTTCTGAGTCTAGAATAGAAGCAGAGTGGACTCAAGGAGGCTTAATCTATAGGCAAAGCCCCTGGGTCAACTGAGCAAAGGGATGGCCTGTGCTGTGCTCTGTTTCTGTCATCCGTGCTGATCTACTTTGCATCCTGACAGTGCTGACTGCCTGTTTTGAGGAGGGGGCTGGGCCAGTGAGGCTGAAAATGGGGAGACTGCCATGGTTAAAAATAACTTGTGCTCTGCAGTTGGGCGTGTTTCTTTAGCAGGAGAGAAGAGAGGCAGCAGAGACGAGGCGGGACTGCAACTTTAGGGTCTGGCTGGAATCTTCATGTGATTTTAGAATGTTGTGGGGGCTCTGCCAGAAGAATGAAAAAGGCAGCCTTAGCTCTGCGGGGACTCCTTCATATGACGTTCAGGAGGGCCGTGGGGTGGGGGGGGCCTGGATGTTCTGAAGCTCTCTGAAGCAGACTTTTCATTCTGGGAGGAAATGAAATCAGTCTTAGACTGGAAGCCAGCTGTGCAATTTTCTCCTCCCTCTGGGCCTTGGCTTATGAGGCCAAGTGGGGGTGTCTGAATCAGTCTCACCAAACGGAGATCTCCCCTTTCCCTGGCCCCGTTCCCTGTCCTGAGCTAGTCTCAGGGTCTTGCCCTTACTTGAGAGGCCTCACAGGGGAACCCTGCTGGTCACACATGTCAGAGTAAAGAGGCGTGTCAAGGCTAAGAAACCTGGTGATCTCAGCCGACAAAGTCAAAGCAGGTTATAGGGACTCTATACAGGCTGGAACATGATTTTTCCTTCCATCTCCCTATCCTCCTCCTTTCCCTTCATTTTTTTTTCTCCCTCCTCTTTTGCCAGCCCTATTCCCAACTCCTTAAGCCCGGCTACACTGAAATGCAAAAATAGTTACTAATGAGAGTGCCTTATTTCTGTTTATCAGCTTTATGGTTTATACAGAGATTTCATAATAATTCTTTGTGATAGGCATGACACATGTCAGCATCTGAGGCTCAGAGGGTTTAAGGGATTTCCCTGTGGTCACACAGGACTGGAAGACACAGACCTTCTAACTCCGAGTACATTGCTATTTGTTTCCTTAGGCAATACCTGGCAGCCAGGCCAGTCTGAATCTTCTGCAGGTGATTATCTAAGTAGCTGACTTGGTGTTCAGACTCACCTGAGAGACCTTTTAGTCACTTCTGGGAGAGTCCTCAAGATTCTGATCTATAGGAGAAGGAGAGGGCAGAGACAAAGATCTAGGAAACTTTGCCTTTTCCCCTCTGGCTCTCTGTCTTTAGTGAAGAGCAGTAGTAATATCCTTTCTTTTTGGTGAGAGGCAATAAGGAAGAGGGAAGCTAGGGAGGTTACTTTAGTAAGGTGTGCAGTCCCAAAGGATAGAGAAGGAGAGAGGAAAAAGAGTGGTTAAAAGGCTCGGCGCCTGTGGCTCAAGTGGCTAAGGCGCCAGCCCATACACCTGAGCTGGCGGGTTCAAATCCAGCCTGGGCCCGCCAAACAACATTGATGGCTGCAACAACAACAACAAAAAAAATAGACAGCCGTTGTGGCGGCCGTCTGTGGTCACAGCTACTTGGGAGGCGGAGGCAGGAGACTCGCTTGAGCGAGTGGTTAAAAACAAACAAGGGGGCTCGCCTATAGCTAAGGCGCCAGCCACGTACACCTAAGGTGGTGGGTTCGAATCCCCAGCCCAGACCCGCCAAACAACAATGACGGCTGCAACCAAAAAATAGCCGGGCGTTGTGGCGGGCGCCTGTGGTCCCAGCTACTTGGGAGGCGGAGGCAGGAGACTCGCTTGAGCCCAGGAGTTGGAGGTTGCTGTGAGCTGTAATGCCACGGCACTCTACCCAGGGGGACAGCTTGAGGCTCTGTCTCAAAAAAAAAAAAAAAAAAAAGGGCAGCGCCTGTGGCTCAAAAGGGTAGGGCACCAATCCCATATCCCAGAGGTGGCGGTTTCAAACCCAGCCCCGGCCAAAACCTTAAAACAAACAAAACAGTGTAGTACAACACTAGGGGGCGCCAGTCACGTTAGTCGTCATTGTAGATTTGCATATTTATTATGACAAGTTTCCTGCAGTTGGTAGTAAAGTGTCTTGAAGAAAGGCTCATGTTCTGGCTAGGGCAGAGTTAGGTGCAAGAGGCACTCACCAGCCACCCATTCATTTATCCAACATCACATATTCAGGACACTTCCTGTTTTTAGCATTGATGTTCAAAGATGAAAGAAGACGTGGTCTCTTCTTCATGGAACTCAATCTAGTTGAGAGTATAGAAGGAAAAAGATAATTACACCCCTGTGTGTATTGTACAAAAGGGGAGCTCAGTTACTAAAGGCTAATGTTGGTCTCCTAGTTAACCTGCAGAAAGCATTTGTGGCATTCATCATCAAGAGCCCCTCACCATGTGCGGCTGAAACGATCATTCCCAACTTCTGCTCCATCATGGCCTCCTCCTGGAAGCCTTCCTTGATCTCCTCAGTCAGACAGCAGCTGTATCTCTACCCAGCGTTTGTTTCACTTGGTCTTATATTCAAGTTCATTGTTCATTTTCCCCCTAAATGTGGAGCTTGTAATCAGGAGTCCAACTGTTCCCTTTCTGCCTGGAGCACACAGCTCTGAGGGCATGGTGTCTGCTCAGAGGAGGGAGCCTACTCTTCTGTACCCCCATATCTCTCCTCTATACCCCTGTATCTCTCCTCTGTGATGCAAGTTCTGGGAAGACATCCCACAGGAACCTCTCTGCTTATTCATTTATTCATTCATTCAGTAAAAAAATAGATATAGCCCCCGCTATGTGCCAGGCACTGTGGAAACAACTGGACCTAGAGGCAGAACAGTTAAGCAAATGACTTTACTTCTTGGAACTGCAGTTTCCTTATTTGTAAGGAAATAATACCTGCTCCAAATGGTCATTGAATGAGAATTAAAATGTGATGGACAGGGCAGTTTCTGTGGCTCAGTGAGTAGGGCGCCGGCCCCATATGCTGAGGGTGGCGGGTTCAAACCCAGCCCTAGCCAACTGCAACAAAAAATAGCCGGGCCTTGTGGTGAGTGCCTGTAGTCCCAGCTACTCGGGAGGCTGAGGCAAGAGAATCACCTAAGCCCAGGAGTTGGAGGTTGCTGTGAGGTATGTGATGTTGCCATGGTTCTCTATCAAGGGTGATAAAGTGAGACTCTGTCTTTAAAAAAAAAAGAAAATGTGATGGACAAACATAGGTTCATGTGCTTCTTACTGCACTTAGCAGTGTCATTCCTTGTAACTTCCCTGGCAACCAGAAGAGGCCGTGGAGACTCCAGAAGGCTGGCGGTTTCCCAGGTCACCAAGGAAGGGGCCCAAGCCTCTTATTTCTATCCCTTTCTTTTGTTCCCTCTAGTACTTTGTCAGAGAGTAGATGGTTTATTCTGGCCAAGCCATGAGTGGGAAGAAGGGAATACAGAGATGAGAAAAACAGTGTTACTGGGAATCCTTACTCCTGGGCTGGTGGCAACCTTCCTTGCTCTGAGACTTTTCAAGCTTTGTACTTAAGAAAGCTCCTTCTCCTCTCCAGGCTTCCCTTGCAGGGTCCTCAGAGTCCCTGGCTCTGTTCTGGAGCTTGGTTTTAGCAGCAGGAGAGATGAGCAGAAGAGAGTCACGTGAAAGTGGGGCAGAATGAATTGTAGCTACACACCACCAGCTCAGCTCCAGCTCTTTGAAAGTAAATCTGGGTCACATTAGCTGCAGGGATAGAAAATGACCACTTGGGCAGAATTCTGTGCAGGCAGCAGAAAAGACAACCAATCTGTCCTTTTGCTGAGGCTCAGGGTCCCTGTGGGACCCTAGCTGGTGAGGGAAGGTAGTTGCTGCATTGCAAGGTGTGATGCTGTCATTATGCCATCAGCCTCCCATCATGCTTTTCTAGTAGCTTCCCAGGTGATGCAGAAAAAGGTATATTATGGAATGACAGTCTGGCTCATGACTTTCTGTTACAGAGGAGCCTGGGACTAAGGTTAGGAATGCAGATGAAGGACTGGTTACTCTGGGGACTGTGGACTGCTATCATTCTTACTCTCATGGGCTCAGAGATTAGATGCCACCAGAGGAGCTGACATGGCAGCAGCTTCTCGGGTGGCATTTTTCTTTTTATCTCAGCAGGCCTCCCTCTAAGGAAAGGCTTATGGATATATCTGGATATAATCTGTCAGCACCTGGCCAGGTGCAGTGGCTCACATCTATAATCTTAGTACTCTGGGAGGCTGAGGCAGGAGGATCACTTGAACTCAGGAATTTGAGGCCAGCCTGAGCAAAAGCGAGACCCCATCACTACTAAAAATAGAAAAACTAGCCGGGTGTACTGGCGTAGGTCTGTAGTCTCAGCTACCTTGGAAGGCTGAGGCAAGAGGATTGTTCAAGCCCAACAGTTTGAGCTTGCTGTGAGCTACAATGACACAGCTGCACTCTACCCATTGTGACACAATGAGACTCTTTCTCAAAAAAAAAAAAAAAAAAATCTATCAGCACCAGAGTGCTATACTAAGCCTGGCCAGCTCTCTCCTGGTTGCTGTAGCTAGGACCTGCCATGCTTTGACCCTGTGACTGCCTGTTGCCACCTGTCAGAAGCTAGCCAGTTCCCTGGGAGGCTTAGGTGAGTAGAGCTCCGCCTTGGCTCTCCTGCAGGAGCAGAATGGGTGCTGCCTGGACTTAGGATGCTGCTACAGGGAAGGTCTGAAGGCCTTCTAACTTGAAGTGTGGTTAGGAGTGGAAATTTCTATCCTGAACTGTGCCCTACCTTCTATCCAAGAAGAAACCGGGCTTTTGACTTGTGGTCCAGCAAAGGATTCTGCCTGGAGCTTCAATGTGTGTCTCTGGGTATCCCCCACCTCCCACCCTGCTCTTTTGTATGTTTCCTCATTTGCTCACCCTTCCATTCAATTAAGCAGGGAGATGGCTTTGGGACTCAGTGGGAGTCCTAGTTTCATCACTCACTGCCAGTTGTGTGACCCTCGGAAGTTACTAACCTCATGGAGCGTCAGTGCCTTACAGTTCAGATGGAGGCACAGGAGAGCTAGCTACCTCAGAGACTTGCAGGGTAGATTAAATGAGACAGTGAGAGCAAGATGCCAGTGGCCCTGTGCCTGCTACACAGTAAGCCTTTGATACACACTAGCTCTTCACTTTAACATCATTCATTCACACATACACTTGTTTATCGATTCATAAACGTGCTGATTTATCTGCTTGCTCGTTCATTGATCGCATCCTTGCCCATTCAACAAATACTCCTACAACTACTTTGTTCTAGGCTCAGACTGGGCTTCAGACCCCAGCTCCTGCCTATGAAGGCAGTTTAGAAGGCAACATGACTGGTGCTACAAGGCCTGAAGAGAGTTTCAGAGAAGTTCTGGGAGAGCAGGGCCTTCTACTCCTGTTCCTCCCCTGCTTAGGGCAGTGATAGTATTTTTTCTGTGACTGGAAAAGAAATAGGAAGTATGCGGGGCCTGGTGGCCCACACCTGTAATGCTAGCACTTTGGGAGGCAGGGGCAGGGGGATCTCTTGAGCTCAGGAGTTCAAGACCAGCTTGAGCAAGAATGCAACCCCCTTCTCTCCAAAAATGAGAAAAAATTATCTGGGCATGATGGAATGCACATTTAGTCTTAGCTACTGGGGAGGCTGAGGGAGGAAAAAAAAAAGCTTAGCGCCAGTGGCTCAAGCGGCTGAGGCTCCAGCCACATACACCTGAGCTGGCAGGTTCGAATCCAGTCTGGGCCTGCCAAACAACAATGACGGCTGCATCCAAAAAACAGCCAGGTGTTCTGGTGAGCACCTGTAGTCCCAGCTACTTGGGAGGCAGAGGCAGGAGAATCGTTTGAGCCCAGGAGTTGGAGGTTGCTGTGAGCTGTGATGCAACAGCACTCTACCCAGGGTCACAGTTTGAGGCTCTGTCTCAAAAAAAAAAAAAAAAGAAAAGAAAAAAAGAAAGAAAAGGAGGGCTGGGTGCTCTGGTTCATGCCTATAATCCTGGCACTCTGGGAGGTGGATTGCTTGAGCTCAGGACCAGCCTGAGCAAGAGCAAGACTCCATGTCTACTAAATTAGAAAAAATTAGTCATAGTTCCAGCTAATTGGGAGGCTGAGGCAAGAGGATCACTTGAGCCCAAGAGTTTGAGGTTGCTGTGAACTATGACACCATGGCCCTCAACCCAGGGCAACAGAGTGAGACTCTGTCCTTCACCTCCCCCCAAAAAGGAAAAGACAGAGAAATAGGAATTGGCCAGTGCAACCTGAAGAGAGAGGGCACATCCTTGTTGCTTGTTTCTCTTCTGGCTATCCTTCCTTTGGCTTTAGCAGGAAGGAAGGAAAATGAAGAGAGAATAGGTAGTGGAATAGGAATTAAAGAATCCAGAAAGTTGATTTGGTGAGTGAACTCTGGACTCAGTTCAGGAGCTTGAGAGCTGAGGCCAACTGGGATCCCCTAGTAAATGATAGCTAGGAAAGCCACTATGTAGAGTCCTAGATGTGTGCCAGGTATTTTACATACATCCTTTAATCCTCATAGGACCCTGGGTAGTAGTTAATATTTTCAACAGAAAAGAAAAGTTTAGAAACTTGTCTGAGGTTATACATTAAGCAAATAATGAAGATGGGGTTCAGCCTTACTCAGTTTATGCATTGTATCCCCCAGAACTCCAGCACAGGCAAATATGCTCTTTGGATTTGTGTAGTGTTGAGCTTCAGGTTGGCCTACCTCCAAAACCCCCTACACTTTCCTGACTACTTCAAACATATACCAAAGTAGTGAGACTAGGGTAATGAACCCCCATCACCCAGAAACAAAGTCAATTCATGGCCAATCTTATTTCATTCATACACTCCTATCAGTGGAAAAAACAGGAAGTGTGTTTTTTCCATTTTCTCATTCAAGAATCGAGACAGAAGACTTCTGTGACCCTAAAATATGTGAGGATTTCTCACTGTCTGCAAGCAAGCAATCATTTCTGCAGTGGACACCAGCTGGGTGTCTTCCAATTAAATTCTGACAGGGCAGGGTGCGGTGGCGCATGCCTGTAATCTTAGCACTCCTGGAGGCCAATGCGGGCTGATTGCTTGAGCTCAGAAGCTTGAGCCAGAGGGAGACCAGCCTAAGCCAGAGTGAGACCTCTGTCTCTAAAAAAGAAATAGCCAGGCATTATTGTGGTGGGTACTTATAGTCCTAGCTACTCAGGAGGCTGAGGCAAGAGGATTGCTTGAGCCCAAACGTTTGAAGCTGCTGTTTGCTATAAAACCACCACACTCTACCACGGGTGACAAAGTGAGATTCTTTCTCAAAAAAAAAAAAAAAAAAGAAAAAAATGACACTTTTTACTTGGAGATAGCATCAAATCCCTTGGATTGGGGTCTCAGTTCCTAAGATTGCCTCCCTTCACTCCCAGTGCCAATCCCCAGCCGTAGATTGTTTTACCTGTGTTTCTGAGACGCCAGCTATAAATTGAACCCTCTTCCTTGGGTTCAATTGATTTGCTAGAGCTGCTCACAGAACTCAGGGAAACGCGTATGTTCACTGGTTTTTTATAAAGGATACAACTGAAGGGATGCATAGATCTTTACGGGGTGAGGAATGTGGAGTTTCCATGCCCTCCCTGGGTGCTTCCCTCCAGGAACCTCCACCCATTCAGCAATCCGGAAGCTCTTTGAGTCCTGTTCTCTTGGGCATATTATGGAGACTTAATATGATAGGCATGATTGACAACCATGGGATTGGACAAAAGGGGTATTGGAAGCCCAGCAAGGCCTGTCTGTTTGGATTCTTCTTGATCTCTCTGTATAGCACTTCTTCCCCCCAGGGAATGGGGCAGGACCTCTTCTGAAATGGGAGGCTTATGACCCACAATCAGAAAGGCAGCGGATGCACTGGTTCTGTGCCTACTAAAAGAAAAAAAACAGAGATACCAGGTGCAGTGGCTTACATCTGTAATCCCAGTACTCTAGGAGGCCAAGGTGGGTGGATTGCTTGAGCTCAGAAGTTTGAGACCAGCCTGAGCAAGAATGAGGCCCCCTCCCTACTAAAGACAGACAAACTAGTCAGGCATCATGGTGGATGCCTATAGTCCCAGCTACTTGGGAAGCTGAGGCAGGAGGATTACTTAAGCCCAAGAGTTTGAGGTTGCTATAAGCTACAATGATGGCATGGCATTCTGCCCAGGACAACAGAGTAAGACAAAGACTTTGTCTTGAAGAAAAGAAAAGAGAGAGAGAGAAAAAAAAAGAAAATATGGGAAGATTAGAGTCCTGACCTGGGAAGAAAAAAGAGCAGGTGAAAAGAGGAAGGAGGTCAGAGAAAGAGATTCTATTTTCTGAGGCGCTTCTTTTTTTTTTTTTTGAGACAGAGCCTCACTATGTCACCCTTGGTAGAGTGCCGTAGTGTCACAGCTCATAGCAACCTCCTACTCTTGGGTTTAAGAGATTGTCTTGCCTCAGACTCCCAAGTAGGTGGGACCACAGGCACCTGCCACAACACCCGGCTATTTTCTTGTTGCAGTTGCCATTGTTGCTTAGCTGGCCTGGCCAGGCTCAATCCCATCAACCTCGCTGCATGTGGCTGGCACTCTAACCACTGTGCTACAGGCACTGAGCCATGAGGCCAGCTTCTGAAGGGTAAAGTGTCCCAATATTATGACAAAAAAATGTAAGAAGGGATATGGATTTATGAGTCAGGAACCGAACCACGGACAAAAATACACACACACATAACACATACAAGATGGTAAAAAATGTATACATATTTTAAGATGTTATCTATATATTACTTTTTGAAGTTGAATTGAAGGTATGGTTACTGGTCAAGTGTACCTAGACATGCTACACCCAGCCATTTTACCTGCATTTCATACACTTTTTGGAAATAATCGATTTTACTTCCCATAAGATCTCTTGAGATGTATATACATTTTTTGGCACCCCTGGTATATATTTATCATAATATCACTGCCTCCCAGTAATCACATACTTTCACCTCCCACACGTTCTTACCATTATATTATACTGTTGTTCTAATAGCAGATATACCAGTTTATTTATACAGTTTATACCACAGTCTGTATCTGATGACTAGAACAAGTCCACCTGATCCACTGCACAGAGACTTTACAAGGGATCCTAACTTCCAAAAGCTGGAGACCCTCTTAGTGATGCTGGGATGATCCTCTGGTCCTTCCAGCTTGAGTTCCATATTCCATTCCCAGAACACACCGAGCTAGACTAAAGCATTCCTGGTTCTATGTATGAAACCTTGATTTTAGGGGATGGTGTCTGTCTGTTTTGTCCAAATCACCTCAAGCCCATGGACCTTGAGTTTGAATTGGGACCCTGCTAGTGTAATTGAAGAAAATACCCCAAAATGGATTTCAAGGATTTAATCTCAAGAGACTGAAGTTGAGATGCAATAGGATTGAGGTCTTTAAAATTAGGAAGGGAATGAATTCTGTTCTTGTCAAAGGAGCCTGTGTCTCAGGTAAACAAGCCATACCCCTCAAATCCCCAAAGAGTATAGACTGCCTGTAGCCCTGCTTGGTAGGAACCTCAGACTCCCCACGTAGGATGAGACTTTTGCCACGAAGTAGAGGGATTGTGTGTGGTAGAGTAGCATTTACATTAGCCTGATTCTTTCAAAGAGGAAAAATAGCTTTTTTTCTTGTGAAAAAATTCACAGAGAAGCTGGGAAATAGCAGACAGACCCATACTTTTCTTTCTTTTTTTTTTTTTTTTTTTTTGTGACAGTCTCACTTTGTCATCCTTGGATAGAGTGCTGTGGCATCATAGCTCACAGCAACCTCAAACTCTGGGACTCAAGCCATCTTCTTGCTTCAGCCTCTGGAGTAGCTGGGACTATAGGTGCCTACCACAACACCTGGCTAAATGCTTTTTCTAACAACTATTGTTATGTTCTGAATGCCAGGCTTTGTGCTTAGCACTTTTCATGCTGCATTTGACCTAATCCTCAAAACAACTTTAGGAGGCAGTTATGCTGCAGGAAATAGAAACCCAGAGAGTTCAGTAAGTTGTTCAATGTCTTCTACCCAGTAAGGGGCCAAACTGAGAATAGCCCTATCTCTGCCTAGGGCAACCCACTGCCTCTCCCATTACAAGGAACAGAAGTTTAATAACAGCTAACATCTGTGCCGCACTTGAAGGTTCATGGGTGCCTTAACACCCATCATCTTCACTGTGTCTCAGGAAGCCCCAAGCAGGTGAGGCATTCCATGCTTCTCCAGGATAGCTGCCTATCAGGGGTCCAGCCTCTGCTTATTTCCCCCAGTAAGCCTTGGAAATTCTTTGGCATTGGCTCTGGCAAGCCAGGGGAAAAGGTTTAGGGAGAGGCTGAGGTGGAGAAAGTTGGCTGGTTGCTATGGTAACCCAGATGGCTGAGTAACCATTTTGAAGGTTGCTATGGTGATGGGCTTCTGGTGGTAGGGATCCTGTCTTCCTGGGTGGCTGGCACCATACAGGCCTCTTAAACTAGAGATGTTGCACTTTCTGAACAGAAGAGGGCAGCATGAGAGTGGGCAAAGGCTTCCGGCCCCACAGCAGATTTGGCAATTTAAGGCCAAGCTTGAAAAGGGTTTCCAGGAACTGGGCAGAAAGGGAGCTCTGATGAGATTGGCTGAACAGAGCCTGTGCGGGACAGGTTGGTGATCCTGCACTTCTGAGACTAGAACTAGGTGATTTTCTTCCCATTACTGGTCAAAGGATAAGTCTTGGGGTAGCCCCTTCAGTGTCTGGCATCCCACAGAAGATAGCTATCTCTGCAGGGAGGAATGGAGAGAACATTCTTTCCCTGTGATCAAACTCTGAATCTTTGCTGGAATGTCCAGCAAATAATTTATAAAGCATCAATTAACACATGTAAAATAACGCAACATGAGCCAAGCTAAAGAAGGTCTGGGAGTAAACCCTGATGGGCACCAGCAGATAGAGAAATAATTTTGCCTTTCCTTCTTCTTCTCTGTGTATGAGTGCCTTGAGTCTTTGAGTACCCAGTGGATGCTGAATTAGATTCTCAATTGTCTTGAGTCGTAAATCTGGCCCCCGCTGCCAGTGGGAGGCATGTGTTTAGTGAGGCAACCATTCCTTCAGCAATTATTTATTAATTATAAATAATTAGGTGCAAAGTATTGTGGAGGTCCTATGAAGAAACATGAAATAGATGTCTGTGATCTCAAAAAATTGATGAACTTGGAGGTTAAGGAGGCAGTGATGTAGATACTGACAATACATGTGGTTGGAGACTCAAAATTAGGGAAAAGAAAATGCAGTTAGGATTTTGAGAAGAGACTCATCTACTTGGGTTGATTAAAAATAACTTGATGGTGGGTGGTGCCTGTGGCTCAAGGAGTAGGGCGCTGGCCCCATATACTGGAGGTGGCAGGTTCAAACCCTGCCCCGGCCAAAAAAAAATAATAACTTCATGGTAGTTAAGGTGAACTTTCATGGTAGATTTTAGTAGGTGGAGTTGGGGGATGGACATTTGCAAAGACTCAGACTTCTATCACAGGAGAAGAGGACGCTACACACAACAATGTCATGGGAGATCAGCCTGGAAAGGAAGGCGGGTGTCAAAATATGGAAGACTTTTTTTTTTTTGAGACAGACTCTTGCTTTGTCACCTGGGCTAGAGTACCATGGCCTCAGCCTAACTCACAGCAACTTCAAACTCCTAGGCTCAAGCCATCCTCCTGCATTAGCCTCCCAAGTAGTTGGGACTACTGGCACTTGCCACAACACTTGCTAATTTTTCTATTTTTAGTAGAGATGTGGTATCTCTCTTGCTCAGATTGGTCTCAACTCCTGAGATCAAGGGATCTTCCTGCCTCAGGCCTCCCAGAGTACTAGGATTACAGGTGTGAGCCACTGTACCCCTACAAAATATGGAAGACTTTGAATGCCAGGTTTAGATAAGGGATGCTGTGAAAGACAAACATCTCTTCTTTTTTTTTTTTTTTTTTT
>NW_003852539.1:4005209-4008754 GCF_000181295.1 Otolemur garnettii | reverse complement strand
GTAGAGTGCTATGGCATCACAGCTCACAGCAACCTCCAACTCCTGGGCTTAAGTGATTCTCTTGCCTCAGCCTCCCGAGTAGCTGGGACTATAGGCACCCACCACAAGGCCCGGCTATTTATTTGTTGCAGTTTGGCTGGGGCTGGGTTCAAATCCACTACCCTTGGTATACGGGGCCAGCACCCTACCCCCCAGGGCCACAGGCAGCGCCCCCTTAATCACATTTTTAAACAAATATTTAATAAGTGCCTTGTATGTGCCAGGTCATTTGCTAGATGTTAAGGATCCGGGGTGAACAAGACAGGTGACAGCCCCAGTCCTCAGCGAGCTAATGATTTATAAGAATGAAAGACACTGAACCCACAACTTCAAGTGTGATGGGTATTACCAAAGAGAAGTGGGAGACTTAATAATCAAGGGGAGTCAAGGAGGGCTTCCCCCAGGGGAGTTTCAGCAGAGGCAGGAGTAGGAGCAAGGCCAAAGGAGAAGAGTGATGAAGGGTTACAGGCTAGAAGAAAAACAGACGGGAAGGCCCTAAGGAGACAGAACTGGGAGTGGAAAGTGGCAGGGCTTTAGGCAGAGGTGCTCAGGACGGGGATACGAAGGGAAAAACTGGTTCCTTGCACTACCCTTCTGTCCCACTAGATGTCCTTCGAAGTACATCCTGCCTCCTGCTTCCCCCATCCCTGCCTCCTTAGAAATGCAACAGCAGTCTCACTCCTCAAGAGCAAAGGAAAAGACCAAAAGGAGACAGGCTCAGAGGCTTTCCTAACCGTGTGGTCTTGCCATAAATTTAGACTGTGGCTTGGAAAAAAATGAAAAACCTTCCCTTCATAGACTTCCTTCTTCCCATCCCCCCTCCCCCGGCCATCGCTTTGTTCCTCTAGCCTTCTAAAATTTTCTGTGTAAAACAGGAACATCAGCCAAACATGTGGACTTCCCCCTTTCCATTCATTAGAAGAATGCATTACTTGAAGATCTCCTGGGAGCATTTAAATGCAAATTTGGTCAAGAAAGCAACTTGAGTCTGAGGGAAGCCTTCTAGCCACAATCCAAACCAGAACTTTCTTCCATGATTTCTGTTTCTTTCTTTTTTTAAAAAATTTATTTCTGTGTTTCTTAATGGCAATCTCAACCCCTTGCTTTCTCTACCCACACCAACCCATCATCCCCCGTGGATCTTCTCTGATTCCCAGGGTAGATTCTTTCTCTTCTGGTCCCTGTTCTTTCCTCACCTTGGGCAAGCATCAGTCATAAATTTTGAGAAGCCTACTTACAAAGTAGCACATGTAGGGGCCCAAGAAGGGGATTGAGGGACTTTTCTATTTAGTGTAATGAAAATGGGGAGGCAGATGTTTGTATGGGGGCGAGGGTGGAGGTGTGAGTATGTGTGATTTGTGTCTGGGCCTTCTTAGCACTGCTGGTATAAAATAATATAGGAAATGCAGATGACTCAGCATGGATACAGTCAGGATCCCCAGAGTTAGCATTTCTATATTCTCTGCTGTTTACAAAAAATGTGCTTGTGCCATCAATAACCAACTCCTTTATACTGCATTTTCTGACTTTTATTTATTTTGAAAAAATACAGACCTCAAACTTACTTTGTAAGCTGGGCTTCTTTTTGTAAACTGAGCTCATTAGCAGCTGACACCAAAGTGTAAACTAGTTTGTTTTTTTTTTAATTTCAGATTAATGTGAGGGTCCAAACAATTAAGTTACATTGTTTGCATTTGTTAGGTAAAGTCCAAGTTGTAGTTGAACCCCTCACCCTGGGGGTGCATGCTGTGTACCTTTACACTGTGCCCATTAGGTGAGAGTTTACCAATCCCCAATCCCCTTTCCTGCTCACTTCTCCTCACTAGTTTTTTTTTAATACACAAGATTAAACTGGAAGGAAATGAACATTTGTTAAGCACACAGGATTAAACTGGAAGGAAATGAACATTTTTCCAAGGATCCTCCCTGTCCTCTTTCAGGCCCTTCTCTGAATGATTTCCATGCTTAGAACTTGGGCAGGTCAGCAAAACTTGATGGAAAAGGTATGATTAATGACTTGCTCATCCAATTTCTGATCATGGTGTGATGTGGAAACAACCAACAAGTAGCATCATTTCTTCTTCCTGTTATTAACCTGCTGAGCATTGACCATATACTTGGCACTACTCACAGGTATAAAAATACAATCCTTCCTGAAGGGTTAAGAAACACCTCTTTTAAAGTCTTAAAAGTGGAAATTCAAACAGAAGCCCAGGTCCCAATTTTGGCTGCTCAATGTCTTATGAATTCTTTTATTTATTTTTTTTAGCAATGGGGTCTCACTCTGTTGCCCAGACTAGAGTGCAGTGGCTCCATCTTATCTCACAGCAGCCTTCTGGGGTCAAACAATCCTCCTCCTGTCTCAGCCTCTGGAGTTGCTGGGAGTATAAGCCAGGTGTGGGCCACCGTGCTAGGCTAAATGAAAAAAAAAATTTTTTTTTTGAGACAGTCTCACTATGCCCCGCTCTGTGGAGTGCCATAGCATCTCAGCTCACAGCAATCTCAAACTCTTGAGCTTAAGCGATTCTCTTGCTAGGCCCATATTGTGAGATCAGTCTAATTCCAGATTTTGTAAAAAAATCAAGCTAACAGAGGGAGGATAATGGCTGAAGGGGAGGTAGAGGTGGGCAAAAAGTGTCACTAGAGTTCCTCATTCACTGCTTTTGGCCCCAGAGCACTTGAGGAATACTGGGATCAAATGATACACACTGAATGGAAGCCCAGATGATGTTGGGAACTCTCTCCTCAAAATGGTTCCAAATAAAGCTCTATCCATATTTACCAATTTCCTTTCTTCTCCCCTGATGACAGAGAATTACTGGCTTTCCCTTTCTTCTCTAACCAGTTATGCTCCAGAATCCTTTCTTTGTTCCGTAACGGTCCGGGTTCAGTCTCAGGTTCCCACATTTCTCCTTTTTTGCTCTAAGTCTCTCTGTTCAAATGCTGTCACAGTTTAATATCTACCCCTCACAGATTTATGTCCTTCCAGCTCTCCTCTTATTCACCCCAAGGTACAGTCAGAATCCTGTTTTCCTTCCTCCTTCTGTTGTCATTTCTCAGGCTCTGACTCCTTGCCCTGGTTTACATCATGGTGCTGAGTCTAGTTGGGTTTCTTCTGTTTCTGGAAAAACCCTTTGTTCCTGGGATTCTTTGTGGTCTCAGCGTCCCCTTTGGCCTCACCCTGCAGCCCTGTCTGGAGCTTGCCCTTGTCCTCGGTCTCCCCACGTCCAGCCCCGGCAGCTGAGGCATCCTGTCTTTTGCTGTCTGCCTTCCCTTCAGTTTCTCTAGGTCCTTCCCCGGCAGCCGCACAGGCCCAGCTCGGTTTCTCTCCAGCCAGGGGGCTCCCTCCTTTGTCCCGGCTCCGGGTGTAGGTCACCGCCGCCCGGGGCTGCCGCCCACCTTGTGGGGTCTGCGGGGGTCTCCCCGCCGCCCGGGCCGGCCCGCCTTTCCCGCTGACGCGCCGGGACCTCCTACCCGGCCGGACTCCCGCGTGGGAGCCGGGGCCC
>NW_003852539.1:3999926-4004816 GCF_000181295.1 Otolemur garnettii | reverse complement strand
GAGCGCGGCGCGGGCGGCCATGGCAGGCTACGTGCCGGGTCAGCAGCCGGCCAACCGCAGCCAGGAGAAGGAGTTCGTGCAGGCGTACGAGGATGTGCTGGAGCGCTACAAAGGTAGGGCCGGGGACCGGCCGGGTCCGGGGCCCGCGGGCCGGCGCGGCGTGGCCTCCAGAGCCGGTCGGCTCGGCCCGCTGCAGGTGGGGCGGCCGGGCGGGGTCGCGCCCACCCGCGCGGGGACTCGGCTCTAAGCTGCTGTTTCCCGGGACCGGGTTATTTACAGAGCGGAGATAAGCCTGCGGAACCCTCTCCCGGGGCGGTCGGCGCTTTCATATCACCAGTTACATTATTTGCCCTATTATCTGGCCCCAGCTGGAAGGAGGCGAGACAAGGCGCTGGCTCGGGAGACCGGCTGTGCCGGGAGTTGCTGGGGAGGAGGAGTTGGGCGCGAGGAAAACCACCGGCTCTGCTCTCCGCGATCTTCCTCTCGGACCTCAGCGTGCCCGCGGAGGGACCCTGGCCCCCTTTTGTCTCCCCGAGTGTCAGATGACTCTAGTGGAGGTCGAGGGTGCGAACCACCTGGGTGTCTCTGGGGTGGGGTGGGCAGCGGTGTCAGTGAGTGTGCAGTTTTTGGTGGAGAGGCCACCTCTCACCTCCTTCCTCCTCAGAATCTGGGCCCCATGGAAGCAGGGGTCTGTTTCTTTTCTTTTTTTTTTTTTTTTCTTTTTCTGAAAAATAAAGATTTGTCTTGGAGCTCAGATTTCAGCCCCTGCGGGGCAGTTCTACAAGTTAATGCCTAATCTGAACCCGGGGTGCACACAGAGAAAGTTTTGACAGGCCAGAGGGGCAGTGGACTGCATTTCCCTGACTGCTGTAGGTGCCCCTAAGTGGAAGCCAAGGATGCGTGGACTTGGGAGGCCCCTGCTTTGATCTCTAATATCCACTTTGGGGATTTTGCTTGGGGTGGCAGTTGTGCTTTCCACAGAGGGGAAGATTTTTCCCAGAAACTACATAGGCAGCACTTTCTCCTATTTAGCTCTGGCCCTTGTGACTAGGCCTTTAGTTTCTTTTCTTCTGAAGGACAGGAAACTTCAGCCTTTATGACTGAGTCCAGCATACTTGTTTACAACACCTACCCAGTGAAGGGAAACTAATGAAGAAGCTGTAAAACGCCCCCCCCCCTTTTTTTTCTTCTTGTGGCATTAGAGCTCTGCTTGGGAATGTAGCAGGAAAAAAAAAGGAGAGAAAGAGAAATGAAATTCTAAAATGGACCTGCTGGGACTTCTGCTTGTTCCCTTCTGCATCAGCTCCTGTAAGCTGTCCAGCTTGTCCTGCCTGCAGCAAGTTTTCTGTCAACCCCCTGTGGTCTTTCTTTTAAGAAATGTGGTTCATTTCAGAGCACAAAGAGATTAGATTGTGCTGCTGAACTTAGATGCTCAGTGAATGGTTCCAGTAAGTTTCCTTTGTAGGCTTTTGAGTAAAGCTGCACTCTTCAGAGGGAGGAAATACACTCAGGTTGTCTTGGGCTGTGACAACTTTAAATCAGGAGAATTAAAACAAAAATAGGTGAAGAAATCTCAGTACCTGACTGATGCTACTGCCGGTGGCCTCCAGAAGACAGGAAGTTGGACTCCTAGCTAATGAAGGAAGGAAGGGGACAGTAGGGCTTATTTCAGGAGAGGGCTCTTATGTTGGGTACTTTCAGCTGTCTCACTCAGTTTGGTTTTCCTCTGGAGGACTTTGATCGGGTGTATAGGAATTCAATCCTTCCTAGACACAGATCTCTTTCCTGAGAAGAGGAATGAGTCAAAAATGGTTGGCCAGAGTGAATTAACTTATCTATATGAGTTTGTTGTGCAGTCTGTTCTATGTTAGGTGCAGAACAATCTCTCTCCCCCCCTACTGCACCATTCTCCCTGGGAAGTCAAACTGGCTTAGCATCCGGGTCTTTGTCACTTTGCAGTGTGGAATTCCTGCATTTACCAGACTTAGAAATCCCCTTACTGCCTTTAATAGGAAAACTGTTTGCCTAAGCAGAAGGGTCAGGTGGAGTCAGTTGAGTGGGTTGTGTGGGGTGGGGGAGTTTGTTAGGATAATGCCAGGTATTCATTTTGGAGAGAGATTGGAAAATAGATTTTTTTTCTTTTTTGGCGAAGAGTCTTACTTTAATACCCTGGGTAGAGTGCTATGGTGTCATAGCTCACAGCAACCTCAAACTCTTGGGCGCAAGTGATTCTCTTGCCTCAGCCTCCCAAGTAGCCAGGACTACAGGTGCCTGCCACAACACCAGACTGTTTTTTAGAGACGGAGTCTCATTCTTCCTCAGGTTGATCTTGAAGTCATGAGCTCGAACAATCTACCCACCTGGCCTCACAGAGAAAAATAGATTTTGGTGGTAGGATTCTAGAAGCTCATTAGTTGGCCACCACATTGCTTGGATCTCTTTCTTCTGCTGCTGTTAATTTGTAGTCACCTCATTCTATAGAATAAAGCAGGATTTTTGTATGCTGAAGGAGAGCTAAAGTTTTCAGCCGCATAAACTGCTCCTGGAAGAGGCAAAAGTGAGAAGGAAAGTAATATATTAGTGAAGGTAGCAAAGTTGTATGTATTTCAGCTGTGTTAGGAGTAGTTGTGAAGAATGGGTTTTCCAGAGCTGCACTTGGCAACCATTTTGCTATGTGTTGGTAGTGAGCATGGTCTTGGCGAGATTAGATGATTCAGCACGGACATAAAGGCTTTCCCTCATTTCTTAAATATACCAAAGTTTCTTTCAGATAGCTGGCCAGTAAACAGGATACATTAGATAAAATCTCTGGATCCTAACAATTCAGAGTGGATGGCAACCAAGACAACTAGGGAATGTCTTTCATTCCTCCAGGTTGCCAATTATTAAATCTCTGCTGGAGGCAGCACAGTAGTAGGCACCGGAGAGGCCAGAATTATGAATGGGATCTGGTTCCTGCCCTTAGTTATTCACATTTAGCAAGGGAAACATATAAATAAACAAGTAATGATGATACTGTGATAAATGCTAGAATAGAAGTATGTATAAAATACTATGGAAGTAAGAGGAAGGATGTGTATCTCCACTTGAGTTTCATTAGGACCTGACAAAGGAGATGACACTAGAGAGGGCTTTCAGGATGAATAGGATTTAGCCAGAAGGAGGAGTGTAAGGTGGGGAGAGGACAGATGAAATAAATAGCACATGTAAAGGTATGAAGGTCTAATAGTGAATGGAAGGATTTAAAGAATGACAGTAGTTGGGTTTTGGTGGGAGCACACGATACTATGAAGAAACCAGGGTCCAACTTGTAAAGATTCCAGATGAAATAAATAGCACATGTAAAGGTATGAAGGTCTAATAGTGAATGGAAGGATTTAAAGAATGACAGACTTGGGTTTTGGTGGGAGCACACGATACTATGAAGAAACCAGGGTCCAACTTGTAAAGATTCCTTTATGGCCTTGTTCCATGCTCAGTAGGGGAGTCATTGAAGGTTTATAGAAAGCAACATTTGGGCGGTACCTATGGCTCAAAGGAGTAGAGCGCCTGCCCCATATGCGGGAGGTGGTGGTAGTGGGTTCAAACCGGCCCTGGGCAAAAAAGAAAAAAAAAAAAGAAAAGAAAGCAACAATTACTATGCCAATTTTATTAATTCATTATAAGAGAATGCCTATCCAGTGATTGGAATACATTGGTCTTCATGGTACCCTTTTTCTGGTACTAAAGTGCTTATGAAGTTGAATTAGTAATCAGATGGTTGCTTGGTATATGTGGAAACAAAAAAAAGAGAGACGTGAATTAGTTTGAAGAATATTTCATCCAGAAGATGGTGTGTGTTAGCCACAAAGTTTTCCTCTGTGGATTAAGGCCCTTTAAACACCAAGGGAAACTAAGAAGGAAGTCAGAGAGGTAGGAGAACCAGGATCTCCTGGGGAAAAAGACAAATTCTACTGAGGAAGCAGGTCACATATAAACATAGTTTTAGTTTTTAGAGAGGTTTAAAAATGAACAAGGTGGGACTGGGTGTGGTAGTTCCTGCCTGTAATGGAAGCACTGTAGGAGGCTAAGAGAGAGGATTGCTTGAGGCCAGGAATTTGAAACTAGCCTAGGCAACAAAGTGAGACCCAGGTTCTACAAAAAATAAAAAAAAAGTAGCTGGGTGTGGTGATATACTACTCCTCTAGTCTCAGCTACTCTGGTAGCTGATGTAGGAGGATCCCTAGGGTTAACACTGAGCCATAATCCTGCCACTTTACTCCAACCTGGGGACAGAGTGAAAGTCTGTCTTTCAGAACAAACAAACAGCCCAAATGCAATCTGGGTCAGTGGTGGTTGGTTCAGGCAGAATTAGATTTTCTGTCTTCACAAAGCCTTAAGGACTAAAGTCTTTTTACATGCCAGGCTGGACTAGGAATAAAAGAGAATATTCACATTTCATGTTTGGTAACATTGATTATTTGGAACATGTACTTATTAAACTTCAGGGTTCTCAGTAGTTGCTGTGGATTGTATGAAGCTAGTCAGGGCCAATTTTTGTTTATCATGTCATAGAAAACATAGAAGACTTACTGCATGGAGAGGAGTGAAGGGTCTGCATATTATTTAATGTACAGAACTTGCAAGGCAGCTTGGTATAGTATAAAGAGACCCAGCTTTGGATTTCTTTAGTTTTGGTTTCCAGTCCTAGTTTTTGCTATTTCTGCTATGTGACCTTGGAAAAGTTGTATAACCTCTTATTTTTGAGGTTTCTCAATCTGTTAAAATAGGGTTATAATGCAAACTCCTTAGGATTTATGTGAATATAAATAGCATATGTTAGGCCATTGATGTTTGAAAAAATTAATATTTTTATATATATACTTCATATATACAAAACAAACATATTTT
>NW_003852539.1:3998007-3999597 GCF_000181295.1 Otolemur garnettii | reverse complement strand
TTTTTTTTTTTTTTTTTTTTGAGGCAGAGTCTCACTATATTGCCTTGGGTACAGTGACATGGTGTCACAGCTTACAGCAACCTCCAACTTTTGGGCCTTAGCCTTCCAAGTAGCTGGGACTACAGATGCTTGCCACAATGCCTGGCTATTTTTTTTGTTGCAGTTGTTTAGTTGGCCTGGGCTGGGTTCGAACCTGCCACCCTCAGTGTATGTGGCTGGCGCTGTAACCACTGTGCTATAGGCGCCAAGCCTCATATTTGTTATCTTATTTGAGCTTTATGATATCCTCAAAGATAGTATTATACAGATGGGTAAATTTAGGTATAGAGACTTAAAATTACTGTCCAAGAGCTGGGCTCCAGATTCTGGCATTGAGACGTTTTAAAATAAGAACAGTGACTTGGGTTAAGTGAAATAATTGTGAAAATGCTTTAATTGTTAGTATCATTGTTTTTTTAGTTTCTGGCCTCCGAAGTATAGTCACACATCTTAAGTGGCCTACATTTCCAGATCTTTGAACAGTAGAGAATTTCTTTTCCTCTCATGGGAGAAGTTTTACAGTATGTAAGTCAATTTGAAATTTTTAGGCAAAAGTAATGTAGTACAAAGTGATGAAATTTTGTTAACACAGTGGTTGGAAAATATGGGCTGAGGATTTGGGATTGTTTACCTAAGTGACACTCTGAAGCAAGCTTTTGGTTAAGCGGAGACTTGTTCTTAAGTTCCTTTTTAGAACAAAGTCCTAGAGTTGAAGTGGATAGCTTCTAGCCAGAACAATAGAGTAATTGCTACTTCTGAACATGACACTGTTAATTCAGAAAGTGAGTCAAATCCATCTGCTGGGAAATCACAAGTTTTGGCTACGTTCACGTTGTTGAAATAATAAAATGTGTGCATGTGCTAACAGCGCTTATGGGAGCTACTGCCGTGTCTTGGTCTTGTTGGCAAGTGACCTCAGACAAGCCAGAGAAGTGCATCAGCTCAGGCCTATTCTGGTAGTTTTCAGTGCCAGTTCCAGATTTTAGATGTCATGGTAGAAATAATACTTCACAATACACGTACAGGTACAGAACCATTCCAAGATCAAAAGTCACGTATGACCAGTTATGGGTTGAAAAGTGAGCCTATAGAGTTTTCTCAATGGTCTTGAAAACTCCTAGGCTTTCTTCTTTTTACTAAGTAAGCTTGGTCCTTTGGGCTTTTGATATAATATATTGAGCCATGTTGTGGTCAAGTTGTATGGTGTGTTGACGCTCCTGCTTTTTGTTGTTGTTGAGGTACAGTCTCACTGTCTCGCCTTTGGTAGAGTGTTTTGGCGTCATAGCTCACAGCAACCTCAAACTTTTGGGCTTAAGCAATTCTCTTGCCTCAGCCTCCCAAGTAGGTGGGACTACAGGCGCCCATCACAATGCCTGGCTATTTTTTTGTTGCAGTTGTTGAGGTTTAGCTGGCCATGTTTGAACCTGCCACCCTAGGTGTATGTGGCTAGTGCCACAACCACTGTGCTATGGGCACGGAGCCACTGCTTTTGTGCTCATGGCTTTGATTGGAGTTGACGCCTCTGTTGTCTGCCTTTTTTTTTTTTTTTTT
>NW_003852539.1:3984705-3997383 GCF_000181295.1 Otolemur garnettii | reverse complement strand
GTAGAGTGCCATGGCATCACGCTCACAGCAACCTCCAACTCCTGGGCTCAAGCGAGTCTCCTGCCTCCACCTCCCAAGTAGCTGGGACCACAGGCGCCTGCCACAGCACCTGGCTATTTTTTGGTTGCAGCCATCATTGTTTGGCAGGCCGGGCTGGGGATTCGAACCCTCCACCTTCGGTGCACGTGGCTGGCGCCTTAGCTGCTTGAGTCACAGGCGCCGAGCCTTGTTAATTTTTAATAAAACAGTAAAATAATATTTTTCTTTACAAAGCTTCTTAGTTCCTGGATAAATTACAGTGAATCTCTGATTCTTTTTTTTTTTTTAGGGACAGAGTCTTACTTTATTGCCTTCAGTAGAGCACTGTGGTGTCACAGTTCACAGCAACCTCCAACTCCTGGGAGTAGGTGATTCTCTTGCCCTGGGTAGAGTGCCATGGAGTCACAGCTCATAGCAACCTCAAACTCTTGGGCTTAAGAGATTCTCTTGCCTCAGCCTCCCAAGTAGCTACGATTACAGGCACCTACCACCGTGCCTGGCTATTTTTTTGTTGCAGTTTGGTTGAGGCTGAGTTTGAACACCACCCTTGGTATATGGGGCCGGCGCCCTACTCACTGAGCCAGAGGTGCTGCCCTCTCTGATTCTTTTATCTCCAACTTTCAGGGTCTGTCATAATTTGACTTGCTGTGCACACCCAGCTCTCTTTCTGATTATTCACATTTTATCTCTCCCTTTTTTTTTTTTGCAGTTTTTGGTCGGGGCTGGGTTTTAACTCGCCACCTCCGGCATATGGGGCTGACACTTACTCCTTTGAGCCACAGGTGCCACCCTCCCCTACCTTTTTTAAATGCAAGGCAAGCATGTGAACTGTGGCAGTGTCCTTCATGCAAATTTCTACTGTTACTGTCGCCCTGGGTAGGGTGTTGTGGCATCACAGCTCACAGAAACCTCAGATTCTTGGGCTAAGGAATTCTCTTGCTCCAGCCTCCCAAGTACGGGGACTCCAGGTGCCTGCCACAACACCCGGCTATTTTTTTGTTGCAGTTGTCATTGTTTTTAGCAGGACCAGGCCAGGACCCGCTAGCCTGGTGTGTGTGGCTGGTGCCCTACCCACCGAGCTACAGGTGCTGCCCTCTGTCTTACTCTTTAAGTCAATTATCTTTGCTCTCTTATATTGTCTACCTCACATTTACTGTTTTTTTATTATTTATTTACTTTTTGAGACAGAGTCTCATTATGTTGAACTCGGTAGAGTGCTGTGACATCATAGCTCACAGCAACCTCAAACTCTTGGGCTTAAGTGATTCTCTTGCCTCAGCCTCCCAAGTAGCTGGGACTACAGGCAGTTGTCATTGTTAAGCTGGCCGAGGGTGGGTTTGAACCCGCCAGCCTGGGTGTATGTGGCCGGTACCCTACTTACTGAGCTACAGGCACTGCCTGTTTTTTTTATTTTTTAAGACAGAATGTCATTTGATCACCCTTGGTAGAGTACTGTGGTTGAACTCTTGGGTTCAACTGATTTTCTTGCCTCAGCCTCTGTAGTAGATGGAGTGACTACAAGCGCCTGCCACAACGCCCAGCTATTTTTAGAGATGGGATCTCACTTTTACTTAGGCTGGTCTCAAACTCCTGAGCTCAATCAATCTACCCGCCTCAGCCTCCCAGAGTGCTAGGATTATACTCTACTAAAAATAGAAAAACTAGCTGGGCATTGTGGTGGGTGCCTGTGGTCCCAGCTACTCAGGAGCCTGAGGCAAGAGGATTGTTTGAGCCCAAGAATTTGAGGTTGCTGTGAGCTATGACAGTACAGCTCTCTATTCAGGGTGACAATGAGACTGGTTCAAAAAAACCTGCTTTTTCTTTTCATATTATGAAAGTAATATGTTAGAGTCTCACCTATGTTGCCCTTGGTGGAATCAAGGCAATCACAGCTCACAGCAACCTCAAACTCTTGGGCTTAAGTGATTCTCTTGCCTCAGAATCCCAAGTAGTTACAGGCACCTGCCACAACCCCAGATATTTTTTTGTTGCAGTTGTCATTGTTGTTACTAGCTGGCCCCGGGCTGGGTTTGAACCCACCACCCTTGGTGTACGTGGCTGGTGCCATAATCACTGTGCTATGGGAGCTGGGCCAGTAATAAGTGTTTAATATAGAAAATTGTAAAAAATACAGGGAAGTATACAGAGCTTTAGGTAATAAGCTTTCTTGTGTGTGTTTAGGGCATGCTGGGATCTGATATCCCCTACTTGCTATGGCTACCTACAACTATAATAGTGTAAAGTCTGCATTCTTTGGGCACAAGCACTTATTTTTCTTTCTTTCTTCATAGTTCTTTTCTTCTGTGTGACCATGTGTCAACCATCAGAGATGTTCTAATTATCACAGATGATTTGGGTAGTCGCCTAATTAATTGGTCAATCAGCGTCTTTCTTTTGGGCAAGAGCTTTGCCAACTGTACTGCTGGATTTCCTCTTACCCTAGCAAATTTCTATAGTGATTTTTGTTCAGAAAGATAAACACAATTACTTTGTGTTGATGAAAAGAATGTTCTAGCTGGAAATGTCTTATATCTTCGTGGTTTTCAACCCTCAGAAGCATGGTGGATTGAGATGTATAGGAAGTGTTTTGTTTATTTATTTGCTGTGCTTTTTAGTTAACAACAGTGAATAAACTCACTGTGCGTGCAAGCTTCTAGTACCTAGTATTGGGGAAAACGGTATGGGGGAGATGGGTGGGCCTCTTAGAAGCTTGGAAAGTAGTGGTATTAAGAGTAGGGGAAAGGGGAGGAAAGTCCCACTTGTCAGTTAGAAGAACTAAAAATTTGTAAAATGGGCAGGATTAATGCAGAGGTTAGGTAAAAATGATGGATGAGAGTGGAGATCTATTCTCTAGGACACAATTGTTGTAGTTAAGTCTTGAGGTTAGATAAAAAGATGTTAAAAAGGAAAGGGATATATTTGAGAGATATTTTGGACAGGTACAGGACCTAAAGTTCAGATTTTAACATTGCTAACTCTTTTCTAGAAGATTTTGCCTTGAAAAAGAATACCCCTCATGCCTGGGCTTTCCATAACAAAGTCTTTTCTTCTTGAATAAAATTCTTCTTTTAATGATTTTACTCCTTCTGAACTGATTAGATAGGGCTGTGCATTGGACTCAAGGTTGTGTTTCTTAGCCTTTGTTTCTCATTTAAATCAGTGATTCTGAGTGCCCTAAGACACCTGTTCTACCCATTCTTTGGATGGACTTCATTGTATGCTTCCAGAAATAAATACCTGGCAGGAGTTCCATAAGAAAGCTCCTAATTCTTTGAAATCTTCAGTTATATCTTGATTTGCTAGAATCCCCGAGTGTCATGGGGCTTGTTTGGAAGATCCATTTATTCGTTTAATTAATAAACATTTATTGAATGTCTACTCTGAACCAGGGAGTAAGCAAAGTGCCGAGGAAACAAAGATAGTGTCCTTGCTAACGCTTTGATTTTAGTTTAGTAGGGGAACATACTGATAAGCTGACAGTCACCATCTATAATAGAGTGTTACAATAATAAATAAATTCTGCTGCTGTAGTAGTACCCAGGATAGCCAGGGTGTGAAAGGATCAGGGAAGGCATCAAAGAGGAAATAAAACCCGAGCTGATGCCTAAAGGATTCAGAATTCTTTGGGCAAAAAGTTCAGGGAAAGGACATTCTTGGTAGGGTAAACAGAATAAAGTCCTTGGTAAAACTGTGGACTTTAACGGAACAGGGATGAAAGAGCTTGAGGGATTTTAGTAAGGTTGCTGTGTAGGATGTGAAGGAAGGAGGAATGAAATGCGGTAGGAAAAGTGGACAGGACCCAAATGGTGATTGGCTTTGCTTCTCATATAGTATGCAGTTTGGACTTTATCTTAAAGGCTTTGGGAGCCATTGAAAGATTTTAGGCTAGGACTACTGATTACATTTATACTTTAGGAATACTTCCCTTCTGGCAGCAGCGTGAAGGAGGACCAGAGTTGGGCAAAGCTAGTGGCAGACCATTTGGGAGTCTGCTGGCTGTCACAGTAGTTTAGACAGGGAGTGATTATGGGTTAAATTCAGATTGTGGAAGTATTAATAGTAATGTAAGAAAACAGGCAAATTCAAGAAATGTGAAGGGGAATCCATGTGTTTTGATGACTAATTGAATGCGACGTATGAGGAGGAGAGGGAAGAACCTAGGATGACTTGCAGATTTCTGGCTTGGGTATCTGTGTGTGGGTGGTGTCATTAACTAAAATGGGTACTATAAGAGAAGAAAGGTTATTTGCAGTGAAGTGGCGGCAGTAACGGCACAGGAAGAGATACTGGGTTCAGTTTAGGTTGCACTGAGATGGAGGTTCCTGAGGGATGCTAGGCTAGTTGGTAGTTGGATCTTATAGAATGTGGAGCTCAAGAGAGTTTTATGTGAGGCAGTCATTAGCTTATCAAACCAAAGCCATAGGAGTGGAGAGGCAGGTTGCTTAGGGAGTATGTGCAGGTTGAGAAGTTTGAGACAAAAACTCTGGGGAACTCTCAGGGGAGAATGGCTTTAGGAGCAGAGCATGAAGATCCTCTGAAGGGAATTGTCTACAGAAAAGGAGTGGCCAGAGAGCTAGGAGAAAGGAGAAAGTGAGTTTCAGGAAGGAGGGTGTGCCACTCACAGCCTCAGATTATGCAGAGGTCAAACAAGACAAGGTCTATGGGTATCCAGTGGCAAGGTCACCTTTACTGGAGTATTTTCAGCGGAGTATGGGAAATGAATGGAAAGTACAGAAGTGGAATCAGTGAGCTTTGAAATATGGACTTTAAAGGAACAGAGAGGAGTAAGGCCTTATATAGAGACAGGTATAGGGAGGGGGAAGTTTTACCTATTTATTGTAAAATAGGAGAGACTTAAGCATGTTTAAGGGCTGTTTGGAAAGAGCTAGGAGAGGAGAGATACAATGAAATTAAAAGAAGGGAAAGAATCATTGATGAAGCATGGGATCTAGAATCAAAAGATGTGTCTTTGAGAAATTTTGGAGGGAAGAAGGAACAGTGCAGCTGGTTAAATTGGTTAGTTAGAGGTGTAGGAACTTAAGAGAATCTTCCCTGATGCCCTTATTCTGTGAAGCAGAGAGTGAAGTTATCTGTTGTGGAGAGGAAGGGCTGAGTGTGTGTGTGTGTGTATTCTTTCCCTTTGGCCCCAGAAGTCCTCAACAACGTGGGTGTGTACATTCTAAGATGGAGAGAGAGATGGATCTAGGGTCAGATTTTTCCAACTTGGTTTTGTTTAAGAATAAGGATCCTTGTAGTTTGTCTAATAATGTAGCGTCTGCTTAATTATCAATTGTTTTATGTATTGTTCTCTAGCTTTCTTGTATTTTTTCCCCCAGTGAAATTGTAAGCTCCTTTGGGGCAGAACCATATTTAAGAATGTAACTTTTGCATTCTTCTATATCATTTAACAACATGCTAGGCAGAAATTAATTCTGATGTATTTGTTGAATTAATTTGATTTTTGTGGATGGGGGTTATCTTGACTTTTATTTTTTGAGACAGAGCCTCAAAGCTATCCCCCTGGGTAGAGTGCTGTGGCATCATAGCTCATAGCAACCTCTAACTCCTGGGCTTTAAGCGAGTCTCCCTCCTCTGCCTCCCAAGTTGCTGAGACCACAGGCGCCTGCCACAATGCCCGGCTATTTTTTGGTTGCAGCCATCATTGTTGTTTGGCCGGCCCAGGCTGGATTTGAACCCACCACCTTAGTAGGTGTATGTGGCTGGCGCCTTAGCCACTTGAGCCATAGGTGCCGAGCCGTTATCTTGACTTTTGACATAGAGGATTTTCTCATGTATAGTCTTTAAATTCTCACTGTCTGATATAGACAGTGCAGAATTGGTTGGTTTGAGAGTGAACCCCAGGTCTGGCCTCTGTATAAATCTCACAGGCTAGCTTCACTGCTTTCCCCAGCACAGTTGAGCTTAGAAACATTTGCAGGCTTTGCTTTCCATGAAGATTTTGTGATTAGTATCTCCATTTTATTTGGACCAGGCTTGTGAAGATCTGAATTTTTTTTTGTTAAGACTAGACAGAGGGGCTATTGTGGAAGATGCAGCCTCCTCTTGTTTATTTTGGCAGGTCGGCGCAAATGTGATGGATTTGTTCTCATGACTCAGAACCCTCCCTGCCTTACCTTAACAGATTCAATATAATCACTACCTTTCAGATCCTGATAGTGTCCTTCAGAGTTTATCTGACCTTTATATCTAAAAAGAGTATTAGTTACCTTCGTCCTCTAGTTGCTTGGGTTTTTTTCACCTTTAGTCCAGTGTAGAGGGCATTTTTTGATATATAAAGTCCAGTTCAGAATTGACTTTGTCTTACTGCTTTTGGCATATTTCACATCCTTTGGTTGTTAATTGGTACATTCCTCACTGAGTAGCTTGTTCTCTGCTCCTTGTTTTGTAAATTTGGACTCTCTATCAGATGAACTTGACATGAGTCACTCCAGGGAGTGGAAGGTATGTCTCCACTAATTTGGAGAATCTTTGATCTTGTTTCAGGCCCTAGTTTGGCTTATCTGGTACAATTTCTCTCTCATCCTGCAATAGGGTGTGTGTACACCTGTGTGTCCTTTGCTTTTGGGTCATGGATTGCAGTGGATGCTCTACTTTAGGGGATACCACTTTGTATGTATTGTCTCCCTCTACTACTGTCATCCCTATCAGCAAAAATGCCTCTATTGAGGGCTTACTCTTTGAGGCCCAACACAGTGGCTCATGCCTGTAATCCTAGCATTCTGCTTATGCTTGGGAGTTCGAGACCAGCCTGAGAAAGAGTGAGACCCTTTCTCTACTAAAAATAGAAAAGGTAACCAGGTGTTATGGTGGGCACCTCTAGCCTAGCTACTCAAGCCTGAGCCCAAGAGTTTGAGGTTGCTGTGAGCTTGACTCCAGGCACTCTACCCAGGGTGGCACACTGAGACTCTGTCTTAAAAAAAAAAAAAAAAGAAAGAAAGCAGCTCTTTGAACGTAGTATTATGTATAACACTGAATAAATAGCGTTCATAAACCCTCTGGCCAATTAGGGGTTTACTGTATATGGTAGTCATTATAAATGACAAAAGGCAATTAACTGTGTAAGAAGTTGAACAAATAATGGATAGTTCCCCCTCATTTAGCTATCATTTTCACAGAAGAAGATATCCTTACCTAAGTACCTTAGGGTACTTAGTCAGCAGGGAAATAGGACTGACAGACACAAGGATATCTGTTCCCAGTCGGAAGGCAGGGAGCTGCCACCATTGGCCCTTTGGTGCCAGGCAGTTTTTCTCTAGTATCTTTTCTAGCTATGCAGGACTTTTTTGCCATATTATCCATGCAGTGGGGCAGGATCCTAGTAGGGCCCTCGCTGTCCAGAGACATGTGGCTGAAGTGGTAGGCTCCAGTTCCAGCAGGGAGGACACCTGGAAAGCTTGTTCATCCAGGACAATTATCTTTGTAACATGAGGAAATTCATCCCAGACCTACTACAAACACTGTGTGCTCAGAAACTGAGTAGCAGCCAAGGCTAGCTGCAGCCTGAACATAGGGTCAGTGCTGGGTTAGGAAGAAGCTGTCTGGCCTGGCCTGAGCCACCTCTGTGGGGCAAGAATGTAGGACCTGTCCCAGCCTGTATTGATTATTTTCCCAATTGGAAAACAGGAATCAGACTAGTGTAGTTGGGATGCTTTGAAGTCCTCATATCTCTCAGAGGACTGGAAGTTCACTGTGGTCGTTATTGTTAATAAATGCAATATTAGGCAGCGCCTGTGGCTGAGTGGGTAGGGTGCCGGCCCCATATACTGAGGGTGGCAGGTTTGAACCCAGCCCCAGCCAAACTACAACAAAAAAATAGCTGGGTGTTCTGGCGGGTGCCTGTAGAACCAGCTACTCTGGAGGCTGAGGCAAGAGAATCGCCTAAGCCCAGGAATTGGAGGTTGCTGTGAGCTGTAACGTCATAGCACTCTACCAAGGTCAATAAAGTGAGACTCTGTCTCTAAAAAAATAAAAAAATGCAGTATTAATAAGAATATTCATATAATACTGCCTTTCTTAGGAAGAATGGGACTGGAATTTTTCTCCACCTTCCCTGTGGGACAGAAAGATAGAAGAGGCTCGGTGTCTGTGGCTCAAGGGGCTAAGGCACCAGCCACATGTACCTGAGCTGGCGGGTTCAAATCCAGCCCAGGCCCGCCAAACAACAATGATGGCTGCAACCAAAAAACAGCCAGGCATTGTGACGGGCGCCTGTAGTCCCAGTTACTTGGGAGGCCGACAGCTTGAGGCTCTGTCTCAAAAAAAAAAAAAAAAAGAAAGAAAGAAAGAAAGATAGAGGAGCCTTCGGTTCCCTTCTCTCAGGCCTCCTCTCTCTGATTATCCTGTGGGAGGAAACTGGGAAGGGTGAGGCAGTGGAGGGAATGGTCCAGGCCCTGGCGTGAAGATGCACATGTAAAGGGATAGAAGGCAGTATCTGGGGCTGTGTTGTAAGAGAAGGCAGGTGTGGGGGCAGTCTTAAGGGGGCTAATAAAGGCAGAAAGTAATTATTTGTTGCTGGCATTAGCTGCTTCTCTTTGCCTTTGCTTACGTATGTTGTCTAAGAGCAGAGGCAAAACACCAGTAATTTTTTTCCTCCTCCTCTTCTTGATTACATCTCATTTTCTGACTTCAAGGCTTGTGATGGTATGGAAAGTTGAATAAACTAAAGTTCCAGAGATTGGAAGTTAAGTGGTGATTCGATTATGGTTTTTGTTTTTATAATTAAAATTTTTTTTTTTTTTTTGAGACAGTCTCACTTTGTCACTCTTGGTAGAGTGCTGTGGCATTGTAGCTTACAGCAACCTCAAACTCTTGGGCTCAAGCCATCTTCTTGCCTTAACCTCCTATGTAGCTGGGACTACAGGTACCCACCACAACACCCAGCTAGATTTTTTATTATTTTAGTAGAGTCAGGGATCTCGATGCTTTTTGCTCAGACTGATTGTGAACTCCTGAGTTCAAGCTATCTACCTGCCTCAGCCTCCCAGAGTGCTAGGATTACAGGCACGAGCCACACTGCACCTGGCCCACAGTGATTTTCTTCTATGTGGTTCCATACATACTGCAAACTTGCTGTGTCCAAACTGGGTATAATTGTCCCCATCTCTGTTCCCGGAGCTACTTCTTCTCCTGTGTTCTTCCTCTTAGTGGGGACCTTCCCCATCCATCCAGTGGTCCAAGTCAGAAACCTGGCCTCATGCATGCCTCTGTCCCTCATCCTGTCCAGGCAGCCAGTCTTTCACTAAATCCTGTTGTTTCTGTCTCTTCTATCTGTCTTCATCTATAATCTCTCCAGCTTCACTGCTAATACTTGAGTTCAAGGTCTTATTATCTCTTTTTGGGCTGATGTTACTGTTTTTTTTTTTTTTTTTTAAACTGGTCTAACTTTACTCTTTCTTCCCTATCAGTCTTTTTTCCCACATTTTTATCAGGGAAAAAAAACTTCAGAAGTGCAGAACAAATTATATCTGTTGCCTGCTTAAGACTTCTAGGTTCCCATAGCCTATGTGATGAACATGCAACAAGATGTCTATGATGGCTAATTCCTGGCTCCTAATGTAACCTCATTTTCCTTGTATTTCTCTCTGTCTCTTTTTTTTGAGACAGTCTCTCTTTGTCATCCTTAGTAGAGTGCCATGGTGTCATAGCTCACAGCAGCCTCAAACTCTTGGGTTCAAGTGATCCCCTGGTGTCAAGCCTCCAGAGTAGCTGGGAACACAGGCACCCACCACTATGCCTGGTTATTTTTAGAGATGGGGTCTCCCTCTTGCTCAGGCTGGTCTCAAACTCCTAAACTCAGACAGTACCCTCTCCTTGGCCTCCCAGGGTGCTAGGATTATAGGGGTGAGCCACTGTACTGGGCCACATTTTTATTTTTATCTTTGTTAGCTATAGTCGACTTCCTTAGTATGCCAGGCTGGAAAGTCTCTTTGGTTTATCTTTTCATGCTTTTCTCTCTGCCTAGAATTTTTCTTTCACCCATGAATCTCACCTGCCAACAAATTCCAGTATGCCCTATTGAACACAATTCAGACGATGTTACTATTAGGAAGGTTTTCCTGACTTTCTGTTTTTTTAGTTTCTCTTTTTCTGTTTTTACGATTAGGAAGCTTTTTCTTCCTATGTGGTTTATCTCTTTCCTCCTTAGTACCTCTGTAGCTTATAGATTCTTCTGATATGTGTATCACAGAGTATGATGGTTTGATTGTTTGTATGGTTATCTACTCTTCACACATTAAGCTCTTTGTTTTCTAACCTTAGCACAGTGCTTAGCCATGTATAGGTGTTGGAGAAGTGCTTGATGAATGAATGCTGTGCACACAGATTGGCTCTAAATATTTGTTTGCTTCATGAAATCATGTCTTAAAAAGAGACTGTATTTTTTTGAGACTGAGCCTCAAGCTTTCGCCCTGGGTAGAGCGCTGTGGCGTCACAGCTCACAGCAACCTCACACTCTCAAACTCTTGGGCTTAAGTGATTCTCTTGCCTCAGCCTCCCAAGTAGCTGGGACTACAGGCACCCGCCACAATGCCTGGCTGTTTTTTGGTTGTAGTCGTCATTGTTTGGCAGGCCTGGGCTGGATTCAAACTCACCAGTTCTGGTGTATATGGCTGGTACCTTAGCTGCTTGAGCCACAGGCACTGAGCCAAAAGGGACTGTATTAAGAGATAATGGTAGGAGAAATTCCAGTAAGCCTAAGGGTAATAACATTAGATTGTTAGGATGGTCTACCATTTTTGCTCTTGAAGAATTTCAAGGAGAAAATGGAACACTCTCTTGGATAGTTTAATTTGTCATTTGCTAAAGTCAGGAAATGGAACCAGATGTTCTTCTGGGCTTCCTTTTAGATTGTCTCTCTAATCTAAATATATGGCTAGCTTTTTATCTATCTAGGATTCTGTATGAGATTCTGTGCATTGAGTGTTTTGTGTATACTAAATGTATAATCTATTCTTTTTAGAGTTTAAAGCCAAAGTGTTGCTATCTGATGGAGAATTATAATGTGCAGAATGCAATAAAGTCCCCATATGTGATCTTTTCTATCTTTTAGAATTTTAGACTACATAATCCCTTAATTTCCATTTCTCAAAGTCACTTTCCCCTTTGGAATGTTACAATTCTATTTCACCTGATTCCTAAAACTCTTGTTGTCCTGTAACATATTTGTTTATTATCTGAATCTCCCTTTCTGCCAGAATACTAAGTCTTTAAGAGTGGGGTTTATTTTTTTGAGATAGATTCTCTGTCACCCAGACTTGAGTTATAGTGGCCTCATCATAGCCCACTGAAACCTCAAACTTGGGCTCAAGTGACCCTCTTGCCTCAGCCTCTCGAGTAGCTGGGACTACAGGTGTGTACCACCACACCTGGCTAATTTTGTTGTAGAGATGAGGTCTTGCTGTTGCTCAGGCTGGTCTTAAACTCCTCCTCAAGTGATCTGCCCCCCCCCCCCGGGCCTCCCAAAGTGCTAGGATTATAGGTGTGAGCCACTGAGCCTGGCCTGAGATTTTTATTTATGTATCACCTCTCAATTTCTTGCACTTAGAAGATTGTTTGGTATAGAGTAGATACTCAATAAATAGAACTGGAAATGATGAGTTCAATTCACTCCTGATGTGTTCAGTTCACTTTCCTGATAGGAAAAGAGGCCTGGAAAGGTGTAATAATTTGCTCAAGGCCATGTAACTAGTTAGTACTGAAGCCGTATGTATCTCCTCACCAGGTAAATAGGTTTGTTTTGTTTTGTTTAATAACGCTATGCCTCAGTGGCTCCTGTAGCTCAGTGGGTGGGGCACTAGCCCCATATACCCAGGCTGGCGGGTTTGAACCCCAGCCCATGCCAGCTAAACAACGACAGCTGCAACCCCCCCTCCCGTGGCCCCCCTTCAAATAGCCAGGTGTTGTGGTGAGCACCTGTAGTCCCAGCTTTGGGAGACTGAGGCAAGAGAATTGCTGAAGCCCAGGGGTTTGAGGTTGCTGTGAGCTGTGATGCTATGGCACTCTACCAAGGATGACATAGTGAGACTTTGTCTCAAAAAAAAAAAAATCCACTACGCCTAATCACAGTTCCTTTGTGTGATTATATCCCTATGAACAGCAGTAGGAGAATAAAAAGGTAAGAAGTTAATCTATATTGGGTCCTTGTTAAATGTCAGGTATTTTCTTTCATTTAGTCATCAAAAATGACATCCTATAACAGTCTGATGATACGGGTAGATTTTACAGGTGAGCAAGCTGAGGCTTAAGGAATCTAAATCACTTCATTGAGGGTTACACAGCTAGTAAGTGACAGAACTGGGTTTCGAACTCAGACCTGATTAACTAACTCCACTTGGCTCTTACCTTAAGGCCCAGTAAATATAATTTTTGGATCTGTGGTCTGAACTTCTCTAAGATTTGTAAGTCAAACTGCTCTTGAAAATGGTCTGGGCTCGGCGCCTGTGGCTCAAGCGGCTAAGGCGCCAGGCACATACACCTAAGGTGGTGGGTTCGAATCCAGCCCGGACCTGCCAAACAACAATAATGGCTGCAACCAAAAAATAGCTGGGTGTTGTGGCAGGTGCCTGTAGTCCCAGCTACTTGGGAGGCTGAGGCAGGAGACTCGCTTGAGCCCAGGAGTTG
>NW_003852539.1:3982520-3984643 GCF_000181295.1 Otolemur garnettii | reverse complement strand
AAAAAAAAAAAGAAAATGGTCTGATATGAGCCACTGAAGTTGAGTTACAGAAATTGTTTACCTATCGTAATAGCAGTCTATAGGACTCTTGAGTAAAACGTATAATCCTGTATTGTACATATCCCTATGCAGTCATGTCATATATAATTCAAATTTCATACTTTCTTTTTAACTAGGGAGCCAGAAAAACTATAGTAAGGTGATTATGTCACATAGTTGTACAGTGCAACCACTTCTGAGTGTATTTGGTGGTGCTCTTAAGCACCGAGGGCACAAAGGCAGTGGCTAAAATGTAGGCCAAAGAAGGGACTAGATCCAGTGAAACTAGCCGTTTCAGTAGTAAGTGGGCGGATCATAATTACCTGTGTTGCTTAGAGACCTAAGCTGAGTGTGGGGGTGGGGAGCAGGCAACACCCATTATATTTGGAGAAATGATGAGGGTAAATAGTCCTTAGTTTCTCATTTATTCTAGGAACATTCACTCACCATTTAGAGTCACTGTGGTGATGTGGACTTTGAGTTGGTACCTTGTTACCCCAAATCATCCCAGGTTGACATTTTTCTCCTTAGAGAGTTTTCCTTAAGTAGCACAGTCGTTCATTGTGAAGTCCCTGTTAGCTTCCTTTCAGGTAGCTTTGTGTAGCTTAGCTTAGATAGGGGGGCGGGGACTGAGCCTCGGGCACCTGAGAGGAGAGAAGGGGGAATAGGGAAAGTGGCAGAGAAACAAAAGATTAATTAGGAGGCTCCTCTATCTTGGGGAATTAGGATCCTTTTCATTAGCTGATTTGTGAGATTCAGGGAAGCAGAATAGAATAGCTTGGCACTCAGGGGTGGACCTACAACCAGCAGTGTCTACAAAGCCAGGGAGTTTGTTAGAAATACAGAATCTGGTCAGGGCAGTGGCTCATGGTTGTAATCCTAGCACTTTGGGGAAGCTGAGTCGTGTGATCACTTGAGCCCAGGAGTTTGAGACTGCCTCGAGCTATGATGACACCTAGGCACCTTAGCTGGGCAACAGAGCGGAGGTTCTTTTTCAAGGAAAAGAAAGAAGTAGAGAATCTTAGCCTCTACCCCAGACCTGCTGAATCAGTTTTCATTTTAGCAGATTCTCAGATGATTCTTTAATGTGATTCTGTGCATATTAAAGCTCAAGAAGCACCAAATTTGGGATTAAGTGGCTAAATGTCAGGGGCTTTGGTGTTGGGCACAGTTGGGATTGAAACCTGCTTTGGCCATTTACTAGTTATGTGGATAAATTGATCTCTCTGTGACAATTTCTCATTTGCAGAATAGGGGGAACTCCCAACCTCACAGGGCTATTGGGGAAAGTAAATGAAACATTAGGACAATTGGTGGTATCTTACAATTGGTGGTATCTTAGATTTAGTGAAATTTAGTATTATCTGTAACATCAAACGCTGAGCCTGGCATAGAGTAAATACTCAATAAATTTTATTACTCATAATTAAATTGGGCAAATTTACTAGAATAAAGAGCATTCTCCTCATCCTCTCTCTTTTTCTCTTATTCTCTCTCAATGAGTGCTTTTGTCTGCAGTTTTATAAAGCTGCAGTCAGTGTATGGATACTCTTTGGCATTTTGCTTAACAGTATTTAGTGTTAGTTCCACAGCAGCAGATAACACATATAGATCATATTAATGTGCTTGACACTATTTTAAGTACTTCAGGCATATATTAATTCATTCTGTCCTTAAAGCGACCATGTGAAATAAGTATTATTATCTCTATTTTCAGGTGGAGAAATAGGATAGAGAGATTAAATGACTAGCCCCAAATCACAAGCCAGTAAATGGCAGAGCCAAGATTTGAACCGAGGCAGTCTGATTCCAGTATCTGTGCTCTTTATTTTCATATATTACTATTGCTCTCAAACTTGTGCGGTGTAACAGAAATCAGGAAACTTTGGTTGGATACTTGATTTTGCCACGGATTTATTTATGACTTAGGGCAAGTTACTTTTTTCCTTTGGGCCCTTTTCTTTCTTTCTTTCTTTTCTTTCCTTTCTTTCTCTTTTCTTTTTTTTGAGACTTTATTGCCCTTGGGAGAATGTCGTCGCATCATACCTCACAGCAACCTCAAACTCTTTTTTTTTTTTTTGAGA
>NW_003852539.1:3980657-3982282 GCF_000181295.1 Otolemur garnettii | reverse complement strand
GCCGGTTGAGCTATAGGCGCTGAGCCAACCTCAAACTCTTGTACTCAAGCAATTCTCTTGCCTCAGCCTCCTGAGTTAGCTGTGACTGCAAGTGCCCACTGCAACGCCTGGCTGTTTTTAGGGACAAGGTCTTGAACTGGCTCAGGCTGGTCTCAAACCTGTGAGCTCAGGCAGTCCACCTACCTCGGCCTCTCAGAGTGCTAGGATTACACCTGGCCTGGGCCTATTTCTTATTATAAAAATGGAGGGATTAGATGAGAGTTATAAGGTCTCTTCAGTGATTCATTCAACACATAGTGATTTCAAGTTTTGAAGAAAATCATAACTAGAGAACTGATTCAGAAGTACTTGTTGAGTCAGGTTGGCATAGTTAGCAACAAGGAGTTTGAATCTTGGCTTAGCCACTTGCTGGCTATATGACCTTGGGCAACTTACTTAACCTTTGTAAACATTGATTTCCTCATTAGTAGTGAGGAGAATAGTTCATACCTTGCAGGGATATTCTGAGTCTTGAATAGGATAATGTGTATTAGCACTTAGTATATGTGAGGCACATAGTGTATCTTCAATATACATGAATTCTTTCCTTCCATTCATTCAGGGGTGGTTAGAGAAGCAGATATGTCAGATTTAAAAGGATTTAACGGATTTAGAATCTCTCTTGGCCCTTATGCCCTTTTCCATAATGGTATTCTCGTTGTTGGGAGATGAGAATTAGTACTGTGGAAGGAAATAGACATGTAGCCAGGTCCCATCTATTTTTATTTTTGCTTATTTTTTTTTAAGACAGAGCCTCAGTCTGTCGCCCTAGGTAGATCCTCTTGCCTCAGCCTCCTGGTTCTGTGGGACGACAGGTGTATACCACAACACCTGGCTAATTTTTCAATTTTTTTCTACCTATTTTTTTTTTTTTTTTTTTTTTTTTAAGTAGAGACAGGGTCTCACTCTTGCTCAGGCTAGTCTTGAACTCCTGAGCTCAAGCAATCCACCTATCTTGGCCTCTCAAAGTGCTAGGATTATAGGTGTGAGCCACTGTACCCAGCCCAAATGTTCCCTTTTTATAAGAACACCAGTCATATTGGGTTAGAGCCCATTCCAATGACCTCATCTTGATCATTTATAAGACCATATTGCCAAATAAAGTTACATTCATAGTTACTGGGTGGTAAGACTTCAGGATCTCTTGGGGGAGGGGGGGTACAATTCAGCATGTAATAGAGGGTTTAGCCACTTTCTAGATAGACTTAGAAGAGTATATGAAATTAACTTCTGCTGGTCTTTTAAGAGTTATTACTAAGATTCTCTTGGTAGGAACACAGTTAAAATCTATGTTCACCCCTTTCCTGCTAGTTCTGTTCTTTGGTTTGGGGCAGTACTTAGGAAAGAGCCGAGATGGATCTGGTTTGTAGCATTAGTGGGAGATGCCAACCTTTTCTGGACTGAATTAATTAATAGCTTCCATTAGTTGAGTTTTTACTATGTGCTAGGGATAGATTTTGTGACCCACTTTGTGTATACTACCCCATTTAATTCTTTTTTTTTTTTTTTTTTGAGACAGAGCCTCAAGCTGTCCCCCTGGGTAGAGTGTCGTGGCATTACAGCTCACAGCAACCTCCAACTCCTGG
>NW_003852539.1:3974394-3980562 GCF_000181295.1 Otolemur garnettii | reverse complement strand
GGGCTGGGGATTCGAACCCGCCACCTTAGGTGTACGTGGCTGGCGCCTTAGCCGGTTGAGCTATAGGCGCTGAGCCACCCCATTTAATTCTTATACTATTCTATGAAGTTGATATTATTGTTATCATCATCACTTTACAGGGGAGAAAAGCGAGGCTTAGGCAGTGAAATAACTTGCCAAGGTCACATTTAGTAAATGGTAGAACATTCATATCTAGTTGGTTGGACTTTAGTGCTCCAACTGTGAACTTCGACATTATTCTTTTCCTTCTGTTCCTTGAATAGAACTGTCTGGCCTGAGTCTCCTTTTCTCTAAAAGCTCCTAGTTCTGGAATCATGCCAACTGAAAAGGTCAGGGAAGTGACCTTTGCTTCCATTCTTGTGAGCTCTTATTGTTTGTGAGTGGAGAAGGGAACATGACTTCAGTCGGCACTTTTTACCTAATGGTAAATCTTGGCAAAGGGCCCTCATCAGGTGTGGGACATTGTGAGTCACTTTAAGAAAAAGTCTTAGAATTTAAAAACACAGGCCTGTATATAAACTATGTTTATCTAACTCTCTTTATGATTATAAAAAGATTATGCATGTTCATTTAATAAATTTAAGCAGGAATTACAAAGAAAAAATTAAAAATTCTCTTTTCTCGGCGGCGCCTGTAGCTCAGTGGGTAGGGCGTCGGCCCCATATACCGAAGGTGGCGGGTTTGAACCCGGCCTCAGCCAAACTGCAACCAAAAATAGCTGGGCCTTGTGGTGGATTCCTGTAGTCCTAGCTACTCGGGAGGCTGAGGCAAAGAGAATCGCCTGAGCCCAGGAGTTGGAGGTTGCTGTGAGCTGTGTGACGCCATGGCACTCTACCGAGGCCATAAAGTGAGACACTGTCTCTACAAAAAAAAAAAAAAATTCTCTTTTCTAGTCTTTCCTTTCTCCACTTAGTCCCACTGGTCAGGATAACTGCAGTTCAAACTTCAGTTTGTATCTTTTCTCTTCGCCCGCCTTCCTTTGTAACTACCTCCTTACATCCTTTACTCCTTTGTGTGGATTGTATCTCCTCTTGTCTCATGAGCCTTACCTTTTAGTTTTGTTGCCGTACATCTGGCTTACTTTTGAGTCTCCATTTGATGCTTAGGATCTATGCCTTTGCTAGAGTACCCTCTCCTGTAAAGTTTTTACTTCAATCCTATCTTTCTTTGGAGCTCAGCTCAAGTCCACTGTTCCCCATGAATCCTTTGCAAACCACATCCTGCTTCTGAACTCATGGTATTGATTTCTACCACTTATTTGCCAGTTGATCATGAAATGCTAGGTATCAGAATTTGTATTTTATTATTTGTTATTTAACTTCTTATGTTTTTGCCTGGCTGGATTGTGCTGCAGGGTTCATGGGTTATGATTTGTTCTTTTCTCTATTCCCCATTTTGCCTAGCACAGTGCCCTACATTTAGCAGGTATTCACCAAATATTGATGTAATTGGATTTCCTTAGTACTTCACACCCTTTTAAAGATTAGGTGCTCAGAGCTGGAAGCCTGAGGGAAAACTCAGTCTGCTGACTTCATTTTGGCAGCCTGTCAGGATGGGTGTGTGCCTGAGAGGAGTGTCAGCAGATGAAATACTCGTGCAGCAGGTTATGTTTCCTCCTCCTCTGATGGATGGGATTCAGACTTGACATTGGGGAAAAGAGATAGTAAGTGGAGGAGGAAAGCTGAAAAGGGATGGTTGGGAGGATGCTACATTGTTAGACATGGGGATAAGATTTTATTAAACACATCAATAAAATGATGGCGTACTGCAGAGAGGAGCTTCAGTATGCTGATTAGACAAACTGGCTTGTCTGGTGCAAACCAGTTATTAATTGCCATTTATTTTCTTTGCAATAAAATTGTCCTACCCATCTTCTTACTTTCTCATGAGACTGAGTTTAGAGAAAAGACTTAATGTTAGAAATAGGAATTCTGGGAGAGAAATGCAGGATAGTCAGACAGAGTAGGGTAGAGGATGAGGATATTTCTTCTCTCATTTGTTTTACCAGCCCTAGACCTTAGTGATGGCCAGGACCTCCTTGTATTTGCCAGTAGGAGTTGCTACTGAAGTGATAGAAAACCTCTTGTTTCTACCCCTACTATCTTCTTTTGCCCAATCTTACTTTTCTGTTTCACTGGTAGTCTCCTAGCACACACACTGTGATGACATTGGTTCCTTCATCTCAAGGGTCTGGCGTGCAGTGAAACACCCTGGCTTTACCTGCCCAGACTTTGAATCTAACCTATCTTCATTACCTCCCACCCCCCCAGATAGAGAAAAGGAAATAGCGTGTGATAGGTTTAACTCTTCTGTAGCTTAGGGGGCAGAACATTTTGATTGATTAAGAGGTTGTGAGGTCTCCTAACATGAAAATCTCTTCTTTCTGTCGATAGAAAGACCTAACTCCATTGTTCTTTTGCTCTGAGTAATGTGGACCCTGAGAAAGTCTGTATTATATTGGTACCTGCCCTGAATGGGGAAATAATCCCTCTTGAACTTGTTTTTTTCCCCCCATTAATGGATATCTCATTATTAGGTGGTGAAGATTAATGGGGCTTTAAACAAAATATAAATATAGCCAACACCCTAATATATTTCTGATGATTGGGCTTTGGGTTTTAAAAACATTAGGCTAAACGTCTCCCTACTTTTTATGGGATGATATAGCTGCAGATTAACATGGAGGTACTAACAATATGAACATTGTGACTTGTTACTGAGACTGTCTTGGTGGGGAGTTTTGGTCCATGGGAATGATGTGGGTTTTGTGTCTACTCCTTTTTCTCCCTTCAGATAAATCCTCCTACATGTCCCTGTACAAACTATGGCTTTGGGAGGGCCAGACAGCAGGGGGGAAAGTTAGTACACTCATCTCATTGTTCAAGTCAAGTTTTCCTGGGTGTGGTTCTGTAACTTCCTACAGACAAGAGCTGACTCAAGAGTTCTCTTTCATTGTGGTGCTTTTTAAATTTTTTTTTTTTTTTTTTTGGATACAGTCTCATTCTGTCACCCTGGTAGGGGTGCAGTGGCGTCATCATAGCTTATTGCAACTTCAGATTCCTGGGCTCAGGGAATCCTCCAGCCTCAGCCTCCAGAATAGTTGGGACTACAGGTGCATCACCTATATATAGCTGTTGGCAATTTTTCTGGCTGATTTTTCTATTTTTAGTAGAGGTGGGGGGTCTCACTCTTCTCAGGCCGAACTTGAATTCCTGAGTTCAAGGTGACCTTCCTGCCTTGGCCTCCTAAGTGCTGGGATTGCAGGTGTAAGCCACTGCATCTGGCACTGTGGTGCCCTTCTTGTTCTTACAGCCTTGAAATTTTGGGCAGCATCATTTGGGGATGTTAAGCAGGGAATAAAGAAAGTAAAGAAAATTTTTTTAGATGTTCCTCAAGAGAAAGGTTCCTTTTGCTAGGTAAACCAAGTTTCCCTAGACGTTGTGGTTGAGAATTGAAGAAGTCTAAGCCTACTTTTCTTTTTTTTGCCATTTTTGGCTGGGGCTAGGTTTGAACCCACCACCTCCTGTATATGGGGCTGGTGCCCTATTCCTTTGAGCCCATGCTTTTCTTTTTTGATGTCACAGATACCTCTGAATTATAATTATTTGTCTTTCTGTCCCCCATAAGATTCTGCGCACCTTTGAGCTGGGAGAATGTCTCATTCATGTTGGCCTCCCTGATGTTTAGCATAGTGCTTAGCTCAACGTGTTTATGAATGTACGTTGAGTTGATAGTGGAGGAAAGCTTTAAATGCACTGACCACAGACAAATGCCTGCCTAGCATATTGAATTAAGAGACATTAGCAGAAAGTGGAGAGGGATAAAGAAAGGAATTTTTGTGGATAGGATATAGAGGATATTTGTTGTCTGAAAATTTTTGGGGTAGTTGTTTTGCAGTTCCTTACATGGGAACATTTACAAGTTGTGAGTGTTAGTTCCATCTGATTAGCTAATGACGTTGGGAAAGGCACTGTGACCTTCTTTGTAGTGGGGACTAAAGACACCTGCCTATCCCCCCTCTCAAAAGAAGGATATCCCTCAGTAAAGGGAAGTGTTCAGAATTAGATAGGGGGTGGGGAAAGAAAGCATTGAGTCCCTGCTAGCTGGCACTCTGAAGATGTAAAGCTGTTATTACAATAATTGCTATTGGCAAACAAAAGTCTCAGCCTCTTCTCTGGCTTGCACCCCACACCCAGTCACAACCGCAGACTGGGTGGATACAGACTTTAAATATTGGGGTCACCTGTACCTGTTGGCAGATGTTCCCACGTGGTTTCTCTGGGTATTGTGAAGACATTACTTTTTGGTTCTTTTCCTTCTATGCATCAGTAAAGAGGAGTTTGTGGAGGTGTGCTTTTGTTTGGCACTAAGGGAAAGGGTACCTCCATTCTTCCCCTATAGCTAATAAATATCCAACATTCCTTAACAGGATGGCACAGTTTAGAAACTATTACCTAGGGAGTGACTGAAGCTTAAGAGGTACTAGACTTTGTACAACCCCCTGCGTGAGAATGGTGTTAAGCTGGGAATAAAGTAAGTGAAAATATTTTCAGAGGTTCCTTATTCCCTGAGTATGGCTTGGATCCTGATCAGCTGATTTCCAGTCTCTATAGTGATGTGATTCCTCCCCCTTCCTTCTGGAAGAAATGGATACTTTTTCATTTCCTGTTTGATGGCATATTTTCTGAGTGCCAGGAGACACTTGGTGACAATAAATCATTTGGTGTGTGGGTGGGAAGGAGGCCGCTTTTGTTTTTAGCAGAATGACTTTTATTTTAAGAATTCAAAGCATATATGTGAACCCAAGCTTCCTTGCTTCCCTGGGAGAGACACAGGACCTAAGAGGATTGTTTTGAATCCCTTTCCTGGGCTGTGCCTACTTGACCTCCCATTTAGGACAGAAAAGCTCCGTCCTCATGGGGACTTACGTGCTGTGGATTCTATTCTTGCCACATCCCGTGGTCAGCTCTTTTTGCACCTACATCCACTGGGGAGCAACTATTAGTCCCTTGTGGAAGTGACACCACCCTTGGAATGGAAGCTGGCAGCATCCCCTCACCTCCCCCACCCTGACAGATTGACACAGACTGGGATTGGAATCTGGCTGCCCCTATTTCCTGTTATCTGTTCTGCCCAGCAGACCCTCTGGCTTCTACTCTGGTGGGGGTAGGAGGTGTTAACATGCAGCGCCACCTGTGGACCTGCACAGCCACTTTTGTTTCCCTGACTAGAGTAGCCTGTCCAGTTAGGCCTGTTCCTGATTCAGCTGAGTGAGAGCACAGACTGGACGGGAGTGCGAAGGGGAGGTAGTGTAATTGCTTATAGTGAAGGTTTGCTTAGTGTTTGGGGACCTGGAGTTTGATTTTGTATCATATTAACTATTAGATTTTTTTTAAGGGGTACAGGGTGATATTTTGGTATATGTATGCACTGTGTAATAATCAAATCAAGGTAATTATCATATTCATCACCTCAAACATTTATCATTTCTTTGTGTTGAGAACATTGAAAATACAGAATGCAATAAATTGTGGTTTATTGACAGAGTCTCAAGCTGTTGTCCCTATACAGTAGAGTGCGATGGCATCGTAGCTCACAGTAACCTCCAACTCTTGGGGTCAAGTGATCCTTCTTGCCTCAGTTTTTCTATTTTTAGTAGAGATGGGGGTCTTGCTTTTGCTCAGGTTGGTCTTAAATTCGTGAGGTCTTAAATTCAAGATGTCCACCTGCCTTAGCTTCCCAGCGTGCTAGGATGACAGGCATGAGCCACTGCACTCAGCCTTTAATATTAGATTTTTTTTTTTTTTTGAGACAGAGTCTCACTTTGTTGCCCTCAGTAGAGGGCTGTGCTGTGGTGTCATAGCTCACAGCAACCTCAAACTCTTGGGCTTAAGCGATTCTCTTGCCTTAGCCTCCCGAGTAACTGGGACCACAGGTGCCCACCACAGCCTGGCTTTTTTTTTTTGCAGTTGTCATTGTTGTTCCAGCTGGCTGGAGCTGGGCTCAAACCTGTCACCCTCAGTATATGGGGCCAGCACCCTACCCCCTGTGCCACAGGTGCTGCCCTGTTAGATTTTTAAAAATTAAAAACTTTTTACCCCAGACCTGAGGGCAATTAGATTTTTTTTTTTTTTTTTTTTTTTTTTT
>NW_003852539.1:3971309-3974300 GCF_000181295.1 Otolemur garnettii | reverse complement strand
TTTTTTTTTTTTAACTCTTAGATTTTCTTCTTTTTTAAATTAACTGTTAGATTTTTTTTTCCCTTAACCTTGGAGAAATCCTTAAAAATTCTTACAAATAGGGAATCCCTTGGTAGGTTATGAGAAATTTCATTTTGGGGTTTTGGTAGATAATATAAAAAATGTTTCCTACTTTGCTAGGGTTTTGGGTGGTTAGGTAAATTGATATGTTTGAAGTTCTTAAATACCATCAGAGAAAGAACAACTTTATGAGTGGAATTAGGGAACATGCACCTAACATTTAACAGTAAATTCTTACTTTTACCTTTCATACCTATGGTAGGCTTTTTCTCCTTGTTCCAGGGGCTTTCTGGTTTGTTTCATTTTGTAATATCAGATAAATTTTCCCTTTAGTAGAAAGCAGCACCTTACAGTGGAAAGGAATCCTAGTTGGGTACTTACCTAGCTCTATGACTTTGAATAGGCAGTCACTTAACCTCTCTCAACTTTGTGTGCTTTGCTTTTCATAATTCCTTATCTGCAAAATGTTGGTGGTGATAACTACCTTGCAGAGTTTTTGTAAAGATTAAATGAGTTAACGTATATAAACACATTGCTGGCACATAGTAGGTTTGTAATTATAGTTTTCATTAGTAGGAGTAACAACATGCTTTATTTTATTATGATAAATTTATTTATTTATTTGAGACAGAGTCTCACTTTGTCACCCTTGGTAGAGTGCTATGGTGTCACAGCTCACAGCAACTTCAAACTCTAGGGCTGAAGCGATTCTCTTGCCTCATACTCCCAAGTAGCTGGGACTGCAGGCGCCCGCTATAAAGCCTGGCCATTTTTTTTAGAGATGAGGTCTTGCTCTGGCTCTGGCTCTGGTTCTGGCTCAGGCTGGTCTCAAACTCATGAGCTCAGGCAATCCACCTGCCTCGGCCTCCCAGGTGCTAGGATTATAGGCATGAGCCACCACACCCGGCATGGTAAGTTTATTTATTTTAAGTTTATTTTATTTTATGGTAAATTTGTGGTAAAATATTCATAGTAGAAAATTTACCATTTTAGCCTTTATTTATAATTTTGGGAGACAGAGTCTCACTCACTATGTTACCCTTGGCAGTGTGCTGTAGCATCACAGCTCATAGCGACCTCAAACTTCTGGGCTTAATCGATTCTCTTGCCTCAGCCTCCCAAGTAGCTGGGACTATAGGCACCTGCCACAATGCCTGGCTATTTTTTTTTTGTTGTAGTTGTCATTGTTGGTTAGCAGGCCTAGGTCAGGTTTGAACTTGCCAGCCCCAGTGTATGTGACTGGCCCCTAACCACTGCACAGGGACCAAGCCATAATATGATTTTTTTGGTTGTTGTTTCTTTTCTTTCTTTCTTTCTTTTTTTTTTTTTGGAGACAGAGCCTCAACCTTTCCCCCTGGGTAGAGTGCTGTGGCATCACAGCTCACAGCAACCTCCACTCCTGGGCTTAAGTGATTCTCCTGCCTCCACCTCCCAAGTAGCTGGGATTATAGGTGCCTACCACAACACCCGGCTATATTTTTTTTACTTGCAGCCATCATAGTTGTTTGGCTGGCCTGGGCTGGATTCAAACCTGCCAGCTTAGGTGTGTGTGGCTGGCACCTTAGCCGCTTAAGCCATAGGCGCCGTGCCTGTTGTTTCTTTTAATGGAGACCAAGTCTCATTCTGTTTCCCAAGCTAGAGTGCTTGTGATATCAGCCTAGCTCATAGCAGTCTCCAATCCTGAGTTCCAACGATCCTGATCCTACAGGCGCCTGCCACCACACCCAGCTAATTTTTTCTATTTTTAGTACAGACAGGTCTAGCTCTTGGTCAGGCTGGTCTTCAACTCTTGAGCTGAAAGGATCCACCCAGGTTGGCCTCCCAGAGTGCTGGGATTACAGGCATGAGCCATTATTTTGTGTGTTGACTTCGTCTCTCTGGGTTTTGGTTGCAGGACCTATCAATATTTTTATAGGAGTGTGATAAGTGATGGATCCACTGAATCCCATATAGAGAGTCTAGGCCTGGCAGAACTCCAGGAAAAAAAAATTATTGCCTGGTAGCCTAATTTTTCCCAAGCTCCGTGTGCTTATAGCTTGCTAATCTTACTTCTCTCTCTCTCTCCTTTGCTCTTAACTTTGAATGGGATTCTTGCTGTGGTGACATATCTAGACTCTTTGTTCTGTGTAGGTTGGGGCAGAGTGGGAATTGATAAGCATAATGAATGGATAGCTGTGTGCCAACCTGGCTTGCCAGGGTAGGGTTTGCAGGATGTGTGTACATATCTATGTGCACACATGTGTATACATACAATGTATTTATAAGATGTACGTACTTATGTGTACGCACATATGCATACAAATATACACACAAATATCCTATTTTTTCTTTTGTAATTGGGATTTTATTTGTTGTGTTGAGCATCAATGTAGACATTTCAATTTGTACACAATTCTTAACTTATGTACCCAAAATCTAAAAAGCCATTTATTGCAATTCTTTTTTAAATAGTTATTCCAGTGACTTTCCAGATTAAAATTTGGGAGCAAATTTTCCTTAAGAGGATATCAAGTACCAGCACCTTCAAATGTTGATAAGTTGTTACGTGAGTCTTAATTCACAATTTATTACCATATATACTATATACTCAAATTTTCAGTCCTTCACAGCACATTAACAAAGCTATTAGGAAAACAGGAGTACCACAACCAAAGATGTTAGAGTGTACACAATTCTGACACGGAGAGCCATGATCATGGGAGTGGTTTTCTTTAGGAAACAGTTCTACTAAAAAACTATCTGGGAATAGAAGTAATTTAAAATGTTCAAGATATTAAATGCAGGACTGGGACTCCATATCGCAGGATATAAAAACCAACTCTCATCTACGAAATGTTAAGCCGATACCAAGACAGTCAAAGCCTCCCATAATTCAACATCCCACACTATTTTCTGGTTGTACCAAAAAATAAACAACCAGAGAATGGTTTT
>NW_003852539.1:3957398-3971175 GCF_000181295.1 Otolemur garnettii | reverse complement strand
AGTAGCTGGGACCACAGGCGCCCGCCACAACGCCCGGCTATTTTTTGGTTGCAGCCATCATTGTTGTTTGGTGGGTCTGGGCTGAGGATTCAAACTCGCCACCTTAGGTGTACATGGCTGGCGCCTTAGCCAGTTGAGCTATAGGCGCTGAGCCGGTTTTACTTCTTAAAAAAATGCATTTACACTTAAAAACTGGGACGTGGCTTGATTCCCTCCTTCTTAAAAATGTTTCTAGAGCTATTAAAAAAACTTGCATTTACAAAATAGTTGATAAAAATATTCCTCTCGATTACACAAGAAGGGAGACAGGGACGAGTGATGAGACGGGGTATGTGATATTCATCAGACTTGGCTTCTTTCTCTCCTGCTTCATCAGCGCTGGACTCTCCTCAGTTTTAGTTTCTCTGTTTTCTGCAGGTAAATCTTTAGTTTCTTGGTTAGCTACTTCGGCCTGCTTTCCCTTTGCTCCCCTTTTTCCTTTTGGTTGTACTTTTTTGTCTTAAGATTTCTCCTTTGCTGCTGCCTTTTTTGGCTTTGTTTCCACTTTTGCAGGAGTGGGTTTAGCTGACAAACTGCCTGTCTTCTCTTGCTTGGGCTCTTCCTTCCCGGCGCCTTCCGCAGAGCTGACCTTCAGCATCTTGGCTGCCGGCAGGGAGAGCCTTTGCAAGTTGGGCTGCCTGGCCATCATCTGAGCTCCTGAGACTGATGGTGGGGGCTGTGGGAGCGGTGGAAGAACCAAAATATCCTATTACTGACAACTGACACAATGATGGAGCTGCATGTTCTTCTCTGGGTCCCTATCAACCCAGTCCACTGCCAGAATACATAATGTTGGAAACAGGAGTCCAGCATGATGGGGAAGGTTTGCAAGGGATTCAAAGTGCAAAGAACCTTAGCAAAAAGGGATTCACAGCTTAGCCAGGCTCTTGCAGTGTCTACCAAAATTCTGAAGGAAGATTACTACCCAGCTCTGACTTACTGCCTCTTGCCAGGCCCAAGTTAGACCTGGAAAAGTTCAAGAGCACAACTTCTACATCCTGTGTTTATGCTGGACGTGGGTGGAGAAAGAATGAAAAGCAAGGCAGTTCCTCCAAACTCCTGTATCTCTATCTGTGGACTCTCCTCTATGTTTATAGTGGGGAAGGAGTGGTTTGTACTGATTTATCCCTAATCCCTTCTCTGTGCTTGAGAGGACTGCAAGGTCATTTGGGTTTTTTGCATATGGGTACAGAAACACATCACCTCAGTGTACACCTCTTCTCAAATTGGCTTGCCCCTTTATCCCCATTTCTGTACCTCCAATGCCTAGATACCAGTCATGTTTCAAAAGCTATTCAGGATGATTTTTTTTTGCTATCAATGTAATATAAGTGATATTAAATTCTATATTAAATTAGTAAGCTCACATTTACTATTAGTTATTATTGTATATCTACATATAACTAAAGAATTATATTTATGCTTTGTGAAGGCCACTGTAAAAGTGGGTCTAAAAATGAATTTTTTTTTTTTTGAGACAGAATTGTACTATGGGTAGGATGCCGTGGTGTCATGGTTGCTCACAGCAACCTCAGATTCATGGGCTTAAGTGATTCTTTTGCCTGGAACTATAGGCACCTATCACAATGCCCAGCTAATTTTCATTTTTTTTTTTTAGTAGAGACGGGGGTCTTACTCTTGTTCAGGCTGGTCTCAAACTCCTGAGCTCAAGCGATTCATCTGCCTAGGCTTCTCAGTGTGCTAAGATTACAAATGTGAGTCACTGCAATCTAGAAATGAATTTTTTAAAAAAAGAATCTATTTTAGATTTTAGAGAAATGTAGATTAAATATGAACGACAGTAGGGGGCACTTGTATGACAGTGGAGTAAAGGCGAGCATAAGAGTGTTCAGCTTGAAATTTGAACTTTAACTTTTATTTATTTATTGGGAAGTTCATACTTTTTCCTTATATTTCTGTATGTAAAACTGGCAGTTGGATTTTAAATATAAAGTATTTGACATGACCAATAAGTTCCATTTACTCTCTGTTGGCTAAAAAAGGACTTCCTTTCAAGCTTGTTCAATTTATTATTTTATTAGAGATGGAGTTTCATTATGTTGCCCAGGTTGGTCTCAAACTCTTGGCTTTTGCCTGGGTCTCCCTAGGAGCTGGGGTTACAGGGGCATGCCTCTGTGCCTGGTTATTTTTTTTACTTTCACATACTCTTCGGCAAGTAAAAATTGCTAGATTGAAAGTACTACATGATCTCATTCAACTATACCAATATATAAAGCTTTAAAAAGATGTCTGAAAGTCTGTTAGAAGTCTTAATTTCTATATCAACAAATTTGCACTACTCATTATGTTCTCCTTGGTACTCAAGGATCTTGTTGAAATACTTCCTTGTACAAAGATGAGTGAAAACAAACAAAAAAGCAAAGCAAAAATAAGTGTACCTCATATTGTATTTGAATAGAGGTCCTCACAAACACTTGAAAAATGGGTAGTATTAGATAAGCACAGCTTTCTCTCATTTTAATAATGATATGGAAAAGTTTTTAAGGCCAAAACAAATTTTATGAACTCTATTTCTTGAATTCCTAATGTGAAGCTTTGATAAGAAATAACAGTATCATTTTTAAATTGGCCTCTGTACAAACTCCATAATTATAGGTATTCTATGTTTCATATATATGATATAGCTGGCTCTTAATCACCCCATGAAAATGGAGTAGAGGCCATGCTGAAAACTTCAATTTCACAGATAAATACTAAAACTAATTTTAACCAACTGTTCAATCCTTTATTCTTACTTGAATTACCAAAGATGTTTTCTTCCAGGGGGAAAATGAACTGATTTTTTACCTTTCTTTTTATTTTTTAATCCTAACCTCCTACTATTCTTTTTTTTTTTTTTATTTTGGAGACAGAGTCTCATTATGTCACCCTTGTGGAGTGCTGTGGCGTCACAGCTCGTAGCAACCTCAAACTCTTGGGCTTAAGCGCCTCTCTTGCCTTATCCTCCCATGTAGCTGAGGCTACAGGCACAAGGCCTGGCTCTACTATTTTTTATATTCCAACTAAAATGAACCAGCGCTCTTTCTATGCATATCCTGGCTTCCTACCTCCAGGCCTTTGCTCATTCTGTTCCTATGCCTGCTTTTCCTTTCACTTCTGCATCTTATTGGTGCTTCCACATCCATCTCAGGTGTCACTTTTTGGGGAGCCTTTCCTCATTACTTCAGGTACAAGTTCAGGTATATCTTCCTGAACTTAATTTATTAAAGAAATTAAAAGTAATAGTTTAACATTCAAATAGCCTTTAACAAAAAAAATTTTTCTTTTTTTTTGAGACAGAGTCTTTTTTGTCACCCTCGGTTGGAGTGCTATGGCTTCACAGCTCACAGCAACTTCAAACTCTTGGGCTTAAGTGATTCTCTTGCCTCAGCCTCTCAAGTAGCTGGGACTATAGGCGCCCACCACAATGCTTGGCTAGAGTTCTCACTCTAGCTCTGGCTTGTCTTGAACTTGTGAGCTCAGGTAATCCACTTGCCTCGGCCTCCCAGAGAGCTAGGATTATAGGCCTTACAAAATATTTTCACATATATTAGCATCTCATTTGAACCTCACAGATAGTTTATCACTTCTGTTTTATAGCTGAGGAAACTGAGGCTCAAGGATAAATGAATTACCTGAGGTCACCCACAGGTAGAACTGAATCTAAATCTCATGACCTTAAACCGCATGTTATTTCTGCCTAACATGCTATCTTATGATTCTTATCACTTGCTACTATGTGTTATACCTACTTGTGTAAATGCTGTGTCTGGTGTACTACTTTGTGCTGACCTTAAAGAAGACAGAGTGAGTCTCCTCCTGTTTCCCAGGCTGGAGAACAGTGGTGTTATCATACCTCACTGCAGCTTCAAACTTCTGGGCTCAAGGGATCCTCCTACTTCAGCCTCCTGGATTTTTTTTTTTTTTTTTAAGACAGAGTCTCTCACTCTGTTGCCCCAGGCTAGAGTACAGTGGCATCAGCCTAGCTGATGGCAATTTCAAATTCCTGGGCTCAAGCAATTCAATCCTCTTGCCTCAGCCTCCCAAGTAACTAGGAATTTTTAAGTTTTTTTCATAAAGATGGGGTTTTGCTGTGTTGTCCAGTCCAGTCTCAAATTTCTGGCCTCAAATGATCCTCTGCCTTGACCTTCCAAAGTATTAAGATTACAGGCATGAGCCACTGTGCCTGGCCAATGACTTATTCTTTGTGTCCATCACATCCTTTAGCACAGAGTATTGCATATAATAAGGCATCAGTAAGTATTGTTGAAAGACTGACAATGAGTTAGGAGATGTTGATGAATCCATGTGCCTAGCATAGTGCCTGGCACATAGATACTTACTAAATAATTGTTGAATTTAATTATAATATGGATCAAAGAGCATAGTTAGGCTGGGCATAGTGGCTCACACTTGTAATGCTAACAGTCTGGGTGGCTGAGGTGGGAAGATCACTTGAGGCCAGAAGTTCATGCCCACCCTGAGCAACATAGCAAGACCTCATGTCAAACCCCCCACTCCCCCCAAAACCCCTACAGTTAATAAGAGCTTATATGGTACTTACTAAGGTACTTTTTTTTTTTTTTTTTTTTTGAGACAGAGCCTCAAGCTATCCCCCTGGGTAAAGTGCTATGGCATCACAGCTCACAGCAACCTCCAACTCCTGGGCCCAAGCGAGTCTCCTGCCTCAGCCTCCCAAGTAGCTGGGACCACAGGCGCCCGTCACAATGCCCGGCCATTTTTTGGTTGCAGCCATCATTGTTTGGTGGGCCCGGGCTGGGGATTCGAACCCGCCACCTTTGGTGTATGTGTATGTGGCTGGCGCCTTAGCCACTTGAGCCACAGGCGCTGAGCCAGTGCCAGGCACTGTTATAAATGCTTTATATGAAATTAACTAATTTAATCCTCACAACCTATCTCCGCTTTACTGCTTTACACTTGATAAAGCTAAAGAACAGGAGGGCATAGTAACTTGCCTAGGAGCGTGCAGCTGGTAAGCAGCAGAGCTAGCTTTTACAGCGACAGGCCGTTTGCTTGTAGAATCCACATGTACTCAACCATTATGCCGTGATCAGTTAAGAATATTTTTACACTATTAAGTTCCTCCTGGACGCCTCTCCTCTCGGGTGTGGCTCCAGAGGAAAGCAGAAGCAGCATAGCTTGTTGAATACACTGTAGAGTTGTGGTTCTCAAACTTGTACCTGCATCTGAATCACCAGGAGTGCTTGTTAAAACACAGAGCTGGGTCCCACCCTTGGTGCTGATTCAGTAGGTCTGAGGTGGAGCTTGAAAAGTTGTAGTTCTTTTTTTCTTTTTCTTTCTTTTTATGAGACAAAGTCTCATTTCGTTGCCCTTGATAGAGTGCTGTGCTGTCACAGCTCGCAGCAACCTCAAACTCTTGAGCTCAAGTGATTCTCTTGCTTCAGCCTCCTATGTAGCTGGGACTATAAGGTGCTACCACAATGTCGCTCTTGCTCAGGCTGGTCTTAAACTCCTGAACTCAAGTAATCTACCTGTCTCGGCCTCTCACAGTGTTAGGATTACAGGCATGAGCTCCCTGCCCCAAGAAGTTGTATTTCTAACAAGTTCCCAAGAGATGCTGCTACTGCTGGTCTAGGGACCAGGTGTTGAAGAGTGTGAACTCAAGCTGTGGGGTTTGAATCTTGGCTCTGTCATTTATTAACTGAACTTGGGCAAGTTCTTGAACCTTTCTGTGCTTCAGTTCTCATTTCTAAAATGTTTTACTGATAGCACATACCTCATAGGATTCTTAGGGAGATTGAATGAAGTAATATGTGTAAAGTGCTTAAAATGGTGCTTGGTTTATAATAAGTACGCAGTATTACAATAATGGTGATAAGACATTCCTTCCTTTGTAGATTTTAAAGTCTAATTATTAGACTTAAATTTAAAAAAGAATTTTAAAATGGTTTGAAATCAGGTGTTAGTTTATATGGTTCTGGCTAGAAAGTGCCTTAGATTTAGAGTGAAATGTGTGTATGTTGAAGGGCGAGGGAGTATTGGGGGGCCAGGAGGAGGAAAGGTACACAGTACTAGAAGATAATGGAACGTTATATAGTCAGTTTAGAAAGGGGATTATCAGTGGTTTTGGTTTTACTTGAACTTGGAGAACTCAAAGGAGGGAGTGGGAGAGAGAGGTGCCTGTGCTGTCTATTTGCCAAAGAGATAATTGATGTCTTTTCCTATTTCTCTTTCTTAGAGCTGGTATGTGGTTTGAAGGTGAAGTTCTTGGCAGTGTTTGCTTTTTGTGGGGAACAATGGTTAAGGAAGTGGTTTGCTGCTGGCTTCTGGAGCTGCGCTCTGCAGCCTTTATCCTCTGCAGCTGCCTCACATACTTTTGATTCTTGCTGAGAAAGGCAGTTGTTAGGTTTGGAAGTCTTCAGATTCCAGAGCCAGCTGGACAGCTGACCCTCTGGTAGCTATTTCCCAAACTGCTGGCCCTCTGTCACCTCATCTCCCTGGGCCCCTTCTTTTTTACTTTGAAGCAATATTCTATATTTAGTGAACTAGCCAGTTAGAGGTTGTTGGAGGTTTGAGGGGGAAAGTCTCTTTGGATGGATGAAGTATTTGCCCCCAGGAACAAGATGTATCCTATTTAAAAATTTTAATCATCAGGCATGTTCAGATGACAGGTTACAGTGCTATGAAGGTACCTCTTGCAGTGTTTATTTTTGGGTGTCCTAAAGAAAATATTTGGGGGAAGGAGTAGGGAGAAGTTCAGGCAACTCCATATATGGTTGAGCAATGCTTGGTATTCTACAGAAGGGACCATATGGACGTGGAGTAGAGTTTAGCATTCTGATTGTTCACCTCTTGCTCCCTCCGTTCAGGGATGATTAGGGACACCTCATTAGCTATTGGAGTGGAACAACTATTTCCTGGGCTCCAATGAGCCTCGGCCTCATATCCTGCATCTTCTGCTGTCTAAGCCTACTGAGTCACTACCTAGGAATGGTAGTAGCCAGGTTGCCGCCTGGAGCACCTGGAGAGCTCTTGTTAATGCACTGTTGACTAGTTCTTGTCTCCAACACACTGGTTGGGCCTCTCCAGGCCTGTTGGAGTGATAGGCTGGGTCTTAGCTCTCCCTGTAGCTTGTTCCACAGGGCGCTGACCTACTTTTCAGGGACAATTAAGTGTTTGTGAGCAAAGGAAGGCAGTGACCCTAGTGAAGGTGAACCAGAGCTGAATTAAACAAACATTTGGAATTACTTTTTTCCATTTCACACAGTACAGCCCATCTCAGTCCAGATGGAATGGCAGACCAGGCTGATGTTGGGGCAAATTCCAGATGCTTATCCAGATAGCCAATCAACTTTGAATTCATATTCTTTCTACCAGTGTATGTTGATATAGAAGTTACCTATCATAATTTTTGTACCCCTTGTCTTTTGGGTGACAAAAGAAGTTCTGAAAGGAACTTGGGACTTAAAGTCAATCATGGATACAAACCAGCCTTTTTTTTTTTTTTTTTGAGACAGAGTCTCACTTTGCCACCCTCGGTAAAGTGCTATGGTGTCACAGATCACAGCAACCTCAAACTCGAGCTCTCAAGCGATTCTCTTGCTTAAGCCTCCCAAGTAGCTGGGTCTACAGGTGCTCGCCACAACACTGACTGTTTTTAGAGACAAGGTCTTGCTCTGGCTCAGGCTGGTCTCAAACTTGTGAGCTCAGGCAATCCACCCATCTCGGGCTCTCCCAAAGTGCTAGGATTACAGGCCACTGGCCCAAACTAGCTTTTGATACATTTTTTTTGGTGTGTATTAAAAAGAATGTATAAAAAGATGCACTTTTTGGTGGCAGTGTCACATTCATTTGTAGCATCTCTGAGAGGATTTGAATCTCTTTTTCTTTTTCTACCAGGAGAGGATAATAGCCTGGACAGGAGCCCACTTCTTTAGGGAACAAAGTAAGTAGCTTGTTTAGGTTTTGTTGTCCTTTTGACGCAAGAGCTCAAGGGTTGGATTTAGCTTTTCCAAGGCTCTGCAGGGCAGTGACTCTTGTCCTATATTGGCTGATTCCAAGTCCCTGAGGGAATTGACAAACTAGCAATTAGGCATTTTCTTAAAACTTTTTTTTTCCCAGCAACTCCACATATTGGAGAATTCCCATTTTCTCCCATTGTGCCCAGAGATCCAGAAGAAGTTTAGGAGGAGAACTCTATCCTGCCACTCTCTCATTGGAACCCTCTTCTGTGTGTGAGGTGTCAGCCCCTTTTGAAGAACTAATTTGTATGTCAGAGCATGGCCTGGTTGGCATGGTATCAATTTTGGTCTTATAGATGACTTAGTCTTTGGGGGGGAAGGTATCTTAGGTGACCTGAAATTGCTCCATTCCTTCTAGAAATCTGAGTCTGGTTACAACCTCTTTTCTTTCACTTCTCCTATTCCTTTTTTTTAGAGACAGAGTCTTTGTCACCCTCGGTAGAGTGTTGTGGCATCATAGCTCACAGCAACCTCCAGCTCCTGGGCTTAGGTGATTCTCTTGCCTCAGCCTCCGGAGTAGCTGGGACTACAGGTTCTCACCACAACGCCTGGCTATTTTTTTGTTGCAGTTTAGCAGGGGCCAAGTTTGAACCCACTAACCTCAGTATATGGGGCTGGCGCCCTACTCACTGAGCCACAGGCGCCGCCCACTTCTCCTATTCCTTGATGTCCATGATACCTGGTCTCTGCTATTTCCCAGTCTTTCAGCTCCTTTATGGTGTCAATGCCTTTGTAACCTAGCCTGAAAGGCAGCTCTTTTACTGGCCATCTCAGGTCTTGTTTATTCTTTCCATACCTTCCTTACCTGTCCCCAGTGCTGGACTCATGTTTGTTTTCTCCACTGAGCTACTGAGTGCTACTGCATAACACTGCGCTGACTGACTCCTTCACAGATTTATGAGCTCTAGCCACAGCTTGTCTCTCAACCCTGCCCTGAAATTGTGTTATTCTCTTCTAGTTGACTCCCCTTCGTTTTCCCTAGAGCAGCTATTCTAGACTTTCACCACACTCAAACTTGCTACTCCACCCTGCCTTGTACACTCCCAAGTCATTTAGTCTCTTACTTTCCACACTTTCACCCCTCAATTTATCTATAATCTTTTTTTTTTTTTTTGAGACAGAGCCTCAAGCTGTCCCCCTGGGTAGAGTGCCATGGCATCACAGCTCACAGCAACCTCCAACTCCTGGACTCAAGCGAGTCTCTTGCCTCCGCCTCCCAAGTAGCTGGGACCACAGGCGCCCGCCACAACGCCCGGCTATTTTTTGGTTGCAGCCGTCATTGTTGTTTGGCGGGTCCGGGCTGGGGATTCGAACCCGCCACCTTAGGTGTACGTGGCTGGCGCCTTAGCCGGTTGAGCCATAGGCGCCGAGCCTATAATCTTTTTTTCAAGAGGTTTTTTTGCTCTGTCACCTAGCTGCACTGCAGCTTTATCTCCTGTGCTCAACTGACCCTTCTGCCTCCCCCTCCTAATTAGCTGGGACTACAAGCACTTGCCACCAAGCCTGGCTAATTTTTCTTATTTTTTTGTAGAGTTGGGATTTCTGTGTTGCCTCAAACTCTAAGTCCTGGCCTCAAGCCATCCTCCTGCCTCCGGTGCTCAAAGTGCTGGAAATTTTTCTATAATCTTTACCAGTCCTCACTTCATCCTCTCCTATTTCAGTGGCAGGTCTCTGACATTATACATAAAGAGGGTGCCCCAAAAATGTACACACATTTTAAGAAAGGAAAAACTATATTAAATTTATAATAATATATGTCAGTAACAAAAGGTGAAATATAAGTCACATTTGATTTCTGCAGTTAAAGGGGTGGTCAACATGACTGGTAGGCTTGGCGCCCATAGCTCGGTAGTCAGGGTGCTGGCCACATATACCAGGGCAGGCGGGTTCGAACCCTGCCTGGGCCTGCTAAACAACAATGACAACTGCAACGAAAAAGTAGCTGGGTGTTGTAGCAGGCACCTGTAGTCCCAGCTACTTGGAAGGCTGAGGCAGGAGAATCTCTTAAGCCTAAGAGTTTGAGGTTGCTGTGAACTGTAACAGCACGGCATTCTACCAAGGGCGACATAGTGAGACTCAAAAAAAAACACACATGACTTGTATTTATCTCTTGTCATTGGTATATATTGAGTATTACAGATCTTTAAATACAGTTTTTTCCATTCTTAAGACATGGATACATTGTTTTTTTTTGTACCCTCTGTATAAATTTTGTGTTCTTAGTCTCTCCCTGCCTAGTGAGTCTTTATAAATAATGTTTAGATTTTCTCCATCCTAAGAAAAAACTCCCTTAAGCTTGTATTTTCTTTCCCTCTTTGCTTCCCCTCACTCCCCTTTACCACTGAACTTCTTTAAGAACCTTTTTTTTTTTGCAGTTTTTGGCCAGGGCTGGGTTTGAACCTGCCACCTCCGGTATGTGGGGCTGGTGCCCTACTCCTTGAGCTACAGGTGCGACCTAAGAGCTTTTCTTATATTCCTTTTGTCATCTTGACCCACTATAGTCAGGCTTTGTGCTCACCATCCCAACTGAAATTGCTTTTACTTGTGATTACTTACTTGGAGAATTCAGTGGTCTCTTTTCAATTCTTGTGCTGTCTGATGTTGTCACAACGTTTGATATTATTTAGATATCCCCCCCCCCATTCTCTCTGGTATTCCAGGAGGAATTTATCTATTCTAGTGATTTAATTTATCAACTTCATCTGTGTGTACAGTGATACCTCACTAATCAAAATCTCCAAATACTGTACGTATAAACTTTTCTCCTGTGGTCCAGACTTGTATTTGCAAATGACCAGTGTACTTTGCCACATGAAAGTCTGTAGAAAGTCTAATATATCCAAAATTGAGCTCATAATCACCCCCCTCTTTCCTTTGCCCAAACCTGCTTCTCTTTCTATATGCCCTGTCTCAAGCACCGATTTCACCTTCCATCTCTTTGCCAAAGCTAGGAAATCAGGTTTTGTTTGTTTGCTTGTTTTTTTGTCTGTCTTTATTGTCCACATCTGATTGAAGACTAAGTTCTGTTTGTCTAGTGCAGAAATATCTCAGCAACCGTCCTTTCCTAGGTGGACCCACTGCCCTATTTTAGACCCTCATTTTCTTTTGTCTTCTGCCAGCTATCATGCCATGTATCTTCTTAAAAACAGTTTCTCTGTTTCATCCCTTATTTATCCTGTTATCTATTCCTAGAATTGTCTTTCTGCTTTATTTTCCTCACAAACTGCCATTCATACTGTAATCTTTGGTCCCAGCTCAAAACTATTTTTTTTTTAAATGATGTTTTTGCTTCTTCTTCCTACTTCTGCTGCAGGAAAAAATGTCCTTTACATTTTTATCCAAGTTCTCATGGTACTTTGTACATCCTTTTGCAGTAGTACTTACTTTGCAGTTACCTGTTTAATTGTCTGGCTCCTTTAGACTGTGAGTTCAATGAAGGCAGACTGTACCTTCTTCATCTTTGTTTCTTCGGTGCCATAACAACTGGTTGAATTGTTGAGTTGCATATAAAGTTCTTACTATTTCCAGATAAAGCATATTTGAAAATCTGAACGAGCTATGCTACTCTTGCATATTAGTTGTGGCCGAATTCCTCTCCCTTTTTAATTCCCTAAAATGTTTATGTTTAGAAGAGGAAGATTATAAAATAATAAACAAAAATATAAAATTAAAGTGATCTAAAATCCTACCTTTTATAACTGTTGTAAACATTTTGATGTGTTTTCTTTCAGACATTTTCTTGTGCACATATACATGTAACTACGTTTTTTACAAAATACTCTTTATAACACATTTTCTTCACTTACTGTATGGTCAGAATCTTTCAATGTGAGAAAATAGGCATCAGTATCATAACTTACACTGCTGTCAGCATTCCCTTATTCCTTTGTATGGATGATGCATTGCACCCAAGCCAGTCTCTTATTGCATTTAGGTAATTTTGCATTGTTTGCTATTATAAGCAATGTGATGAGTATACTCATATATATGTATTTTTGCACACCTAACTACATTATTTTTTTCACATAAATTCCTCACATCTAGCCAGACAAGATAATGTTCCTTCGTTCCCTCTGTCTGCCATATAAGAATCTTACCCATTGTTTACAGTCTGCCTCAAAGCTCTGTAGAAAAACTTCTTTGAGGCCAGGTACAGTGGCTCACGCCTGTAATCCCAGCACTTGGGAGGCTGAGCTTAGGAGTTCAAGACTAGCCTGAGCGAGAGTGAGACCCCTGTCTTTAAAAAATAGCCAGGCATTGTGATGGGTGCCTATAGTCCCAGCTACTTGGGAGACTGAGGCAAGAGAATCGCTTAAGCCCAAGAGTTTGAGATTGCCGTGAGCTATGATGCTACAGTACTCTACTGAGGGTGACAAAGTGAGACTGTCTCAAAAAAAAAGAAGAAGAAAAGAAAAGATAAAACCTTTTTTGATCACCCCAGTGGGAGTTAGTCCCTAGTTTTCTAAATGCTAATAGTGATTTTTTTTCTGTATTTCTTTTATTATACTTTATTTAAGACAGAATCTTCCTTTATTGCTTGAACTATAGTGCAGTCATCATAGGTCACTGCAACCTCAAACTCCTGGGCTCAAAGAATCCTCCTGCCTCAGCCTCCCGAGTAGCTGGAACTACAGGTGCATGCTACCACACCACGCTCAGCTAATTAAAAAAATTTTTTTGGTAGAGATGTGGTCTTACTATGTTTCTTAGGCTGATCTCAAAACTCTTGGGCTCAAGTGATCCTTCTGCCTTAGCCTTCCAAAGTGCTAGGGTTTTAGATGTGAGTCTGGTCTTGAACTCCTGAGCTCAAGGGATCTCCCACCTCTGCCTCCCAGAGTACTAGGATTACAGGTGTGAGACACCATGCTGGCCTCCCCCAGGATTGTTAAGGGTGGTATGTACCTGCCCTTTAGCTCTAGCCCCTTCCACTCTACTGAAATTGTTTTGGGAAGTTCACTAATCATCTCCTAATTGCCAGATCCAGTGGTATTTTTTCAGCTCTGATCTTCCTTAACCTTTTTGAGGTACTTAACACTATGAAACACACTGTCCTCCTTGAAAGTTTCTCCTTCCCTAAGCTTTAGTGACCTTATTCTCTCCTGACTTCCTTCCTCATTTACAGGTTTATCTACTTTTACTGACCTTTAAATAAAGGCACTTTCTAGGATTTTGTCCTTGGCTCTCTACATAGTTTTCTTGAGTGACCTTATTCATACTCATGGCTTCAGCTGCCACGGGACTCTGGGCCAGATTTCTTTCCTGAGCTTCAGACATTTATCTCTAAACCCTGGAGGACTTACTTCTTTTGGATATCCTAAAGGTGTCTTTTATTCAGCATGTTCCAAATGGGACTCTTCATCTTCGTTCTGGCAAACCTCCTTTTCTCTCTCCAGTTCCTTACTTTACTTACTGCACTATCTTCTACCCAGTCATAGAAGAGAGATAGTTGGGAGTCATTTGAAACTCCCCTTTCGATGTCCCCCTACCCTTCTCTATCCCAGCTTAAAACTGTGGAACTTTATACAATTTCATTTCAAATCTTATATCCTTTCCTTTCTTTCGGTCCCAAAACTACTTTCTTAGCTCAAATTCTATTATTTCTCAAGATAATAGTATTACTATAATAGTGTCCTAGTTGGTACTCCTCCCTTCTGTTTTGCTCTCTTCCTTTTCACTACTGCCAGAATGCTCTTTCTTTCTTTCTTTCTTTTTTTTTTTTTTTTTTTTTGAGACAG
>NW_003852539.1:3932776-3954911 GCF_000181295.1 Otolemur garnettii | reverse complement strand
AGTCACATTTTGTCGCCCTCAGTAGAGTGCTGTGCTGTCATAGCTCACGGCAACCTTGAACTCTTGGGTTCAAGAGAGACTCTTGCCTCAGCCTCCCCAGTATCTGGGATTAAAGGCATGTGCCACAATGTCTAGCTATTTTTATTTATTTATTTTTTTAGAGGTGGGGTCTTGCTCTTGCTCAGGCTGGTCTCTAACCTGTGAGCTCAGGCAGTCCACCTGCCTTGGCTTCCCAGAGTGCTAGGACTACAGGCGTGAGCCAGTGTGCCCGGTCAGTTTTTTTCCTTTCTTAAAATAAATGTACATTTTTTTTTTTTGGTCACCCTCTGTGTTCTTATTCCCTCATTTGAAAAGGAAAACTAAATGAGGAAATGACATATACTCTGTTCTGTACCTTTGTTATTATGTCTTAAAAATTAATGTATATCAGTGCATAAAAACCTTATTATTCCATTATATGACTGTACCATCATTTGTTCAGCCAATTCTCTGTTGATGGGCACTCAGGGCATTACCAATCTTTTGCTATTACAAAATGCTACAGTGAAAAATCTGTTTATGTACTTGAGGGTTTGCATATTTATATCTTGAGGAAAGATTCTTAGATGTGGAACTACTAGGTACACATATTTGTAAATTTGATGATTCATTGCTTTAGTTTTTAATTTAATTTAATTTAATTTAATTTTTTTTTTGAGACAAAGCTTCAAGCTGTCCCCCTGGGTAGAGTGCTGTGGCATCACAGCTTACAGCAACCTCCAACTCCTGGGCTTAAGTGATTCTTCTGCCTCAGCCTCCCAAGTAGCTGGGATCACAGGTGGCCCACCACAACGCCCGGCTATTTTTTGGTTGCAGCCATCGTTGTTTGGCGGGCCTGGGCTGGGTTCGAACCCACCACCTTAGGTGTATGTTGCTGGCGCCTTAGCTGCTTGAGCCACAGGCGCCAAGCCAGTTTTTAATTTTATTACGAATATTTCAAGCATAATAGATAAGGACAGGTAATACTATAGCAGATATGCATGTATTTACTACTGATAGAAGTTGACACCTTCATTGAGGTTTTGCCTGTTAAAACCTATTTGATAACTTCTAGCCCTTCCTCAACATCGTGATGTTCTTCTATAGAGGTGTATCTTAGACTCAAGAGTACTAAGTTCCTCAGAACTTGTGTGCTGCCATACTGGAGTCACCACTATACATTCTATCTTGGACCTTTTTAAAAATATAACCGCTTTGTTAGCAAAAGGCAGCTTCAGAGGAAAATTCCATTATGCTATTTTTAGTGTCTGGAATCTGACTGCTCAAAAATGTTTATTTTGTCTCCTTCCTCTGCTCATAAGCAACAAAAGAATACTATCGGAAGTTGGTGACTGTGTTTCTGGAGACATGTTTGGCTTGCCGGCAGAGGAGTCCAGGTGAATTAAACCAGCAAGCATTTTTCTCCCCCTACGTTTGTTAGAATAAATGAAAGTGGTTCTCTTAAGCAGGCATCTACCTTTAGCTGACTTGGAGGTACAGCTGATATCCTCTGGGTCCAGACAGAGTTGATAAGAGAAACTGGTTTTTTTTTTTTGAGATATATTCTCGTTTGTAGCTCTGGGTAGAGTGCAATGGTGTCATCATAGCTCACTGCAACAATCAAACTCCTGGGCTCAAACGATACTCTTTTTTTCTTCTTCTTTTTTTTTTTTTTTTTTGGTTGGGGAGACAGAATCACAAGCTGTTGCTCTGGGTAGAGTGCCTTGGTGTCGTAGCTCACAGCAACTCTCGGGCTCAAGTGATTCTCTTGCCTCAGTTTTTTTATTTTTAGTGGAGATGGGATCTCACTTTTTGCTCAGGCTGGTGTGGAACTCATGTGTTCAAGCAGTCCACCAGCCTTGGCCTTCCAGAGTGCTAGGATTATAGGCATGAGCCACTGCGCCTGGCCTCAAGCAATACTCTTGCCTCAGCCTCTAAAGTAGCTGGGACTACAGGCACCTGCCACACTCCACACTGGCTAATTTTTCGAAGAGAGGTCTCTCTCTTGCTCAGATTGGTCTTTAACTCCTGAGCTCAAGTGCATTTCCTGCCACCTTGGCCTTTCAGAGTGCTAGGATTACAGGTGTAAGCCACTGTGCCAGGCCTGGAGACCTTTCTTGGAGGAGATGTTGGGAAGGAGCTCTTGGAAGCTGTTGACCTCTGTTAACGTCTGGATGCTGTGGCTGTTTCAGTATGTTTTTATTGCAATAAACCCCACATCTCTGTTGGAGTTCTGTAACCTTGTTCCAGTGGTAGGGGACTGTTGTCTCTAATCTTTTTCTTAGGTCCTCAGAATGCCTAGTAGTGAGGTTTTGAGGTTATTTTGGGATCTTATAATCTGAGAGGGGAACCTTAGTCTCTGGTGGCGCTAGAATTTGAGGTCGTAAAGGTACAGAATCATCCTAAAATTAGCTATTTTTGCCTTTCCTCCCAACTGCTCAGTTCTTTTTACCTCATTTGGTCTCGTAGTATTATACCACCACTGTAGAGAGAAAAGAACTTAAAGAATTCAAACATTTCTCCATAGACTACACAGACAAAAAGAAAAGGCTCAAGGAGAATGAGCTGATTTGAGGATCTATGGCCTACAACCAGGGTCATTTTAAGCTCATTGCCAGATTCTGTAGCCCAGGTCCAAGGCCCATCAAGTCCCTTCTTAGGCCTGAGGTAGACACAGGGTGTTAGAGCTCCTGGCACCCTTTTTGCCAGACCTGCACTTAGTTCCCTTTAAAGCCTCCCTTAATCTTGCCATTTAAGTCCTCTCCTAAGCATGAGGCTTGACTTTTGCCTTCTGTTCCTCAGCCATGTAGAGGCAGCTTTGGCCCTGGGGACAACCCTTTCTTCAGATGGTAAACTCATTTTCTCCCCAGCAGACTGGAGGAACAAGGTGTAATTCAACCCTTCTCTTCATCAGACACTGCTGCCAGGGGGAAACAATGAAGAAAGTGATCTTTGTTGCTCCCTGAATAGGACTCTGAACCTGGCACCTGCTTTTGTTACTGGCTTCTTAAGTCACTGGAGATATTTTTGCTATCTTCCTGGGTTAGCAGCTGCTTTAGGGTAATAGTGACAACTGGCTATCACGGTGTCAGTTCTGTGTCAAAGAAAATTGATGTATTTATATGTGGGAAGCTACCCTCTGTGCCTCTAAACCACTTGTCTTCAGGGTTCATCTGGAGAAGGAGGAGTTGGAAGTTCAGCTGTGCCCTTAGCTTGCTGACCCCATGGCCCTTATATTCTCTGAATCTGAGGAGATTTCTCCCATGGAAGTAATAACAAGTCCTAGGCCTATTTAGCTTCTGAGATTAGATGAGACTGGGAGTATTCTGGGTGGTATGACCGTAGATGAAACACTGCTGTTTATTTTTCCTCCTATTCTCTCTCTCATTAGACTTTAAGTTCTATCTGTGTTCCAGCACCTGTATCAGCACCTGGTAAGCATGCAACCAATATATGTGGAATGAATAATTGAATGACTTTTTAAATATGGTTGTCTAGGTATAATTTCATAGACCCTGATACGTGGAACTTTGCTTTTTAGAAGGATTGCTGTAAAGAAATCATGGAGAATAGGTGGGATGAGGTGGCTCATGCCTGTAATCCTAGCACTCTAGGAGGCCAAGGTGGGTGGATTGTCTGAGCTTACAGGTTTGAGACCAGCCTGAGCCAGAGCGACACCTCATCTCTAAAAATAATTGAGCGTTGTGGTAGCAGGTGCCTGCAGTCCCAGCTACTTGGGAGGGTGAGGCAAGAGAGACACTTGAGCCCAAGAGTTTGAGGTTGCTGTGAACTATGATGCCATGGCACTCTACCAATAGGCAACAAAGTGAAACTGTCTCCAAAAAAAAAAAAAAGAAATTATGGAAAAGGTTGATTTCTAGAGGGGCTTTGGAAATTTACAGGAGCTCCAGAAGAGGACTTGTTCTCTCCTCATTGGTCTAGATCAGGGTTTTTCAACCTTTTTTAATCTCATGGCACCCTTGAACCTATAGTTAAACTTCCATAGCACACTTAAATTATGTTAACCAAAAAAGAAAAAGTGAAAAAAGGAATATACTTACTGTGCTTTGAACTTCTTTTGAAAATAATTCAATTAATGACCTTTAAAAATTTTCACAGCACACCAGTTGAAAATCACTGGACTAGATCCTTCTCCTTGATTGTAACTCTCTGCTGGCAGACTTGCCCTCCTGTTTTAGGATTAGTCTCCTGAACTTGACTCAGGCCTTAATGTCCCCTGGGCTTTGTCCCTGAGCAGAGCAAAGGATTCCTTTCTAACAATCATCCTGTCACTATAGACTCAGAAGTCCTTAAGACACCTCATGCACTGCCATCGGGACTTGCACATCTGGCTGCTTTCCGTCAAGTTCCACTCAGCTTGGAGGTGTCTGTGCCATTGTTAGGGCTGTTGGAGAGAGCAGGGCTTTTTTTCCTCCTTTGTCAGCAGCTGGCCCGAGTGCCGATTAGAGCGCCAGACATTTGCCCTGTCTGTGTCTAGAGCTTAAGGCAGAATCTCTTTTACCATTTGAGGTTATATCTCGATGTTCACCTTTGTGGGACCAATTATAGGTTAAAAGATGAACAGTCATGAAGAGCACATGGAGATTATTGGACTATGGTGATTTGAAATGCTCAGATTGTGAGGAATGGTCCCTGCAGGGTCTCCAAGAATGCACTGGAGTCCAAACCATTGCCACCACTGCCCCCCTTCCTATGAGCCTCAAGTTGGGACCATCACTCATCCTATAATTCCAAACATCCTTGTTTTTGTTTAATTTTTATCTGATAAAATGTTACCAAACAATTTTAATGGCGAAACACAAAAAGGAAATGACAAACTAGCATGTGTTCTCTTTTAAATGCACTTAGTTCAAGTGGCTATTTTGAAAGTCAGTTGTTCCTGCTGTTAGATTGCTGTTCGGCTAGTCCGATTTCCTCCTTTGGGTGGGAGGAGTCCCAGAATGGGCACTATAGCAAAAGGACCCTGCCCTTCTCTGGCTGATTGATCATTTCTTTACACCTTACTCTTTTTAGTGCTTTTATTCAGATTTCACTACTTTCAGTGCTTTTAGGCCATGACATAGAAGAGATCTCCGAGGTTAGTTTAGAGGTTCTTTCCCTGAGGTTCAATGATCCCTTTCTGTTTATAAACAAAAGTTTGCAGGTAGGTAAATATGTGCCCTTTTAAGGAAGAGTGTCCTTAATTTTAATCAATTCTCACTGGACTTTGTGGTATAAAAAGCGTTCAGATTTTTTTTTTTTTTTTTTTAGACGGAGCCTCAAGATATCCCCCTGGGTAGAGTGCCATGGTATCACAGCTCACAGCAACCTCCAACTCCTGGGCTCAAGCGAGTCTCCTGCCTCAGCCTCCCAAGTAGCTGGGACTACAGGCGCCCGCCACAACGCCTGGCCATTTTTTGGTTGTAGCCATCATTGTTGTTTGGCGGACCTGGGCTGGGGATTCAAACCCGCCACCTTAGGTGTATGTGGCTGGCGCCTTAGCCGCTTGAGCCACAGGCGCCGAGCCAGTGTTCAGATTCTTAATGGTGTCTGAGAACTTAAAAAAAAAAAAAATGAAAGAAAAATAGGCTGGGCGCAGTGCTCACTCTGCCTTCGTAGCAGTCTGAGAAGCTAAAGCAGGTGGATTGCTTGAGCTCAGGAGTTTGAGACCAGTCTTAGCACGAGTGATACTCCACCTCTATTAAAAATAGAAAAAAGAAAAAAAAAAAACAAGAAAGAAGAAAAAAATAAAGAAAAAGTGTTAAGAACTAGTTTTTTTTTTTTTTTTAAAGGAATTTGGGGGTCCTGCTCACATGGCTAGTTAGTGGCAAAATTAGATCTTGAGATAGACTCTAAAATCCAGGTATTGACTCTATAACCAAAGTTCTTTCCACTGTACTCTCTTATCTATATGCTTGGGAAAAAATGTAGAATAACTTCAGGGAAAGAGACACACACAATCTGAACTATCATTTATTGTTTGCTGTTTTGAGTCCATAGCCTTATTTCCCTGAGGCAGATAATGTAGCTGATCTGTTGGACTAGGTGACCCTAAAAGATATTAATAGTAGTGCATTGTAGAATCTATATTTGTCTTTTTTTAAAACTGTATCTTATTATTTAACTTATGCTCTTTAAACATTACTTTTTTTTTTTTTCCTGAGACAGTGCCTCTGTTGCCCAGGCTAGAGTTGCTGTGGCCTCAGCCTAGTTCACAGCAACCTCATATTCCTGGGTTCAAGTGATCCTCCTGCCTCAGCCTCCTGAGTAGCTGGGACTACAGGCCCCCACCACAATACCCAGCTACTTTTTTAATTTTTTAATAGAGATGAGGTCTCACTCTTGTTCAGGTTGGTCTAGAACTCCTGAGCTAAAGTGATCCTCCTGCCTCAGCCTCCCAGAGTGCTAGGATTATAGGCATGAGTCACAGTACCTGGCCTAAACTTCTTTTTAATTTGTTTGTCTTGCACATAAAGTTGTTTCTTCAGAAAAAGGACGTGTACAGTATTTGTGTTCCCCCTTGACTAAAGTAGCTGGCTACCTTCTTGGTACTATTGGCTGAGTAGTAGCATTGGAAGGCACAAAAGCTTGGGCTGGTTATTTATTTATTTATTTATTTTGAGACGGAGCCTCAAGCTGTCACCCTGGGTAGAGTGCTGAGGCATCACAGCTCACAGCAACCTCCAACTCCTGGGCTCAAGTGATTCTCTTGCCTCTACCTTCCAAGTAGCTGGGACTTTAGGCGCCTGCCACAACGCCTGCCTAGTTTTTGGTGGTAGCTGTCACTGTTGTTTGGCAGGCCCGGGCTGGATTCGAACTCGCCAGCTCAGGTGTATATAGCTGGCGCCTTAGCCACTTGAGCCACAGGCGCTGAGCCGAGTTGGTTATTTTTATTATTTTCCTCTTTCAATTATCTCAGCAGCTGTTAAAATTATTTAGCCTAATCTTTCCAAGTGGGCATACTCCCTTTTGTATTTGTTTTCACAGTGCTACTTGCACAGTTTTTCTACTTGTATCCAACCTGTATAATTGGAAGTTTTACAGAACATGTATTTGGTGCTGTGTGAATTCTTCCCTAGGTTGCTGACTAGCATCCCATAAGTCAGGTTGTCAGACAAACTTCAGACCTTGGCAGAGAGTGTGGCGCCGGGTAGGGTGGGTTGGGTGTTTCTCCCTTATGAGGGGTTGGTCAGTGGGGTCTGACTCAGTTTGTTGTTCCTGAGTTTCTGGCATGCCAAGGCTTTTCTGGTAAGAGGAACAAGAATATCAAGCTCAGATTTGGAAACATAGATTCTTTCCATGCTATCTCATTGGTTTGATGTGTAACTTTTGGGCAGATGACTTAAGCTCTTTTTTTCTTTTCTTTCTTTCTTTCTTTTCTTTCTTTTTTTTTGAGACAGAGTCTCACTATGTTGCCCTGGGTAGAGTGCGGTGGCATCACAGCTCACAGCAACTTCAAACTCTTGGGCTTCAGTGATTCTCTTGCCTCAGCCTCCCAAGTAGCTGAGACTATAGGTGCCCGCCATAACGCCTGGCTATATTTGTTGTTGCAGTTGTCGTTGTTTAGCTGGCCCCAGCTGGTTTCAAACCTGCCACCCTCAGTGTATGTGGCTGGCACCATGACCCCTGTGCTACAGGCACTGTTTTTTCATCTGTAAATGAAAAGTTATAGTTATTTTCATAAGTATAACAATACAGATGAACCACTTTGAGTTTCTTACAAGAAAGAGGCTATACAAATTTCAGAGGGTTTCCTCTAATGAGGGAAGCTTATCCTAAGAAGACTATTGGGGTGGTCCCTAATTTTTGAGATTAACAGGGTAGAATGAAATTGAATATGTCAGCTACTGACATATTAAAGCAATTAGAAGAATATCATCTGAGTAAAATAGTATCCCGGAGTGGGGGGACATGTGGATGATGCCTCAGCTGCATTTTCTCCCCACTTACCTGTGGAGAAAGTCCTGCCTCTCTGAATTGTGCTTTTAGTATTTAGGGAATGTGCTTGACAGTTTCTGCTTCTTTCCTCTCCCTGCCTTGGACTGCATTGTTATGTAGTCTGTCCTCTGTCATGTGGCTGTATTCCACTCTGTAAACATGACTGCTGTAAGGAGTGTGCAGAGTGTTATTTATTTTGTTAAGCCTGTCCCATTGCCATGTAATATTTGCCCAGGAGCTCCTTTTGTGGTCTTACTCTTGTGGTGAGTGTGGCCCTTTAAAGATTTCGTTCTCAAATGTTGAATGAACTCTTGACTGGTCTCCTGAAACACATTTAGTTTCTTTCCCTTTGAGTTTAAGCAGGAGGAGCAGTAATCCTAGAGGAGCCTGGGCTAGGGTCTAGAGAGAAGGTGGCAGATGATAGGCTGGGGCTGTCGTGGTCTCGTGGCTCATTTTCACAAAGGAGGGGCTGGCCTCTTCTGGGGAGGTATTTCCGCTCCTGCAACAAATGAGGGCACACAAAAGGCTGTAATGTAATGAGGCCTCTTTGGTGACGTCACGTCACTTGTAAATGGTCAAAGTCCAGTTCTTGGGGGCTTGCAGAAGCGGGTGTAGAGAGATCAGTTGGTTTGTACGCTTTCACTTCTCAGCTGTCACTGCGCCATGGTGCCTCCTTCCAGCCACTGAGCCACTGAACCTGTACAGCTGGGCTGGGGCATGAACGCTTACAAGTACCAGAAGTTCCTGGAGGGACTTAACAACCTGAGAGGTATAAAAGGCTTCAGTCTTCCTGTCTTTTAACCTGGCTGATTGTGTGAATACTTACTGTGGTGTCCAATTATGTAAAGTCTTCACTTTCCATCCAGCTACTTAGAGGCTTACAAAGCCCTCCTACTTTGAGCTGGCCTTTTTTATTTTTATTTTTTCAAATGTATTTAGGCAGTTAACATAGAAGGAAAAGAGTTTATAAATGCCGTCTCCTAAGTGAGCCACAGAGGATTCCCTCAGGTACTTCAGCAGCAGCCTGTTCCCTAGCTTGAATGGGTAGCTAAGAAATTTAAATTTCCCTTGTTCTTTTGGGCTAAGAGCACTCCCAGTTTTCTTGAGGTGGCCATTCTATGTGGGTGGAGGGCTCTTGTCTTAGGGCCCTGTAGCCTCACCTAGGTGTAGCTAGGTTCCTGGGGCCGGGTTTCCTAGTTGCCTGTGTCTACAGTGAGTCAGAGTCTCATCTGGGGCGAGCAGGGAGTAGGGAAGGAGGTGGAGGGAGGAATGCAGGTTGATGGGGTAGATGCCTTTGCAAAGGGTAAATCAGTGACTTTGAAGGAGGCAGCTTTTCATTAGAATTATATTAAAAGGAAATAGTGTTTTCTTTGCAAACTGTTTACTGACCAGAGGTGGAAAGAGTGCACTCAGATGTGACAAAACCAGATTCTTTTTGGATATTATTGAGGAAAATGAATGAAATCTTTTTGTTTCCCCTTCTTTAATTAGCAGTTGGTTTTATTTCCATCTGCAGAAGAGGATGCTCAGACTGTAACTCTTTGATCACAGTCAGGGTTCTGGACCAAGAGCAACCATGGAGTGTGGAGAGATGAGAGAAGGAAAAGGGAGGAAAGGGGTAAAATGGGTTTTTTTAGGGATGAGGAAAGTGACAGACAGGGTGTGAGCAGGATATCTGGACTCTGTTCCTGCTAAGATGTATATTTTACTTACTTTATCTGTTGAAGAACTCAGACTCTAAGAAGCATAAATATGAAGATCTTTGTATGCTTTAAGGGGATAAGCCATTATAAAGTATTGTTCTGTTGATCTCTATCTTCTTTTCCCCTTTCTCTCTCACTACCCACTTCAACCTCTCCTGCCCTTCCAACCCCCCTGCTGAATTTCTGACAGCTGGAGCCAATCCCTTTTAGGTTTGGGGCTCTGCAAACTTACAATATAGGTCTTAACAAGAATGTGCAACATTATTGCTCTAACTTCCCAAGTTTTGAGAGGGCAGAAAGGGTCATAGAAAAGAGATTGGGGTGGTGCTTCTCAGCAGCTATTCCAGTTCTCGTGCCCTGTAGGAGATTGGCTGAAAGAGGTGCTAGAACGTACCCTTGTCCCATACAAGAGCTCTCCTTTCTTTTCCTGTTTCCTGTCTTTGAGGGATCCTTCTGTATTACTGGGCATAATGCCTCCCCAACAGCAGGAGCCTTTTCGCCATCCTCTGTTTACAGAACTTGTTGCAGAATTATCAAACTCAATTAATCTCCATATTCCTTCAGTAGAAAAAGAGGCTCAGAGTAGGAATCTCAGGCTTCCCTTTGGACACTGAGCTCATTGGCGTTGTTTTATTCCCCGTCCTTAGTTTAATTCTTCTGATACAAGCTGCCAAGGCTTTCTGAAGATGGGCAGGTGGTAGATGGAAACGATAGGAGATTTACCTATTTGTAGATTTGGAGAATATTTTTCTTTTTGGGTCTGTTTTGTATGGAGGGTTTAGATGAGCAGTTGACCACACTAGGATGGCCGTGGCCTATGTGAATCAGGTTTAGCAGTGACCCAAGTAGATTTCTGAGGTTCTCAGGAGACCACACCATTTGTGACTCTCCTTCTGTATTTTTCTTTTTGTTTTTATTTTATTTATTTATTTTTTTATGGAGACAGAGTCTCACTTCTTGTCCTTCAGTAGAGTATGGTGGAGTCATAGCTCATAGCAACCTCTGCCAACCCCTGGATCCCTGAGTTTAAGTGATTCTGTAGCCTTAGCCTTCCAAGTAGCTGGGATTACGGGCGCCTGCCAGAATGCCCGGCAATTTTTGGTAGAGACAGGGTGTCACTCTGGCCCATGCTGGTCTCGAACCTCTGAACACAGGTGATCTACCCTCCTCGGCCTCCCACAGTGCTGGGACAACAGGCATGAGCCACCACGCCCAGCCAACTCTCCTTCTGTATGTGTGTTAGAAACACAGTGCAGATGTGACTGGTAGTGGGGTCCCTTCTTATTTTTCTTCTGTAAAATATTCATGCAGGGAGAAGTAGTTTTTTATTCTGTATATAAAAATTGTTTGGTACCCAGTTTCCTAACTCTCCTGACTTTCTCAGTGGGAATAATGGAATAAGCAGCTCTTGGCTTGATCTTCTCAGGGGTGTAGAGGTTTGAAGTTGCACCTTAGGAAAGGTTAGTTCACTTTTTGAAAGAGTTTATGTTGAAACCAGCCTGGCAATCCCGTGTTTTCATGGCCACCTCTAAGGTGCTTTCTTTCTCCTTCCTTTTCCCTCTTCGTATTAGGAATGAGGAATAATAGATGTACCTATCATGAGGAGTGCCCTTTATGGGGCTGAAAGCAGAGAAGAGAAAAGACCACAACAGTGACCTCGAAATAGCTCCCACTCTGCTCTCCTCACTCCAAACTCTGTGTATACCTGTGTACGGGGTGGCCGTAAAGTTCGTGTGCAGTTTAAAATAGGTAACTATTTTATGGCCATCTCCTGTATCTATATGCATACACACACACACACACACACACAAATATACATGCACTTAGTTTAGTGTCTGAAATGTCAGAATTCACCAAACGTTAGTTCTACCTCTTCTTGCCCCCTCCTCTCCCAGAGACATTCTTTGGATCACAGAGAGTCCTTGTGCCTGCTTTGCTCCCAGCTGAGCTGGCTGAGGAGTTGTAGTACTAATCACCCACTCACATGTTTGGCTCCAGGTCTTACTTGTTCTCACCATAGGACAGTTATGATGGTTGAGACCAGTAAGCGTTAGTTAGTCACTGTTGTGAGCATTTTTACACGTATTAATCCATGTACTACCGTTTTTTTTTGTTTGTTTGTTTGTTTTTTTGAGAGACAGAGTCTCACTTTGTCGCCCTTGGTAGGTTTAAGCCATTCTCTTGCCTCACCCTCCCAAGTAGCTGGGACTACAGGTACCCGTCACAATACCTGGCTCTTTTTAGAGACGGGGGTTTTGCTTTTGCTCAGGCTGGTCTCGAACTGGTGAGCTCAGGCAATCTACCTGCCTCAGCCTCCCAAGTGCTAGGTTTACAGCTGTGAGCCACCACACCTGGCCAATTGGCTATACATTTTGTGTTTTTTCTCTTCAGTGCCAGATTTTAACTCTCATAAGAAACTTCACAATAATTTCATAGTCATATGTAATTTTTGGACAAAAGATGATGTTACCTAAGACAAAATTAAATCCAATCTCAAAGAATGAAAATGTCCTGCTAGTGAAAACAATGGAGAGATGAGGCTACAGGTTTTAGGCAGTTCCAAAGGAGGGGTTCCAGCAGCTATAGTGCTGAATAAGTGAAAAAGGTAACTACTGAGAAGGAAGATGGTCCTTCTTGGTTTTGTTAGTTCTGGTTTGTCAAATCATGCTTTTTATCACTGTGAAGCTTTGCTTTGGATATTTTTAGGCTGCCACTGAGAAGCCTATCCCTTGTTGCCATGTGGGCAAGTAGGACAAGCCCTCACACCCCAACATGTACCCCTTAAAGAGCAGACTTTGGGGGGAGGCTTACCGCTTTCTAATGTGGCTAATTAAGAACTGCTGAAAAAACTTAGATTTCTTTTTTCTGACTTTAATTAGATATACTATATTGTTCTTACAGAAAGCATGGAAAAATAACCACAAAAAATGCTACAACTCACACATTACTATGTCCATAGTTTATTGTATTTTAATCTAGTCTTTTTCTACCCATATATATGAGATGTCGTTTTTATGTATTTGTTCTTATTGTAATGCTGTTTTCTCTCTTGCTTTTTCTTTTGTGAGCATTCTTCATGGCTTTATGTAGCTACAGCATGGTTTTTAACAGCTGTGTGGCATTCCATCAAATGGAAGGGTCATTTTTAACATTCCCCAATTGTGGGACATGTACATATTTCTAATTTTTCAATGAACATCTTTATAAGGATAATTTAGAAATAAAATTTTTCTCTGTATCTCTCTTTTTTATTTTTTAAATTCTTTTTAATTTTTAATATTTTTAGGATAGATTTCTAGAAGTAGAATTACTAGGTCTAAATATGTATATTCAAAGCTCTGGATGTTGGTTTTTTAGTTTGTTTCACTTTTTTTCTTTTTTTATTTACACTTTTTGGCCGGGGTCAAGTTTGAACCCACCACCTCTGGTATATGGGCACCCTACTCCTTTGAGCCACAGGTGCCACCCATGTTTATTTCACTTTTAAAAGCTCTTGAGAGTAAGAAGAGGATACCTGTAACATTAAATACTCCTCTGATGGCTCTCAGCTCCTTGTCCTCTAGGAATAGCCCTGTCTTCAGGCTCAGGGGCCAGCCGGCTCAGATGTTTTATTATCCAGTTAATTTCATGGTGGGAAAGGTGCCAAGTGTCTCTCTCTTAGTCAGCAGCTCCCACATGTCATCATCATATTATCTGTGTTCCTCTGAAGCTTTTCTCCTACCAGCTCCAGGCATTTAAATAGCTTCATCAGTTCTTCCAACCTTGTTGCCTTTTCCTCTTGTACTGGGGGAGAGATCCACTAATGTTGACTAGGAAACCGCACAACCAAGAATGACCCAATCAGTGTTGCATAGAAATCCCACATTGGGATCCCAGATTGAGACTCTCCTTGTTTTCCTGCTGTTACTGTGCTAGCTTGAGGCTGATAAATTGGGTCAGCTTAACCTGATAAAATAATTGTCAGACTTTACTGTGTCAACACCCCTGCTTATCGTAGGTGTCTGACTCTGTAAGAAATAGAGCTAGTGCTGTGATTTCAATCAATGTATTACAGCCAAGTGCAAATTGGCTTCTGTTAATTGGGACTGATAGTCTTAGAGGAGAATTATAGACTAATGATAATACATTCTTGTTTGTGACTTGCATTTCACATCCTAAAGCAGTCAGTGGGATATTTTCTAGCTGATGATAGACTGGAGATGTTTGGAGATTACCTTGAAGACTGAGGGAAGGCACTTGTGTGGGACTTGGTGTGCATGGAGTCAACAGGAAAGTCTCCGCAGCAGCGGGGACAGTGGAAAAATGGCTTGAGTCACAGACAGGATTGCGTCCTTCACAGTGAGAACCCTTGGCCTCTCCCATTCCCAGAGCCCTTAAGCAAACCTGTCACAATGGGGCAATTCTGTCCACTGTAGGGAATCTGGGAGTCTGCATTCTTCTGAGGTGAGGCTTGTCCACACCTTTTACAGCAGTAGGCATGTATAGACCCCATACTGATTTGGATGGTTGACAGTTTTGCCCTGTTAAAGTTTATTCTCTCCTTAATTGTGTGTTTTTAAGGCTTATTGCACTGGGCTAGAAGGGGCATTAGTACAACTTCACTTTGTTTCTGTTGTTGCTGGTTTGCAATGTGTTGGTGTAGTTCTGTGTTTTTTTGTTGCAACTGGAGATGGTTGTTACACTGTCCCTATTTCTTAAGGAGTGAGCCTATATGGCTAACAAGTTAAATTATCATTTCCCTTCATTTGTATTCTTGTTGCTGTTGTTTGAAGTAGGCATTAGTATTGAAATGTTAAGGCCTTCCTGAGCATTATTCTGCCATAGTTTCTCCTGGTTACTGGAGAAACCCTAGCTGGTGGTCCTAATTGTGTATCTCTTACTTATAATGACAACTGTGGTGATGATCCCTCTCCGTGAATACCAGTTGTTAAATAGCATCCTTTACTCAATTGTAGAATGGCAGGAACCTTTCAGACTTCATGCCTTGGTATATCTTGAAATACTTTGATTTGGAATATCATTTTTTATAATTTGTTGTCAACTAACTGCCTCATTTCCTAATAATGTATGGGAATAATGTACATCAGTCCCATAATGTACCACTATGTTCCCTAACCCCAGGCTACAGACCAGACCAGTTTGTGGCCTCCTGGGAACCAGGCCACACAGCAGGAGGTGAGCAGTGGCCAAGGAGTGAAGCTTTGTCTGTATTTACAGACACTCCTGGTCATGCACATTATTGCTTGAGCTCTGCCTCCTGCCAGATTAGCAGGAGAGTTACATTCTCATACGAGTGCAAACCCTCCTGTAAACTGCATGTGTGGGATCTAGATTGCGTGCTTCTTTTGAGCCTGCTGATCTGAGGTGGAGCAAAGGCGATGATGCTAGCATTGAGGAGCAGCTGCAAATACAGCTTACATTAGTAGAGAGGTTTGACTACACAGAGGCCATGATACATCAGTCACTTACAGACTCAGATCAAAACCCTATCAGTGAGTAGCAAGTGACAATTAAACTACATCTGGTGACAGGCTTTACTGCAGCAGCACACTTGAGGGGGCATTGTCTCCCCTCACCCCAATTGGGATCATCTAGTTCAGTGATTTTTCAACCTGTATGCTGTGAACATTTTTAAAAACCATCAATTAAATTATTTTTGATGGCTTGGCACTTGTAGCTCAGTGGCTAGGGTGCCAGCCACATAACATTGGAGCTGATGGGTTAGAATCCAGCCTGGGCCTGCCAAACGACAATGAAAACTACAACAAAAAAATAGCTGAGTGTTGTGGTGGGTGCCTGTAGCCCCAGCTGCTTTGGAGGTTGAGGCAAGAAAATTGCTTACGCCCAAGAGTTTGAGGTTGCTGTGAGCTATGATGCCATGACACTCTACTCCATGACACTCTGTGGGGGGTGACATAGTGAGACTCTGTCTCAAAAAAAAGGTTATTTTTGAAAGAAGTTCAAAGCACAATTAAGTATATTCTTTTTTTTAACTCCTTTTTTTGATCAACATAATTTAAGTGTGCCGCAGAAGTTTAACTATAGGTTCAAGTGTGCCATGAGATAAAAAAGTTTGAAAAACATTGGTCTAGTTGCAGGAAAACAAGCTCAGGGCTCCCACTGATTCTGCATTCTGGTGAGTTGTGTAATTATTTCATTATATACCACAATGAGATAGTAATAGAAATGAAGTGCACAATAAATGTAGTGAACTTGGATCATCCTGAAATCATCCCCATCTTTCCCTTCCCCTTATCCATGGACAATTTGTCTTTCATAAAACTGGTCTCTGGTGCCAAAAAGGCAAAAAGGTTGGGGACCACTGTTGTACCATGTTTCCTGTTTTGTTCATGGGTAGTCCCCATCTTCCTTCCTCTCACTGAGAACTTTCTGGCAGGATACAAAGATTAACAACAGTCCCTATCCTTGAGGGGTTGTCAGTCCCATATACAGGCTAGTGGGGAGACAGTAGAGAGGGTATATATATATATATATATTTTTTTTTTTTTTTTTTTTAAAGAGACAGAGAACTTTATCGCCCTTGGTAGAGTGCTGTAGTATTACAGCTCACAGCAACCTCCAGCTCTAGGGAGTAGGCGATTCTCTTGCCTCAGTCTCCTGAGTAGCTGGGACTGTAGGTGCCCAGCACAATGCCCAGCTATTTTTTGTTGCAGTTTGGCTGGGGCTGGGTTTGAACCTACCAACCACCCTTGGTATATGAGGCTGGTGCCATACTCACTGAGCCACAGATGCCGCCTGGTATTAGATATTTTTAAGGCTGACCTAAAAAACTAGGGTAGTTTGTTGTGGGTGGAGGGGAAAGTTGTTTTTTGTTTGTTTGTTTGTTTGTTTGTTTTTTGAGACAGAGCCTCAAGCTATACCCCTGAGTAGAGTGCCTTGGCATCAGCTCACAGCAACCTCCAACTCCTGGGCTCAAGGGAGTCTCCTGCCTCAGCCTCCCAAGTAGCTGGGACCACAGGCGCCCACCACAAAACATGTCTATTTTTTGGTTGCAGCCGTCATTGTTGTTTGGCGGGCCTGGGCTGGATTTGAACCCACCACCTTAGGTGTATGTGGCTGGCGCCTTAGCCAGTTGAGCTACAGGCGCCAAGTCAAGGGGAAAGTATTAACTCTGGCAGTAATGTGAAAGATTTATAGGGAAGTAGAGGTGCGGCCAAACCAGTATGTACCTGAGTTTAGTTTGTTTAGAATACAAAGAGGTAAGAGAAGTAGTAAAGAGTAGGAACATGAATCCTAAAACAGAGTTTGGTTTTTAGAAACAAACATTTTGTGTTGAGTTATAGCTGGAAGGGCAGATTCACATTACCCTCCACAGCTCAAGTTGAAGCAGACTCTTTTACAATGCAGTGCTTTGTGTTTTGGTTGGTATTTCTGGGATTGGGCAGAGGATGCGCTTGAGCATGAAGTCTGTGGACTTGCTGAAGACTGGCATCCCAAGTTGTTTGTCCCTGATAAGAGGGAGACAAGAAGCGTGTTCAGCTCTGAGGGTAGGGCTTCTGTTTCTGTGAATTTCTCTGGGCTGCTGGACCTGGCCTGTGGGTCCATCTTGATGTACGTCTTTACAGTTAGATTTGTCATACTCTGTGTGAGTGCTGACATTGGGCAATATTGATTACAACCCTGTCTATTTAAAATATTCTCTTCCTTTAACTTCAGAAAGAGTATTTCATGGTTTTCCTTTACCCGTCTGATTACAGTTTGTCTTGTTTTTTGTTTTTTGTTTTTTTTTTTTTTTTTTGTTTGTTTGTTTGTTTGTTTTGAGACAGAGTCTCACTGTGTCGCCGCCGGTAGAGTGCTGTTGCATTACAGCTTACAGCAGCCTCAGACTCTTGAGTTTAAGAGATTCTCTTGCCTCAGCCTCCTAAGTAGCTGGGATTACAGGCGCCCACCACAATGCCTGGCTATTTTTTTTGTTGCAGTTGTCATTATTGTTGAGCTGGCCTGAGCCAGGCTTGAACCTGCCAGCATGGGTATATGTGGCCAGCACCCTACCCACTGAGCTACAGTCCACCTCTTTGTTTTCTTTTGTTGGGTCTTCTTCTGACTCTTAATTGTGGCAGTTTCTTAAAGGCAATATGGTGATGTGGGAAGAACATGGGCTTGGATCCAGGCAGGGCTGGCATTCAAATGTAAATTTCTACATTTATCAGCTGAGTGACATCATGCACTCAGCTTCTGAGCCTTAGTTTTCTCATCTGTGAAATGGGGATTATATCTTTCACATAAAATTGTGAGGATTAAGTGGAATGAATGCTATGGGTAAAGCTTCTAACACAGTGCTGACATGTAAACACATGGTATACAGCTGGCATTATGATTGTACAGCTCCTGACCTCCTTTTTCTAGCTAGTTCTTCTGTCTTCAGAGTTTCACTCTTGCCCTGGGTGGAGTGCAGTGGCGTCACAGCTCATAGCAACCTCAAACTCTGGGGCTTAAGCAGTTCTCTTGCCTTAGCCTCCCAAGTAGTTGGGACTATAGGCACTCACCACAATGCCTGCTATTTTTGTTGTTGTTGTTGTAGTTGTCATTGTTGTTTAGTAGGCCTGGGCCAGGTTCAAACCTGCCAGCCCCAGTGTATGTGGCCAGTACACTAACCACTGAGCCATGAGCACCAAGCCTCAGCTTCTCTTTTAAATCACAAATTCTCACATCTATTTCTACTACTACAAATCTCTCAAAAATTTTAAGTGTCTTTTTTTTCCTGTGGTAATATTCATAATGAGAGATTTACCCTCTTGACAAAATTTTAAATATATTGTCAGTTATATGCATATTGTTATACAGCAAATCTCTATACTTTTTGAATCTTGCTTGACTGAAACTTTAAACCTAGCAATTCCTTATTTCCCCCTTCCCCTCGTCCCTGACAACTACCATTCTATTTCTGCTTCTTTGCAGAACATACAATGCATATTTATGTGCCATAGGCAACAGGCATGGTTGACCCTTGAGGACAGCATGCTAAGTAGAATAAGCCAGTCACGGGAGGACCAATACTTGATGATTCTGCTCAGAGTTGAACTCAGCCCTGCCTGGCTCCAAAGCTCAGGTTCTTCTCCCTTCCTTACATTGCTTTACCCGCTAGGAAGCTCCATATTTAAGAGAAGGAAACTACTAACAAGTAAGAGAAGGAAAGACCTAACCAAAAACACAGCAATCAGGTAAAGGAAAACCACGAAATACTCTTACTGAAGCTAAAGGAAAAAAATATTTTAAATAGGGCGGTACCTGTGGCTCAGTGAGTAGGGCGCTGGCCGCATAAACCGAAGGTGGCGGGTTCAAACCTGGCCCCTGCCAAACTGCCACAAAAAAATAGCCGGGCGTTGTGGCAGGCGCCCGTAGTCCCAGCTACTGGGGAGGCTGAGGCAAGAGAATCACCTAAGCCAGGGGTCCTCAAACTTTTAAAATAGGGGACCAATTCACTGTCCCTCAGACTGTTGGAGGGCTGGACTGCGGACCCCAGGACAAGTGGGCTGCTAAGCAGGACAGGCAGCAGCGGCAAAAACACCCGGCGGGCCAGATAAATGTCCTAGGCAGGCTGCATGTGGCCCATGGGCCGTAGTTTGAGGATGCCTGACCTAAGCCCAGGGGTTAGGGATTGCTGTGAGCTGTGATGTCACAGCTCTCTACCGAGGGCTATAGGTGCAACTCTGTCTCTACCAAAAAAAACAACAACAACAACAAAAAACAAGAAAAAAAATATTTTAAATAGACAGGGATGTAGTATTTCCTTTTTGTTTAAGGCTGATAATGTTCCTTTGTACAAATATAAACATCTCTCAGTTTTTCAGTTTCTTTTTTTTTAACTGCCTTTTTGACATCTGACATCTATTCTTGGACATGACCTCAAACTCAGTATTTTCGAACCAAGCTTCAATTTGGCTCCCCTCTCCTAGTTCCCATTTTTGACAGTTGTGCTCACATTCTTCTAGTCTCTGAGATCAGAAACCCTGGAGACATCTTTGACTCTTCTCTTTTCATCAAGCTCCAGTTTTGATCTGTCCTTGAGTTCTTTTGTTTCTTCAGAATGTCTCTTAAATTTGCCCTTTACTCCCCATTCCTTTTGCCATGATTCTGGTCCAATCACTCATCAGTTCATGCCTGAATTAGAGCAACTGCCTCATATTTGTGTGCTGTCTCTCTCTTCAGTTAATACTAGCAGCTACTTTCCTAATATTTTCTATTCCTGAAAGTCTAAATTTGTTAAAAAGACCTTTTATGCTCTGACTCTCTCCTACTTATCCAGACCTATCTCACAAAATTTCCTAGAACACATCTTTACCTCCAGACAAACTCATTTCCTCCTTGCACCTTAGCATCTCTTGTTCATTCTCTTCTCTTGATGTTTCTTGTTCTCTTTACCTGAGATGCCCTTGTATTTTATACTTAACTGAAATCTATCTATTCCTTTACGTTTCACTTCAGGTCTTTCTTCTAATGAAGACTTCTCTGATTATTGTAATCCAAGTTTATGTATCACTTTCCCACACTAGTTTTGATTGCAAGCTTTTTGAGGGGACTGTTTTATAGAGACTACATTTCTGTAATTCTCACGGAGTCTAACTCATGCCTAGCCAGGTTTAAATGCTCATCACTGAGCACTTACAAAGTGTCCTGACCAAAGTGAATCTTTCTTTCATTTGACAAGTATGTATGAACACCTGCCACCTGTGCTATGTTAGGCACTGGGCTGTAGCAATAAGCAACATAGTAACAAGACTGGTTATACTGTATATAAACAGACACTAGACAAATGTTTGTTGTTCACCTTTATTTGTGGAAGGCAGAACTTTTAGCGAGCACAAATGACAAGAAAAGGAACAAGAGGCAAACATTAGAAAATAAGGCACAGTTGGGCTTAATGATGTTCCTGTAGTCCCAGCTACTTGGGAGGCTGAGGTGGGTGGATCATTTGATCCCAGGAATTCAAGTTTAACCAGAACAACACAGTAAGACCCCCATTTTCTAAAAAAAAATTTTTTTAAAGAAATAAGGCACAAATGAAACAACTATTACAGGAAAAAGCCATTTAGTGAATTTATTTAGCAAATTTCTTGAGTATCCACTGATATAAATTTACTCTAGGTATTTAAGATCTATCAGTGGATGGCAGTGCCCATGGCTCAGTGGGTAGGGCACCAGCCACATATATTGAAGTGGGCAGGTTTGAACCTGGCCTGGGCCAGCTAAAACAACAATGACAACTGCAACAAAAAAAATAGCTGGGCATTGTGGTGAGCACCTGTAGTCCCAGCTAGTCGGGAGGCTGAGGCAAGAGAATCGCTTAAGCCCAGGAGTTTGAGGTTGCTGTGAGTTGTGACGCCACAGAACTCTACCCAGGGTGACATAGTGAGACTCTGTCTCAAAAAACAAACAAGCAAAACCAGGGGATAAAACAAAATCCCTTCCCTTGTAGAACGTATACTCTATCACATAGAAGCATTTTAAAAATGAAAAGCACTTAATATAGGATGAAGCCCATCTGTAGGAGATCAGCAGTGAAGGAGTTAATACGCTTCTAAGGCCTTAGGCTTCTGTTGAAACAGATGGTTTCTGTGCCAGAGGGAATATTTTTAAGGGGGATTAGAGGACTGGGCTGAGGAAGGCCTGAGACCTCTCTCCCTCACCCCTTAGCCTACACACCTGCTGTTCTGGCGCCTGGTGAGCTATGTAACTTGTCCCCTGCTTGGTAGCACTTGTTTGCAGGCTTATGATTGTGGCTATAGGGCTGGCTGTATGCTTCTGGCATTTTTATTTTCCTTTCTTGATTTGTATTTACTGTTCAACATCAATGAAGTCCTACTTTAATTTAATAGATGGTAGGACTCTGGTCCATATTTACATTTGCGTAGTTGTAATCTTTGTGTGTGTGTTTCTTTATTTTTTTCCTGATCCAGTTTCTTTTATTTGTGGTAGAATACATATAACATAAAATTTACCATTGTAACCTTTTTTTTTTTTTTTTTTAAGAGACAGAATCTCACTTTATTGCCCTTGGTAGAGTGCCATGGCATCACAGCTCACAGCAACCTCCAACTCTTGGGTCTAGGTGATTCTGTTGTCTCAGCCTCCCAAGTAGCTGGGACTACAGGTGCCCACCACAGCACCCGGCTATTTTTTGTTGCAGTTTGGCCGGGGCAGGGCTTGAACCCGCCACCCTCAGTATATGGGGCCGGCACCCTACTCACTGAGCCATAGGTGCTGCCCCATTGTAACCATTTTAAAGTGTACAATTTATCGACATTAAATGCATTCATAATATTTTTCATCCATCACAACTGTGTAGTTTTAGAACTTTTTCATGACCCCAAATGGAAATCCCATACCTATTAAGTATTCATTCTATCTTCCCCAGCCCTTGGCAGCCACTGCTGTGCTTTGCAATTGCCTATTCTGGATTTGCCTATTTGGATTTTTCTTTCTTTCTTTCTTTCTTTTTTTTTTTTTTTTTTTTT
>NW_003852539.1:3930162-3932137 GCF_000181295.1 Otolemur garnettii | reverse complement strand
AGGCGCCGAGCCAATTTTTTTCTTTTGAGATAGTGTCTCTCTCATTACGTTGCCCTGGTAGAGTGCTATGGCATCATGATAGCTCACAGCAACCTCAAACTCTTGGGCTCAGGCTGAGTAGCTGGGATGATAGGCACGTAGCACCTATAGGCAGCTAGCGATCCTCTTGCCTCAGTTTTTCTATTTTTAGTAGAGACAGGGTCTTGATCTTGCTAAGGCTGGTCTTGAACTCCTGAGCTCAGGCAATCAACACACCTCGATTTCCCAGAAAGCTAGGATTATAGTTGTGAACCACTCACAGCTATTATAATTCTAAATTATCTTATCAGTGCTGGCTTCACTTAGCCGTTCCATTATTGTTGAATATTTGGCTTGTTTCAAGTTGTTGCTGTTTAAAAAAAAAAAAAAAAAGCTACAATTGGACATCTCCCTGTATGCATGCTCAGCAGCATACAGGGGACTCTGTATGCTGCACACCAGCTGCAGAGGACCATTGTCCTTGATTTAGGATAATGTGGCCTGTTACCCAGTTCTGTGGGGAAACAGTCAAGTAATGAATTTTATATAGAAGGGAGCATTATTCTTTGCAATATAAGAGGTTGATCACCAGGGAATGGCAGGGAAAGGGTTTTTTTTCTTTTTTTCTGTCTAGATACTGACTCTCCTCCTACCCCCTTGAGTATAGGAAAGAATTGAGTATAGCAGTTGGAGATCAATGTTTTATTCATTTATTTATTCAATGTATATTTGAGAGCCTACTATGTGCCAGACATTCAAAACTTGCTGGTTGGTTAAGCTTGGCAGAACAGTGCCTTTCATTCCCTGGGCCTTTGATAATTGCCCGGGAGCAAGACTAGCACCTACTTCCAGAGTAATCAGAAAGGATCCAGAGGCCAACCTGACCTTATTACCTCATGGTTTAACATAAGATTTGGTCCTTTTTTTTTTTTTTTTTAAAGATAGAGTCTCACTCTATTATCCTAGGTAGAGTACCATGATATCATAGCTCACAACAACCTCAAATTCCTGGGTTTGAGTGATTCTCTTGCCTCAGCCTCCTGAGTAGCTGGGACTAGAGATGCCCACCACAATGCCAGGCTGGTTTTTCTATTTTTAGAGACAGGGTTTTGCTTTTGCTCAAGCTGGTCTCAAACTCCTGAGCTCAGGTGATCCACTTGCCTTGGCCTCCCAGAGTGCTAGGATTAGAGGCATGACCATACTCGGCCTTGGTACCATTTTAGATATTAGCCATGCATTAATTTGGGCTGCTTGCTCTGGGGGATTTCAAGACCAGACTCTGCATACACAGCTGTTTTTGTTCACCACTCTGGGAGTGCTAGCTGCTAGGAGATAAGTCATTGGGCCTGTGTTTCATAGTATCATTCATTGTATACTGGGCAAGGCAGTAAGGAGATGGTGGTGCATATTGACTGGGTATAAAGGCTTTGGGGACTTTATTATAGTAAAGTTACTGTGTTCCTGCAAGGGGTGAGGTTGGAGGGTCACAGATTTTAGTTAGCTTAGATATACCTGGGATTGACAACCTCCCTACCCCCAACCATTTAACAGAATAGTCCTGATTTTTCTCTCTACTGTATTAGGAAAACTACCACCTAGGGACATTCAAGGTCACAGCATACTTCCAAAACCTAGAGAAAGCACTGGAAACGATTGCCATATCTTAACCATTTATTTGGAAAAGTGCTAAAACTCTGACTTGTTGCTTTGGAGTGAGAAGCGAGAATACAGGAGTGAGGCCTGATCTCTGTCCTTTTCCACCTAGTACTTGTTGCTTTTCTTTCAGCATTAGAATTTGATCTGTTCTGTGCCTTTATCTTCAGATGTATCATACTTTTCCTAGTTTGGGAAACTATCGAATAGTCTGGCCATGGGCTGGAGTAGGAAAGGTTTAGTTTTAGACAGTCAAGAGTAGGGTCTTGGGGTCTCTTTCTCACTTCCCCGTCTCGCTCCCCCC
>NW_003852539.1:3919310-3930028 GCF_000181295.1 Otolemur garnettii | reverse complement strand
CAACCTCCAACTCCTGGGCTCAAGCGAGTCTCCTGCCTCAGCCTCCCAAGTAGCTGGGACTACAGGCGCCCGCTACAACGCCCGGCCATTTTTTTTTTTGGTTGCAGCCATCATTGTTGTTCGGCGGGCCCGGGCTGGGGATTTGAACCCGCCACCTTAGGTGTATGTGGCCGGCGCCTTAGCCGCTTGAGCCACAGGTGCCGAGCCTCCTCTCCCCTTGAGTTAACTGACAACCTAGAGTTACTGAGGGGTTAGGGCTGTGTTTGTTTTTCAGTGGGCTGACTTTACTGAGTGGGACACAAAAGCCCAAAGCACAGGCCATTCCCACAAGCCTAACATTTTCATATTTCTTTCTCTGCCAAAGAATCCTTGGTTAGAGTTAAGAATAACTAGTCTGTCTGTGGAAATACCAAGGCCTTTTGTTTGCTAGAAGAAAAGGGCTTTTGATTAAGGCCTTTCATTTTTTTCCCCCCTTTTCCTTAAGCTGCTGTGGGAAGACTCCAGAGCCTCTGAAGGTGCTATGTCTGAGGGGTCTGGGAGAAGGAAAGATAGTTAAATTGAACTAGGAAAGGCTTAATCTTGTTTTGCTACATCTTTGTGCAGAGGTGAGCAACAACAAAAATCTGTCCCTTTTTTTGTTATTGCTTTTACTAGCCTTTCTTTCTTCCACTCTTATGAAATCCACCCAAAATAGTAACTCCTAAAGGACCTGCACTACTAATCTGACCTTGAATCCTAGTCTGTCACTTAATGTGATTTGGGGCAAGTTACTTAACCTTTCTCTTTATGCCAGAGTTTTGCATCTATAAAATGAAGATTATAATAGTACCTTTTTTTGTAGGGTTATGAGAATTGAGTGAGTTGATTTGTGAAAAAGTATTTAGCACATTGCTTGGCACATAGTAAGTACTCCTCCCAGTAAATATTACTACTACTCTCTATGGCAAATGGCTGAGTATAGCTTTATTTTTCTGATTATGAATTCTAAACGTGACTTTTTAGGGTTAGCAAAGTTAGCCCTTTGTTTTCCTAGAATGAAAAGGAGGCAAACATTCCCATTAGGCATGATTGTTTTATTAGTCAGAGGCAAAGGGAAACGTTTGTTCTCCATGTGGTCACATCTTAGAGACCCTGTGTCTTCTTAGTTGAGTCTCAGCAAGGGAATCAATTTCATTATTGAGGAAGTTTCTCTTTGGCAAAAGCAGGGTGGGGGTGGGTCATGACTCCAGAACACTGCCTACTTTCTCAGTCTTTGTCTGAGGACAGTAGTGCTTCTTGTGCCTCAGGAGAGCCCAAACCAAGCTATAGAGAAGAGTCCCCTTGTCCTCTAGCAGTAAGAGAAGCAGGAGGCATCCTGGTAGGAAAAGGAGGCATCCTTAGGGCAGGTCTGGTCCCAGGGACTTTACTACCAAGTCAGAAGAGTCATTAATTGGGAGCAAGTTACTTAACCTTTCTCTTTATGCCAGAGTTTTGGCATACTGGCTACTTCGTTTCCCTGGCCATAAGTAAGGGATGTGTGGAATGACCTGCCCCAAACCTCTGGACAGTTTTATAAGCTGTCACCTTCTTTCCAAATTGCTGGGAATGGCTATGGAAGTGGCACAGAAATTTGGGGTTTGTCTCTTTTTTGCCCTTTACTGTATTGTCTTTAGCTTTTAGGAAGCACTTTCTTGTCTGCCTTTCTAACTTTCTCCCACCCCCACCCCGTTCTGTCCTATAGGGTAAAGTCTCATTTTACCTTCTATGAGGATTAAGTTAACAAAGTTTGCACATAAAGTAAAAATTCTAAATAACCAAAATTATCACTGAAAAATATCTTTAAGTGGGCCAGGCATGGTGGCTCACATCTGTAATCCTAATACTTTGGGAGGCCAAGGTGGGTAGATTGCTTGAGCTCAGGAGTTCAAGACCAACCTGAACAAGAGCAAGACCCCATCTCTAAAAAATAGCAGGCTTTATGGCAGGCACCTATAGTCCTAGCTACCTGGGAAGCTGAGGCAAGAGGATCACTTGTGAGTTTGAGGTTGCTGTGACACCCCAACACTTTACCCAGGATGACAGAGTTAGACTGTATCTCAAAAAAAAGAAAAAAGAAAAGAAAAAGTCTTTAGGCTCGGCTCATGTAGCACAGTGGTGCTAGCCACATACACCCAGGCTGGCTGGTTCGAAACCACCGTAGGCCAGCTAAACAACAATGACAACTGCAACAAAAAAATAGCCAGGCATTGTGGTCGGCGCCTGTAGTCCCAGTTACTTGGGAGGCTGAGAAGAGAATCAAGTAAGCCCAAGAGTTTGAGGTTGCTGTGAGGTATGACGCCATAGCACTCCACCAAGGGTGACATAGTGAAACTTTGTCTCAAATAAAAAAGTCTTTACCCAGAAATCAAAGTATATAAACATGTTTTTTTTTTTTTAAATGCTAGGACAGAGTTAGAATACCATATAAAATAGTTGGCTTTTAGAGACATTATAAAAAATAAGTATTCTCAAAAACTATAATAGAATCATATTCAGTGTACAGGGTGCTCAGAATGTGAAGAGGCTCCTGAGAACAGAAACTCGCTGGAGTCTCAGACTCAAGTCCTCTTTTGTGTTCACCCTGGTATAATCACACCTTGGCATAAAACCTCATTGAGTGGAATTGTAAGTGAATCTCTGTACTGTTTAAGTTGTTTTCTCGCGCGGTCAAGTTTGCATAGGTGTGTGTGTGTGTGAGTTGATTCTACTATATCTTTCTTTTCTGGTTTCTGTTTTTCTTATTTCTTTTTCCCTTTTAAAAATCTTTAGTTTATTCTTCTAAGTCCACTTTATAGCACTCAGCAATTCTTCTCTTACCCAGAACTGTGATTTGCGTGTCTGCCTGTTCCATTTCTTAATTATTTTCAGTGTTCAGAATTCTTTAAAGGGAGATTGAGAGTGAGAGAGGAAGATTTTTAATAGTCCTCTTCATTTAAATTCTGTAGTCATAGCTTCTACTTTTCCTTCTCTCAGATCCTCTACTAACTGATGATTCTCACCCTTTGCATCTAAGGCCCTTTCTTTCCTTTTTCTTACTCTTTTAGGTTATTTTTTGGTAGAAAATTTTTACTTGTGTTAGGTCAGTTAGAAATGAAGTCTTTTTTTTTTTTTGGAAAAAGTCTCACTTTGTCACCCTCAGCAGAGTGCTGTGGCGTCATAGCTTAACCAATTCTCTTGCCTTAGCCTCCCCAGTAGGTAGGAGTATAAACGCCCTCCACAACGACACCTAGCTTGTTGTTGTCGTAGTTGTTGTTTAGCAGGCCCTGGCTGGATTTGAACCGGCCAGTATCCTACCCACTGAGCTATGGGTGCTGAGCCAAAAGTATGGCATGCTTCACGAATTTGCATGTCATCCTTGTGCAGGGGCCGTGCTAATCTTCTCTGTATTGTTCCAGTTTTGGTATAGAGACCTAGAGCTATGTTGTAACTTCCAGGAGCTATGTTGCTGTCACTGGCTTAGGGTTTGAGAAAAGAGAGATTGGTTGCCATAGTTCTAGGATGGTGATGATTAGTGTAGGGAATTAACTAGAAGGCAGAGGTAGTTAAAGTTAACATACATTTAATGAATTCCGCTCTTTGTAAGGCACAGGATTGGGTATTGGGAATAGACATAATCCCTCCTTTCAAGGGGTTCACAATTCCCTGATTTAGCAGGAGAAAAGGAGTTACTATACATATCTGAAGAGATATCTTCAGTGAGGCTATGATTTCTCATGTCCTGATTTGGTCACAGAACTGGAGGAGATAGAGCTGTTATTCACTGAGACCTTGAGAAAATTCCAAAATACAAGGCACAAATGATAGTTTGGTTCTGGAATAGGGTAGGTGGTGTTTCTCAGGGATCAAAGGCCAGTTATACTTAGTGAAAGATATAGCCAGAAACAGAATGGAGTTTTTAATGCCCTTTCTTCCCTTTTTCTTTTTCTTTTTCCTCTTTTTTTCTTTCTTTCTTCTTCTTCTTCCTTTTTTTTTTTTTTTTTTGGAGCTTTGTTACCCTGGATAGAGTGTGGTGGCAACATCATAGATCACAATAACTTCATACTCTCGGGCTAAAGCAATCCTCTTGCCTATCCTTCCAAGTAGCTAGAACTACAGGCACCTCCTTGATGCCTGCTCAGTTTTTCTGTTTTTAGTAGAGATGAGGTTTCACCCTAGCTCAGGCTGGTATTGAACTCTTGAGCTCAAGCTATCCGCCTGCCTCAGCTCCCATTGTACCAGGATTATAGGTGTGAGACACCACACCTGGCCTTTCCTGTACTTACTTCTAGGAGCTATTGGTAAGCATTAAACGAAATAATTTTCCATATGTTTTATTTTTATTTTATTTATTTATTTTGAGTCAGAGCCCCCCTCTGTGGCCCTCAGGAGAGTGCTATGGCATTATAGCCCACAGCAACCTTAAACTCTTAGGCTCAAACTCTTGCCTCAGCCTCCTGAGTAGCCGGGACTACAGGCGCCTGCCACAATGTTTGGCTATTTTTAGAGACAAAGTCTCCCTCTGGCTCAGGCTGGTCTCCAACCTGTGAGCTCAGGCTATGCACCTGCCTCGGCCTCCTAGAGTGTTGGGATTACAGACACCGTGCTTGGCCCTCATATGTTTTCTTTTTAAAATCTCCCCTTTGAGCAGTGGGGATATCAGGGAAAATATAACTAAGAAGAAAAATGATTTGCAAAAGGTAGCCCTTGTTGCATGTGAGTCAAAACGACTCAGCAGGTCTGTGTTTTCGGGCATACACAGGACCTTCTAGCTGGGAGAGGCATGTGACTCTTTGCAGCCTTGCCTGTTCCTTAAGTGTTGTCCAGCTTCTTTAGCCTTTGTTTGTGTAAAACATCACATTGTCCTTGCTTTTTTAATCCTAAGGAAGAAAACTATATTTTTCTTGTTTGCCCCGTAAAACCCCCACAAAACTAACAAGAACAGCAACAAAAATATCAACAGTTGAAATGCTTCTACAAAACAGCTTTAATAGGCATGATTTATTTGTGGTGCCTCAGGATGTTGGACCACCTAACAATTTGCTGGCCAACTAACTAGTATTTCTTTCTTTCTTTCTTTCTTTTCTTTTTTTTTTTTTGAGACAGTCTTGCTTTGTTGCCCTCAGTAGAGTGCTGTGGCATCACAGCTCATAGCAACCTCCAACTCCTAGGCATAAGTGATTCTTTTGCCTCAGCCTCCCTAAGTAGCTAGGTCTACAGGCGCACGCCTATTTTTTGGTTGTAGTTGTCATTGTTTGGCAGGCCTGGGCTGGATTCGAACCTGCCAGCTCCGGTTTATGTGGCTGGTACCTAAGCTGCTTGAGCTACAGGCACCGAGCCCCTAACTAGTATTTCTACGGCAGGAGGTTTCCAGCTTGATTCCTAATGTGCATATATCTGCATCAGTACCTGGCTGTCATCATTTTGCTGTTCAGAAAGGGACCATCAGAGAGAGCTCCAGGAGCTGCTCTATGTATCATTTACAATATTTTTATTGCTAATGGAGAGAGTGGTGGTGGTAATGGGGTGTTTATATTCATTGAAGGAGGTAGGATTACAGTCCCTTCCTTCCTCCCTTCTTCTTTCCCTCCTTCTCTCCCTCCCTTCTTTCTTTCCCTCCCCTTTTAAAGATAGTATCTTACTCTGTTGCCCAGGCTGGGGTGCCATGATGTTAGCCTAGCTCATAGCAACCTCAAACTTGTCGGCTTAAGCAGAAGTTTAAGTCTCATGCGTCAGCCTCCCAAGTAGCTGGACTACAGGTACTTGTTACCACACCCTGCTAATTTTTCTATTTTTAGTTGAAGCAAAGTCTTGATTTGCTTAGGCTGGTCTTAAACTCCTGAGCTTGAAGGATTCTCCTGCCTTCGCCTTGCAGAGTACAAGTACAAGTGTGAACCATCATGCCCAGCCCCCATGCCTAGTTTCTAATTGGCAGTGGTAGTATAACCATCAGCACAAGAGGTGACTTTGTGGAAACACCTCAGTTTTGCTCTGTGTACTGTTTACTTTGCTATCTCTACCAGTAGCTGTAGTGAATGGGAGAGCCATCCCCTTCTGAAGTGCCCTTAGGCCGTTCTCAGTGACTCTTGAATCTTAAGAATCATTTGGGTGAACATAATGCTGAAACCCTGTAGCTATTTGGCTCCAAAGAAAAGCTGCTCTGCCATGGCAATAAAGCTCTCCATTGAACTAAGCAAAATGGCAATTTCCAAGAATCGGGGTGGTAGTTATTTCAATGAAGTGAGAAATGGGATCACTGAGAAGGGGATTTCCATAGAACCTAGGCTGTCAGGGAAACATTTATTCCCCACTGCCTTCTATTTACAAATTCCAGGAGAGGACCATGAGGTTATGTATCCCTCTCCTTAGTAAGACAGGGAGTCCATGAAGTCCAGCTAGTGTACTACTTGACATTTACATTGTAGTTTTTCTTTTTCTTTTTCTTTTTTGAGACAGAGTCTCACTATGTCGCCCTTGGTAGAGTGCCGTGGCAGCACAACTCACAGCAACCTCAAACTCTTGGGCTTGAGTGATTGATTCTCTTGCCTCAGCCCCAGGTAGCTGGGACTAGACATTTACATTGTAGGGTTTTTTTTCTTTTTTGAGACAGAGTCTCACTATGTCACCCTTGGTAGAGTGCCGTGGCAGCACAACTCACAGCAACCTTAAACTCCTGGGCTTGAGTGATTCTCTTGCCTCAGCCCCTAGTAGCTGGCACCACAATACCTGGCTAGTTTTTGTTGTAGTTGTCATTGTTGATTAGCAGGCCAGGGCTGGGTTTGAACCTGCCAGCCTTGGTGTATGTGGCTAGCACCCTAGCCACTGAGCCTGTAGTTTTTCTTTTTAAAAATATTTTTACATACTGAACACAGTCTCCACACAGATGACATACATGTATTAATACCCTTTCTGAAATCTGAAAATACAAGAAACAGAGATATCTGGTATTTATATATGCCTTTGCTCTTGAGGAAGCCAATTTGGGGTTCTCCTTGTCTTTCTGTCCTATTATGTTCTTTGAGAGGGATAGGAAGAGTATTTCTCTTTTCCCTTCTCTGTGGTTCACCCCAGTGGGACACATAGTTGCTGGATTCAGCAAAGTTCTTTCCCAAATGATTCTTAAGGCATGAGGCTCACTGAGATTTATTTTTAAATTCATAACCCAGGGTTGCGGGAAAGCAGTTGTTCATACCAAATTCCCCCGTGGAGGCTTTCAGCTGTCCAGACACCCCATGTCTTTACTAGGCACATTCCAGCAGTCTTAAAGTTCTGACCCCCAGGAGTGAAATTCTGGTCTGGCATGTCACTCCTGAAATCCCTTCATGAGGCATGGCCATGGCATGAATTAGGTGCCAGATTGGAAAACCAAGGGAACAGGTGGCTTGTGACCTTAGTATAAAACTTCCTACTGATGAAGTAGTTTTGGAGACTTAGGCTTATTGAACATTTTCTGCTTTCTTGTCAGCTTTAACCACCTCTCGATGGTCTCTTTCATTGCTTTCTAGGGTTTTTTCGAAGCATGCAGGAAACAGCCAGAAAAATAAGGAGTTAAACTGCAGTGAACTTATAGAGAATGATTAAACAGTGATTAAGTGATATTTTAACTTCTGCTTATAGGGGAGAAATGGATATCATCAGGGAAAAAAGCTATATGTAGTTTCTTTTTTTTTTTTGGAGACAGAGCCTCAAGCTGTCACCCTGGGTAGAGTGCCGTGGCCTTATAGCTCACAGCAACCTCCAACTCCTGGGCTCAAGCGAGTCTCCTGCCTCTGCCTCCTAAGTAGCTAGGACCACAGGCGCCCGCCACAACGCCTGGCTATTTTTTGGTTGCAGCCGTCATTGTTGTTCGGCGGGTCCGGGCTGGGGATTCGAACCCGCCACCTTAGGTGTACATGGCTGGTGCCTTAGCCGGTTGAGCTATAGGCGCCGAGCCAAAAGCTATATGTAGTTTCGACTGAAGTCATCTTACCTTTGTTGGCCAAGGCTGCCTGCCCTTATTCGGTTTGTTTTTTTTTTTAACTTTATTCAAATTAATAAGCGGGTACAACATTTAGGTTACATTGTTCTCACTTCCAGGGTAAATTTCCATTTGTAGGAGAGCCCCTCACCCAGAGGGCATGTTATACACCCTCACAGGGTGCATATTAGATGAGATCCCGCCTCCTGCCCTCCTTCCTTTTGCCATACCTCCTTCGCTCTACTCCCTCCAACTTCCCTTTACTCCCAAACTGGACTATAATAGTTTTTTTATTGTTCTTAGGAACATGTAATTGTTTATATATTGATATGGAGTATATTGGATATTCATCTTTCCGTTCTTGTGATACTTTACTAAGAAGAATGTATTTCAACTCCATCCAGGTAAATGTAAAAGATGTAAAGTCTCCATCTTTTTTACTGGCTCCATAATATTCCATGGTATACATATACCCTGGTGGACACTTAGGTTGCTTCCACGACTTGGCAGTTACGAATGTTTGATTTTTAGCTGTAAGGTAAACTCTCTTACACACTTCTTTGCTGATGTCCATCTTTGTCTTTACTCTTTCTACCCTTGCAGCCCCCCCTTTTTTTGCTCTAATTGGTCTAGGAAACCCAGTTCTACTCAGAATAGAGTTAGGGGGTATTCAGCTCTTAACTGCCCCTTTGGGTCTTTTGCTTCTTGAAGGCCTTGGGGTTAATCATAGATAGGAATGTTGGGAAACTGGAAAGCCATTGGATTGGTGGAAAAAGCATCAGTTAAGGAATCAAAGAGGCCTGGTTTCGAATCCCATCTCTGCTACTTGTTAGCTGTGAAAATTTGGACATGTTACTTCATCTCTGTAAGTGTCAGTCTTCTCTTCTATAAAACAGGGGTAATAATTCCTACCTTCTTTCAGGTAGAAATTAGAGAGGATAGGCTCGGCGCCTGTGGCTCAAGTGGCTAGGGCACCAGCCACATATACCTAAGGTGGCGGGTTCGAATCCCCAGCCTGGGCCCGCCAAACAACAATGATGGCTGCAACCAAAAAATGTCCGGGCGTTGTGGCGGACGCCTGTAGTCGCAGCTACTTGGGAGGCTGAGGCAGGAGACTCACTTGAGCCCAGGAGTTGGAGGTTGCTGTGAGCGTGATGCCATGGCACTCTACCCGGGGGGATAGCTTGAGGCTCCGTCTCAAAAAAAAAAAAAAAAAAAGAAATTAGGATAGAGTTCTGTATGTAAAGAGCATTGCCTGACACACAGTAGGTATTTAATTGAGAGTAGCAGCTTTGCTGTTTGAAGGAGTCAGAGTTGATGGTAGGGTTTAGACTGCCTTTGGTTATCTTTTTGTCTTCTTTCGTAATGTTAATTATATGGTTTGTATATGTCACAATATAAAATTATGCTATCCTTTGCCTTTATTGTAGCCTAGTGTAGTAACCGACCCAAGGAGGGCTTTTAGTCCTCTATAATCTCCATCACCTTCTCCAAATCTTCTCTAAATAAACACATTTATTATTTTTTTTTTTTGGGGGGGGAGACAGAGTCTTACTTTACTTTATCGCCCTCAGTAGAGTGCTTTGACATCACAGCTCACAGCAACCTCCAACACCTGGGCTTAGATGATTCTCTTGCCTCCCGAGTAGCTGGGACTACAGGCGCCCGCCACAACACCCAGGTATTTTTTTGTTGCAGTTTGGCCGGGGCTGGGTTTGAACCCACCACCCTCGGTATATGGGGCCGGCACCCTACTCACTGAGCCACAGGCGCCACCGTAAATAAACACATTTAAACAGTCATGACTTATGATTGTTTTTTGTCTTCTGACCCGACTGCCACTTACAAGCCTATTTTTATATAAAATTCCTGGTTCTCTACTTGGTTGCTGATACAAAGATTTATTTGTCTTAGGAATGATTTGTGGCAAATTTATGTTTAAAAAGGTACAACTTCTGAACACTTTTATTTTATCATATTTGAGGCATTTGTGATAGAAAAATGAATCATGGTTATTCTGCCTCTTCCTTTACTGAGACAGAATGAGCCAAGCCCAGTGGGGTATGGTAGATCTCAGGGCCTTGCTATGTCTCTCAGCCCTAGCTGCGCTCGGCTGAGTCTCTAGAGTGCTCGCTGTTTTAGAAATTTTTGCAATGCAAAAGATACTCTATGACTTTGTAATCAGTGCCATTTTAGTGTATTACTTCTTATTTTTGGAGGGGTCCTCAAAATCAAGAGTCTTCAGTGTACTAAGTAAGTGGTAAGACATAAGGAAATTGGAATGTTTTAGTCTCAAATTATCAGTAAATAGAGGCTCAGATTGATTTTTGTTTCACATGTTCATGCATTGTTAAGATGGTAACATTCTTCAAACTGATCTGCAGAAGCAGTCCAATCCCTATCAACATTCCAGCTTTTGAGGGGTGGAAATTGGTAAGCTGATCCTGAAATTCATATGGATATGCAAAGAACTCAGAATAGCTAAAATAGTTGAAAAGGAATAAAATTGGAGGACTTATACTTCCCAGTTTGAAAACTTACTACAGAGCTACAGTAATTTAGATAGCATGGGAATGGCATAGGGTTAGACATGATATATCTATTGAGAGTAGAATTGAGAGTCCAAAGATAAACCCTTAATGTTTATGGCCAATTTATTTTTTTATATTTATTTATTTATTTTTTTGAGACAGAGCCTCAAGCTGTCCCCCTGGGTAGAGTGCTGTGGCATCATAGCTCACAGCAACCTCCAATTCCTGGGCTCAAG
>NW_003852539.1:3899637-3919290 GCF_000181295.1 Otolemur garnettii | reverse complement strand
GTCTCCTGCCTCAGCCTCCCAAGTAGCTGGGACCACAGGCGCCTGCCACAACACCTGGCTATTTTTTTTCGGTTGCAGCCATCATTGTTGTTTGGCGGGCCCGGGCTGGATTCGAACCCGTCACCTTAGGTGTATGTGGCTGGCGCCTAAGCCACTTGAGCCACAGGCACTGAGCCTATTTTTTTATTTTTATTTTTATTTTTTTATTGAAGAAAAGTCTCAAGATGATCAATTTTTTTTATTTTTTCTTTGTTTTAACTTTATAAAATCTCCAAATTGGAACTAGAAACAGAGGCATGTCAATACAAATGGACAAAGACTTAAATATACCAGTTTTTATCCATGTCCGTTAGCCTTCAGAAATATAAAATCAGCTAAATCTGTAGTACTTAAAATTCAGCATGTGCAATGTTATTCTCAAAGTTGATTAAAATAATAAAGACAAGATATGTTTGGTAGGAGTAACTGCAACATACTCAAATATCTCAACATATAATAGGAATTCTATATTAAAATGCAATACTTGGGTGGCACCTATGGCTCAAAGGAGTAGGGCGCCAGCCCCATGCGCTGGAGGTGGCGGGCTCAAACCCAGCCCTGGCTAAAAACTACAAAAATAAAATGCAAATACTTTCACCTGCATTAATCTTAGACACAATGGAAAAATACTTGCAAATAATTATCATTAAGAATGCAAATATATTTTTATTGTGGGAGAAAAATTATAGTAAAGGTTAGAAATCATATATTTGTATAATCCACAATGAAGCTGTAGATAATCTACATAATGATATTGTATCTTAAAATGAAAACAATATTTAAGTTTACAACAAATTTACTCAGGCAAAATATATTTTTTGCAGAACAGGATCTTTTTAAACATAAAAGGATCTCCTTCCTAAGGAGAGTACTTCAAAGGTGACCATAGTGATATACAAGTAAGCAAGGCAGACAGTCAATTTATTTTTAATAAAGGTGCCAAGACAACTCATTTTGGAAAAATTTGTCTTTTTGACAAATTATCCTAGGACACTTAGGGATCCTTATGCAAAAAAATGAATTTGGACCCCTACTTCACATATTATACTCAAAATGGATAATAGACCTACCAATATGTAAGAGCTAAAATTATAGAACTATTAGACGAGAATTTAGGAGTAAATCTTTGTGACGTAGGATTAGCAGTGATTTCTTAGATATGACATTGCAACCATAAATAGACAAGAAAAAAATAAATTGGACTTGATCAAAATGTAAAACTTCCATGTTTCAAAACAAACAAAAAACAGCTTCTGTGTTTCAAATAATACTATCTAGAAAATGAAAAGATATCCCACAGAATGGAAGAAAATATTTGCAAATCATATCTAATAAGAAATTTGTATACAAAATATATAAAGGACGCTTAGAATGCAACAGTAAAAAGACAACCCAATAAAAAATGGGCAAAGGATGCAAATAGCCATTTCTGCAAAGAATATATATAAATAACCACTAGGCACATGAGAAGGTACTTAACATCATCATTCATTGGGGAAATGCAAATCAAAACCACAGTGATACAGTAGTTCATACCCACCAGAATGGCTATAATAAAAAGGACTATGAAGATATGGAGAAACTGGAGCCCTCATACACTGCTGGTGGGAATTTAAAATGGTACATCTGCTTTAGGAATAGCTTGGCGGTTTTCAAAAAGTTAAGTATGGCGTTGCCACATGACCCAGCAATTCCATTCCTAAGTATATATCCAAGAGAATTGAAAACATATATTCACAGAACACTTATATGTAAATGTGAATAGCAGCATTATTCATAATAGGTCTAAAGTGGACACAACCCACATATAAAAGAACTATCAGGTGATAATGTGGTATTTTCATAACAATGAGTATATTTGGCTATAAAAAGAAATAAAGTACAGATGGATGCTAATGTGGAGCACTCTTGAACATTAGGCTAAGTAAAAGAAGCTAGACACAAAAGGCCACATATTGTATGGTTCCATTTACACAGAATAGGCAAGTTCATAGAGACAGAAAGTAGATAGCGGTTACTAGGCTTGGGGGAGGGGAGAACAGCACATGCTGATAATGAGTATAGGATTTCTTTTGGGGGTATTGAAATATTCAAAAATTAGATAATGACGATGGTTGTATAACTCTGTGAATAGACTAAAATCCAATGAATTGCATACTTAAAAAGGGTAAATTGTACAATATGTTAACTAAATTTCAGTGAAGCTATTATTAAAAGTATTAGTCTAGCCTTCATGGCTTCCACCTGTAATCCCAGTGCTTTGCAAGGCTGAGGCAGGAGGATCTCTGAGGCTGAGAGTTTGAGACCAACCATTGAGATAACACAATGAGAGCCTATCTCTACAAAAAGTAAAAATATTAGCTAGGCATTGTGGCACACACCTGTAGTCCCAGCTATTTAGGAGATTGAGGCAAAGGATTTCTTGAGCCCAGGAGTTTGAGGCTCCAGTGTGAGCTATCATTGAGTTACTGCATTCCAGCCTGGGTGACAGAATAAGACCTTGCCTCTTTAAAAAAAAATTAAAAAAATAGGCTCAGTGCCTGTGGCTCAAGTGGCTAAGGCGCCAGCCACATACACCTGAGCTGGTGGGTTTGAATCCAGCCTAGGCCCGCCAAACAATAATGACAGCTGCAACCAAAAAATAGCCAGGTGTTGTGGCAGGCTTCTGTAGTCCCAGCTACTTGGGAGGCGGAGGCAGGAGAGTCGATTGAGCCCAGGAATTGGAGGTTGCTGTGAGCTGTGATGGCACAGCACTCTACCCACACAACAGCTTGAGGCTCTGTCTCCAAAAAAAACAAAAGAAAAAAAAATATACATATGTATGTATATATATGGACAATTAAATTTGTGAATGTATCCTAGAAAAAGGGGTGTACTCCTCATTGCTGAATATGACTACACTCGCTTTGAATTACCCCCCTTGGGAAGCTATGCACTGATGCCACTGCCTAGTCCACCCTTCAAAGCAATTTTGGAACTTTTTTCTGGAATGACCATCAAAGCTGTTACTGTATAGCACACAGAAATATGGAGCAACAAAAGAAAAAAGTAAACAATAAAAATAAAAAAAGAAATATGAAGCAACAATAATGAATGCCATGCAGCAAGACATTGCCAAATGTCGACACGAACACAGCTATGCGACACTGATATATAGAGATTTGAAACCATGTCCAGTTGTTTGTACAGTGTTACCAACATAGTCACACTGTGGCAAGCTTGAGAACTTAATTGTCAGACCTCATATGATGATAGTCCTGATGGTCATTCCAGAAAAAGTTCCAAAATTGCTTTAAAGGGTGGACTAGGTACATAGCTTCCTAAGAAGAGTACTTCAAAGGTGACCATAGTGATATTCAGCAGTGAGGTATGTGGCTCTTATTCTAGGATGAGTTCACCAACTTAATTTTTTTTTTTTTTTTTTTGAGACAGGAGCCTCAAGCTGTCCCCCTGGGTAGAGTGCTGTGGCATCTCAGCTCACAGCAACCTCCAACTCCTGGGCTCAAGCCAGTCTCCTGCCTCCGCCTCCCAAGTAGCTGGGACCACAGGCGCCCACCACAACGCCCGGCTATTTTTTGGTTGCAGCTGTCATTGTTGTTTGGTGGGCCCGGGCTGGATTCGAACCCGCCACCTTGGGTGTACGTGGCTGGCACCTTAGCCACTTGAACCACAGGTGCTGAGCCTCACCAACTTAATTATCAGACCGTGTGTGTGTGCGTGTGCGTGTGTGTGCGCACACATGTACACACAGTGGTCCCCAGCCTTTTTGGCACCAGGGATCAGGTCATGAAAGACAATTTTTCCACAGACCCAGGGTGAGGGGGATGGTTTGGGGATGATTCAAGCGCATTACATTTGTTGTGCACTGTATTTCTATTATAAATACATTGTAATATATAATGAAATAATTATAGAACTCACTATAATGCAGAATCAGTGGGAGCTTTGAGCTTGTTTTCCTGCAGCTAAATGGTCCCATCTCGGGGTGATGGGAGACATTGACTCCCAAAGTGTGTTGCTTATGTCCTCAGTGCCACCTCAGATCATCAGGCATTGTATTCTCATAAGGAGCACACAACCTGGATCCCTCGAACATGCAGTTTATAGTAGGACTTGTGTTTCTTTGAGAATCTAATGCTGCTGCTGATATGACAGGAGGCAGAGCTTGGGCAGTGATGCAAGCCATGGGGAGCGGTGTAAATACAGATGAAACTTAGCTCCCTTGCCTTCATCTCACCTCCTGTGGTGAGGCCTGGTTCCTAACAGCCCATGGAACAGTATAGTGGTCTGCGGCCACGGTGCTAGGGACTGCAGTATGTATATGTTAATATATGTATATGGATGATTTATAGGTATGAATAGCATTTTGTCAGTTTGTGCTTGGCCCCTTATTCCTGCCACTGTGAATGTTTGTCTTTAAGACATTGTTTTAGGACTGTCTTTAGGGCAGGTTACTGTTGTTCCAAAGCTTCAGTGTGAAAAACAGTTGGTGGTACTTTGTATGGAACCAGACTTTTTAAGGTGAATGCTCTGAGGTTAAAGGCTTTCCAAGTTCTATGTGTCACTGTCTGTGCCCTACCCTACTTCTTACTTCATTTCAACTCTGTATCCCACTGTAGTAGCAGGTTTATGTTCTGGTTCCCAGCCCCATTCCCAGCTCCACCAAGAACTGACTTCTTTCATCTGGTCCCCATTTTTCCTCCAGGCTATGTACGATCTTGCTCTGAGGCCTCCTATCCTGGGAGGTGTGGCATAGCAGCTGGAAGAGCCGCTGGGTGGCGCCCTGCTCTCAGAGGATTGCCAAAAAAGAAAGGCACACCTGGAAGAGGCTCAGACCTGTGTAGGCAGGAAGATCTGACTCATTTTTCATCAAAGGAATTTCAAAGAACATTTAATGACAGGATGATGTCAGAGGAGCAGGTGTAGACAGGAACCTTGATTAAGGTGCTGGAAGGAAGTGTTGAATGGTGTGGTTGCCTGGGCAGCCGGAATGATTGACTAGCATAGATCATAGGAAACGTCACATGTTTTTTAGTTATTTTCTCATGAGCCCTGATGTGGGCTTTCAGAGCGTGTAATCGAGTCTGTGCATGTCTTGTGTGGCTCATTGAGATGGCTCACAACATCCTGTGCCAGCCGTGGACTTCTTTCACATGCTCTGCAGTGTGCATGGGTTCCTGCGCTCTGTGCAACAGTTCCACAGCTAGCAGGGCTGTGTCTTTGAATGAAACCTCACGTGGTCACAGTGACTGGTTTGGAGGTATGGCATTTCCCCTGATACATTTAGACAGAGGAACTACTGAAAAGGAATTTGAGGAGAGAAATTATAGAAAAAGGAAAAAGGAAATGAATAGAAGAACTTAACTAGACCCAGAAGGTCAGAACCCAGGGTCTTTATTGCCAGAGGTACTTTGGTTCCCTCTAGTATTTTGGCAAGACCTGGATCTTTGCTCTAACCTCAGTTTTCTTTTTCTTTGAGTACAGGGCCCTCCAATGTTGTGTGTGTGAATGGAGCTGTTAAGGGGAGGGAAAATTATAGTCAGGAGGAAAGATAGAAACATTTCATATTGTAAAGCACTAAAGTTGGTTAGGTTGTTCAGGCTAATGGGTCATCCAGCCCATTTATATTAAGATTGTAGGCTGGTGCATGGTGGCTCACACTGGTAATCCTAGTACTCTAGAAGGCCAAGGTAGGTGATGTATTGCTTGAACTCAGGAGTTTTAGACCAGCCTGAGCAAGAGCAAGACTCCATCCATCTCTACTAAAAATAGAAAAACTCAGCTAGGCGCCCATAGCTCAATGGTTAGAGTGCTGGCCCTGTGTACCAGGGGTGGAGGGTTTGAACCCAGCCAGGGCCTGCTAAACAAACAAACAAAAAAGAAAAACTAGCTGGCATTGTCCTATAATTCCAGCTACTCAGGAGAATGAGGCAAGATTATTGCTTGAGCCCAGGAGTTTGAGGTTGCTGTGAGCTATGATGCCATGGGACTCTACCCAGGATGACAGAGTGAGTCTCTGTCTCAATAAACACAAGATTGTGAAGGAGTCTTCCTGGTTATCACTATGCCTTAGCACCTAGTAGAGTCAATGTATTTATGAGGTTGGGGGATAAATCAACCATTTGCACAAAGATAAAAAAGAGGGCGTTTATTGCTAATACTCTGCTTAGGTTTCAGGCTTCTCAAGGAAGGCCTTGGAGGAGATGGCTTAGCAATATTGATTGCTATTTTTGTGCTTATGAATCATTCATCTGAAGGTGCTGTCATAGGACATCACCAAAAAGAAGAAGATACCGGTATTACTTCTCTTTAAGATACATCATGGTGGCATGCATCTGTCAGCTACTCAAGAGACTAAGGCGAGAGGATCACTTGAGCCCAGGAATTCCAGGCGGTAGGGCAGTTAGGATTGTGCCTGTGAATAGCCGCTGCACTCTAGACTGGGCAACATAGGCAGAACCCGTCTCTTGAAATAATAAATAAAAGTTATATCAGAAGCAAGATGGAAAAGTTAAACTACAGTTTCAAAGGGAGGAAGGAAAGCTTTATTTATTTCTTGGCACTGTCTTCAGTTGTTGCAGCTTTCCAGCTGATTAGGAGTTCTGTTTTTAGGCAGTGCTACAGGTACTGTGGGATGAAAACTGACCTTTGGACTAGGGTAAGAAGAAAGTCAGGAAGGAAAGAGTCCTTAGAGAAGTGTGCTGGACTTTCCTGGGCTTTAGTTAACAATATTCCTCTTCTCTGCAGCTGGTCTCCCTGTCTTTATTGCTGACATAACAAATCATGTGACGTCCCAAAGAACCTAGGGAAGAATGTTCCCTAGGGCAGGTTCCATTTGGGAGCCAAGGGTAATGTGTGATGACACTGTTTCAGAAGTCACCACCTGACTCATTGTCAGTTGAATCTGAGCTGACGCAGCAGTCTTGACCTGAATATGTTCTTGTGCCTGCCACATAATACATACAGGTCTTCTCTCCCTTTGTTTATGAGCTAAAGGCTTTAATCATGAGAAAGAAAGATCAGTGATAAGGGACAAATATTCTGACATCCTCTATTAACTAGAATGTTAAGGGAGTCCATGTGGGATTCTGAACATCTTTGATTTTTAAATTTTTTTATGGAGGAGAAAAATGACCCATGAGATAAAATCCAAATTCATTTGAAACCTACCATCTAGCACAACTTTCTATAAAAATTTAAAATCAAAATTATATATATTCCTATCTTTAAGAAGTCAAATATTATGGCTCGGTGCCTGTGGCTCAAGTGGCTAAGGCGCCAGCCACATACACCTAAGCTGGCGGGTTCGAATCCACCTGGGCCTGCTAAAGAACAATAATGGCTGCAACCAAAAATAGCCAGGCGTTGTGGCGGGCGCCTGTGGTCCCAGCTACTTGGGAGGCAGAGGCAGGAGACTTGCTTGAGCCCAGGAGTTGGAGGTTGCTGTGAGCTGTGAAGCCAGGGCACCCTACCCAGGGGGATAGCTTGAGGATCTATCTCAAAAAAAAAAAAAAAAAGAAAAGTCAAATATTATTATAAGGCTCATGACAGAAATAATCCCTTGTCCTATCTCTCCCTGTATGAGAACCACTTCTAGGTCATTTAGCTACTTTTAGTATTTTTCTACTACATTCCTTAACTCTTTTACTGGTGATTCTTGATTTTTTTGGTTTTAAACATTGTCTGTTGATGTTCTACAGAAAATGAGAGTTTAGTTCTTTCATTCCTACCCCCTTAACACACACTTTCTCATCTTCTTCTTCCCATTGTCGCCCATCATTACCATTACGTGGTATTCAGTGTCTCCCCCACAGGACTCTAAGACTTCTCTCTCAGTATGTTGTAACATGCCAAATAATCTTTTAGTTCAAGATTTTCTTTGGAGACATCCCCCAGGATCTTTCTCTTACCTAACTCTATCTAGATGGGTTGCTGTCAAAGCCTTTATACAACTGTCATCTTTTGGTGATTTCTGTTCACCAGCATAGTGGGAGATTTCTTCATCCATCTTCTCTGATGAACCCCATGTTTCCTGGAACTCACATTGTCATATTTCATGGTTTACTCTCTTTTTTCTTTGGATACTACCTTAATCTAGTTTCCTTAGAAAGGATATATGGGAGGCAATTTTTTTTTTTTTTTTTCTGGAAACAGAGTCTTACTCTGTCGCCGTCGGTAGAGTGCCATGGCCTTAGCCTAGCTTACAGCAACCTCAAACTGCTGGGCTCAAGCCACTTGGCTTCCCAAGTGGCTGGGACAACAGGCACACTCGGCTAATTTTTCTGTTTTTAGTAGAGACAGGGTCTTGCTCAGGCTGGTCTCAAGCCCATGAACTTGAGGGATTCTCACACTTTGACCTCCCAGAGTGCTAGACATGAGCCACCATACCCAGCCAGGACGTAAATATTTTTGAACTTTGCTTATCTCAAAATGTCTCCAATCTGTTTTCCCTTTGATTGAGAAGGGATGATGAGTCCTAGGTTGCAGATCACTTTGTGCCAGAATTTGGAAGGTGTTTCTCGTTCTTTTTTCCAGTATTGCTGTTGAGAAGTCTGTTGCCGTTCTGTTCCTTTTGTATGACTTTTTTTTTTATAGCTTTTAGCATTTTATTTTTATCCCCAGTTTTCTGAAGTGTTATAATGTGCATTAGTGTCTCCTTTAATTTGTTGAGTTTGTAATGAGCTTTTAAAATTTGAAAACACATCTTTTATTTAATAATTCTTTAATAATTTCTTCTCTTCTATTTTCTTTGGTTTTTCTTTCTGATTCTTTTATTAGTTGAATATCAGATTTTTTTCAATTGATCTTCTGGTTCCCTCACCCGCAATATGTTTTCTCTTTTTCTTTTTACTTTTTAATTTATGGTGGAGAGACTCAGCTCTATCTTCTTTTTGAGACAGAGTCTCATTGCGTCACCCTTTGTAAAGAGTGCTGTGGCATCACAGCTCACAGCAACCTCAAACTCTTGGGCTTAAGTGATTCTTTTGCCTCAGCCTCCCAAGTAGCTGGGACTACAGGTGCCTACAACAACACCCAGCTTTTTTTTTTTTTTAAATAGAGACAGAGTTTCACTTTATCACTCTTGGTAGAGTATTGTGGCATTATAGCTCACAGCAAACTCTCAACTCCTGGGCTTAGGTGATTCTCCCAGTCTCCCGAGTAGCTGGGACTACAGGTGCCCACCATAACGCCCAGCTATTTTTTTGTTGCAGTTTGGCCAGGGCCAGGTTTGAACCTGCCACCGTCAGTGTATGTGGCTGGCGCCGTAACCACTGTGCTATGGGCGCTGGGCCATCTATATCTTTTAACTCTTCTTTAGATTTATTTATTTTTGCTGTCATACTTTTTTCCTAAGCGTATTTTTCTTATTACCTGACAGTTCCTTTCTCTAGTACCTAGTCTTGTTTTATGGCAGATTGCCTTTAAAAACTATTCTTATTTTCTTTAGTGATGCGATCTTGCTGTATTGCCCAGGCTGGCCTTGAACTCCTGAGCTCAAGCAATCCTTTTGCCTCAGACTCCCCAGTAGCTGGGACTACTGGTTTTTGTCACTGCACCTAGCTAATAGTGCTTTTTCAAGCTGTCTATGAATATTAATTAGTCTTCCTCTTACTTTTTTTTTTTTTTTAAGTATTTTCCTCTGCTTCCAACATTGTTTCTTCCAAGCTTCTTCTGTTGTTTCATTTTCATCTCTGTCTTTCATGTTAGAAGCTCTCTTATAATACCTGATATTTCTTGGTGATCTTCATGTTTGAGAGTTTGGCCCTAAAAAGCTGATTGGTGGGACTTCTTAAATGGTGTACTCCTAATAAATAGCCACGTCGGGGAGGTTGGTTTCCTAGAGAATTGGCAGTTTCCTGTCTGAAGCCAATTCTGGCAGCCAGAGCTCTGGTTTTGCCAAGTGGGGGAGTGGGGAAGGAGCTTATTGCTCATTATGTCAAGTTTCATCTAATACCCCTGTTTTCTCTGACACACCTCGATGATCTCATTTGGGCCTGAAGACTTGGCAAATTTGTTTTAGCCTCACCCTATAGCACTCCTTCCCATTCTACTAGCTTTCAGAGAGTCCTGGTGCTTCCTGGCTTTCCGAGTCTCCTGGCCACTGCAGCAGGGTTTACCTTGTTTCTTATTGTCTCCCATCCCCCTCAGCCATGTAGCAGAAAGAGAAAGGTGAAATTTAAATTAGTGGCCATTTATTTATATACTCTTCAGTTTATCAAACTTTCGTTGCTATTTTTTTTACTTTTTTTTGTGGATTTATGCCATTTTTAATCCTTTACTTTCAATTTTCTGAAGTTTCAAAAGCAGTGGAGATAAATGTGCACTTTTAAGTCTGCCTAGAGTAACATGAAGTTGGCAGAATTAATCTTCCTAATTTAATTCCCTCTCCCTTTCTGTCCCTCCTCACCCCAGATACCTAAGCCCTGTGTTCTAGTGGTTCTAGTATCACTCACTCATACTTGCTTTTTTCCAATCTCTTCCTCAAGCCATCTGTCCTCCTAGAATGTCTACTCTTTTTATTTCAGACTGTTGAAATCCTACACATTTTTCTAGGCCCAGTTTATATGCCTCATCCATGGAAGTCTTTTTTATTACTATTTTTTTAATTTCTGCAACTGGAAATGACCATTCCACTGACTGTATTTCTTTTTCTTTTCTTTTTCTTTCTTTCTTTTTCTTTTCTTTTTTTTTTTTTGAGACAGAGTCTTACTTTGTCGCCCTTGGTAGAGTGTTGTGGTGTCATAGCTCACAGCAACCTCTAACTCTTGGGCTTAAGCAATTCTCTTGCCTCAGACTCCTGAGTAGCTGGGACTACAGGCACCCACCACAATGCCTGGCTTTTTGTTGTTGTTGTTGCAGTTGTCATTGCTGTTTTAGCTGGCTGGGGCTGGGTTCCAACCTGCCACCCTCTGTATGTGGGGCCGACGCCCTACCCACTGAGCCATAGGCACTGCACATTGACTGAATTTCTAAAGTTCTGTTCACTGAGTTCTTAGAATTTTGTCCCCCTTATGATTATGCCTCTCCTGTCTTATGTTAAAATTATTTGTATACATATTTCCATAGTTAGAATGTAAGCTCTTAAAGGGTAGTATAAGCTGGCTTTGTAAATTTTTTTGTTCTTGATAACAACATAGTACCTAGGCAACTAAATATTTCACAGAAGCATAGAATGTTAGAGCTGGAAAAGAATTGAAATCTAGAATTTCAACTCATTTTATGACTGAGTAAACAGATCCAGTGTGGTTAACCCTAAAGTCTTACAATCTAAGAACAGAACCAGAATTTAATTCTCTAGTTCTCTAATATGTAAATGCATCTACAGAATCTTACATATTCTTAATTAGATAGTCTGGTTAATCGAAGGTTAGCCAGCAAGCACCTTGTTTTTCATTTTTGTTAAGAATTTTTATAAATATCGTTTTGATTTTAGTAATTAGATATGCCACAAGTAATTTCTTTCCTCCTTCCCTCCTCCCTATCTCCCTTTTTTGGTCCGTCCTTCTTTCCCTCCCTCAGATCTTGAGGTTTTGTCAAAAACTGAATTGGATAATGGTTTTTTCCCCAAGGCATATGAGTATCGGGGACCTAAGGGTTATAGGTTGGTATAAATGGAGACAACTGTACTGAGAAGAAAATTTTAAAAATCAGTGATAAGACATATTTAGGGTGATTCTTTCTTTTTTTTTGAGACAGAGCCTCAAGCTATCCCCCTGGGTAGAGTGCCCTGGCTTCACAGCTCATAGCAACCTCCAACTCCTGTGCTCAAGCGAGTCTCCTGCCTCAGCCTCCCAAGTAGCTGGGACCACAGGCGCCCGCCACAACGCCCAGCTATTTTTTTGGTTGCAGCCGTCATTGTTGTTTGGCGGGCCCGGGCTGGAGTCAAACCCACCAGCTCAGGTGTATGTGGCTGGTGCCTTAGCCACTTAAGCCACAGGCGCCAAACCAGGTGATTCTTTCTTCACCTAACAGTAGAATGCAGACCTAGTTGGGTCCTAGTTAATTAGCATATTGCTACTTGACAATTTGTCAGAGATTTGCTCAAAGTATTTTTGAAGTAAATTACCTGTGTCAAAGATCTTCCTCCATTTCTCTCACTTAACTACTTCTTGATAGCTGTTTACAGAATGGTTGCACTAGCTCCATGGATTCATGTCCAGGAACATCTATTGGAAGAAAGTTGAACTAACTTTTATCCATTTAGGAGCTATTGAATGTCAAATGTGAGTCACTAATAAAAAAAGCTAGATGCTGTCAATTCACAATCACAAAGGTATAGAATCAACCTAAATGCCTATCAGTTCACTAGTGGAATAAGAAAATGTGGTATATGTATAAATCTTAAAGTACTACTTAGCTACAAAAACAAATGAAATAATGTTTTTTGTGGTAACTTGGATGGAATTGGAGACCATTGTCCTAAATGAATTATCTTAGGAATGGAATAACAAACACAAAAATAATTGAGAAATAATCGATGAGTACACCCAGGCAGAAAGAGATGTAAAAGTCACTGGAAATCAAGAAGGTGGGGGATGGAGGAGAGGAGGGGATAAAAATCTACTGACAGATACAATAAACTCTATTCCAGTGATGGACACACTGAAAGCCCCGACTTAAGCATTGCGAAAGGTATCCGTGTAACAAAAATGTTTGTACCTGGGTGGCACCTGTGGCTCAGTGGGTAGGGCTCCATATACCGAGGGTGGTGGGTTTGAACCCGGGCCCCGGCTAAACTGCAAGAAAAAAAGCCAAGAGTTGTGGTGGGTACCTGTAGTCCCAGCTACTCGGGAGGCTGAGGCAAGAAAATCGCCTAAGCCCAAGAGCTGGAAGTTGCTGTAGCTGTGACATCACTGCACTCTACCGAGGATGACGAAGACTCTATCTCTAAACAACAACAACAAAATTGTACCTCTTTGATATTTCAAAATCATAAACAAAAAGGCCAGACATTGTCCTTTCCCCGTCACTTACTTTGGGCACTTGAGGGTGGATGGGCAGATACTTAAGAGAGTGTCCCCTTTTTCTGATTATTTGGCTTCTGTGAGACTGACTGATGGCAGATGGTCTGATAATGAGGCTGGTTTGCATTCTCCACTAGGCAGAGCTGTTGGTAAACAAGCAGTCTATGGTGGAATGAACCACGATCTCCTTCTAAGATGGATTGGCTCTGCCTCATGCCTACCACTTTTGGTTTTATCCAAAGTAGAAGCTGCGGTCCCTAGATTTTTTGTTATCGTTGTTGGCATTACTTACTGCCTTTGCCTCTTCTGCATTGCCACCTGTCTGCCATCGGAGGGAATTTCCTACAGCTCTGAGTCCCTGTGGGGTGCTGAGAGGAACTCTCCTTGTGTTCAGGATGGGGCATGTGTTCTATACCCAGATTTCCTTTTATGACTTGTTAAGTCAGAGGCAGCTGAGAGGATCCACTGGGGAAGCATTACTCACCAGGCATACACAGTGCCTCTGACCACTGGCTGGTAGTCTGGGCTGTGCTAAGACTGAATCACCTCAGGAAATGGAAAGATTGCAGGGTACTGGGGGTAGGGGTTGTAGGCCAGTGACTGTTCCTCTGTTTTCTTTAAGCCAACCAATGGTGTTGATTTTTCCCATGAAAGGAATGAGCTGACTGAACATAGCATTATTGCTTTCTATGTTATGGGTATATATAGACTTTGAGAGAAACTTGAGTTTATATAATGCAAGTTCTTTGTGTGAATGTCACTGGAATTAAAGGCAATGCAGGATTTCTTTGTCTTGATTATAAAACTCAGTCTTCTGTATCTATCTTTGTCCAGTAGGGGTCACTAGGGGTTTAGGCTCTAAATGAGAGAACCTCACTGGACCTGTGATAGACCAGTCATATTCCTTGTCTTTATTGTAGCGTCTTTGCACATTGACTATTTATTTTTTTCACATTAGAGCAGAAACAAAAGATGTAAACTTAAGAACTTTTGTGGATATGAGTATTCAAAGAATAGATAATTCCAGACACTGGATGAAAGATATCAAAGCTGAGATAGAGGCCAGGTTCATTGGCTCACACCTGTAATCCTAGGGCTTTGGGAAGCCAAGGCAGGTGGATTGCTTGAGCTCACGAGTTTGAGACCAGCTTGAACAAGAGTGAGACCCCTCTCTACTAAAAGTAGAAAAATTAGCCAGGTGTAGTCGTACGTGCCCATAGTCCCAGCTATTCAGGAGGCTGAGGCAAGAGGATTACTCAAGATCAAGAGTCTGAGGTTGTTGTGAGTTATGATGCTGTGGTACTCTACCTAGAGCAACAGAGTGAGACTTTGTCTCAAAAAGAAAAAAAGCTGAGGGTGGTGCCTGTGGCTCAGTGAGTAGGGTGCCAGCCCCATATACCTAGGGCAAGGGCAGCACGTTCAAACTCAGACTTGGCCAAACTGCAACAAAAAAATAGCCAGGCATTGTGGCAGGTGTCTGTAGTCCCATCTACTTGGGAGGCTGGGGCAAGAGAATCACCTAAGCCCAAGAGCTGTGAGCTGTGATGCCATGGCATTCTACCAAGGGTGACAAATGATACTGTCTCAAAAAAAAAAAAAAAAAAAAGAGAGAGAGAGAAAGTAAGAAAGCAAGCTGAGATAGTGTTGGTTTTATGAGTTAAGATTTTAGGAGCAGTTTTTTTTTTTAATAAAAGAAAACTCTTTAGTAAGCATATGTGTCCGTGAGTACTTTATATTCATTGGTTTCTTAAGCTTGATAACTACCCTGAGAAACAGGAATTTTTATATATATAGTCCATCTCTTTTGACTTTGGCTCTTGGACTCTGGGTAAAGGGTCATGAAAACAGAAGGTTTTATTGGAAAAGAAGGAGAGGCTGGTGGTAAACACTCCTGAGAAAGACTGAAATAATTCTTTTGTTGTGAATTTGGGTTCTGACCAGGCTCTAAGGGTCAGCAGGTGGAAAGAAGCTGAAAGAACCTTTATCTTCAGGTGGCAAATTCTTCTTTTTCATTGAGAGTTACTGCTAGGATCTGGAAAATTGTCTTCCAGAGATCTAAAATTGGCTGTTTGTTTGTGTGCAAAGCTTGGTTTCCATGGATAAATAGTTCAAGTCTGCCTCTCCCACATTGGGCTGGGCTCTCCTTCTGAGCCTTAGCCTAGCCTTGGGCTGGGTTCTTTTGAGCCTTGAAAGTAACTACTACCTATTGACAGTCACAGGCCTGCCAGGTTACTTTGTTATTGAGCTCCTAATCAGCTGCATGTCATCCATATAAGACTGTCAGGTCCACTTTGCCATCTTGTGTTCAAGGTGTCTCAGGAAAATTAAAGTTGATCACCTGTTTCATAGCTAGACCAAACTAATGATGTTTCCCATTGAGTTCATTTTTTTTTTTTAATTTGGAAAAGCGTCTTAAAAGCTCAATTAGGCTAGATAGGAATAAGTTGCTAATTATCCCTTACTATGCATTCGCCTGGAATAAGGATATTTCTGGACAAAAGTAACAATCTTTGGCAAGATTCAGAAGGAGTCCCTATAGAGTTTCTTTTTTTAAATATTCTTTTCTTCATTTAAGATGTTGACTATGAGAGTTTTTTGAGAAAAGTTTAATAGCTAGGTCTTATTATTCTGTTGGAGGGAGTGGTCAGAATTCCAGGGAGAGGGATTACTTAAAATGGTATTCTGGCCATTAACGCTGATTATGGCCTTCCCCCTTTTGAAGCAATGCTGTTGAAGCCTAACTTCATTTATTCATTGTGTTGGTGGCTTAGAGCTATTAAATACCACACACTTTACCTTGACTCACTTTCTCTCATTGGCCACCAAACATAATTGATGCTCTGCTGGGGTATAAATGCTCTTCTGTAGTAATGATAATAACAGTTAACTTTAATGAGCTAATATCTAGTGTTTTTAGCTAGGCATGGTAGCTCACAACCGTAATCCTAGCACTTTGGGAGGCTGAGGCAGGAGGATCAATGAAACCAGGAATTTGAGGCTAGCTTGAGCAATAGCAAAACCCTATTTGTATAAAATAAATATCAGCCTGGTGTGGTGGCACATGTTTATAGTCTCAGCTACTTGGGAGGCTGAAGCAGAAGGATCATTTGAGTCCAGGAGTTTGAGGTTACCATAAGCTATGCTGATGCCACTATATTCTAGCCCCAGAGACAGAGCAAAAAAGAAAAGAAAGAAAATAATAATAATATAATGTTTTAAATTAGTTAATGCTTACTGTATGCCAAATATTCCAGGCATTTTATCATATAATCCTCACTGTGACATTGCAAAGAGGTAATTTTTTTTTAAAGAAATCCATTTAATTTTAGGCAAGTCCACACAAAGGGGTAATTTTATTCCTATTTTATAGATGAAGAAAGTGAGGATTAAAGAGATTATTAAGTAATTGGTTCAAAAACACAGTTGTAGAAAAGGTGATATCAGAATTTGAATCTAGATTTGGCCGAAAGATTATACGAAGTTTAGAGTCATAGGCTGAGAGAGACAGAAAAGGGAGAGGGTCTAGGGTTTAAGAGTGAGTGTTACAAGTGCTATACCAAAGCATCTTCCACTTTATTTTCTATCCTTACTCTTTAGCTTTACGTTTTTTTATTGGACACAAAAGTCTCACTGTGCCCTAGGTAGAGTGCCATGTAGTTTTCTTTTTTTTTCTCTTTCTCAAGTGTAAGAATCTCAATTGCTGAGCTTGACAAGGAAGCCATCCAGAGTTTAGGTATTAGGCAGAATCTGTATCTGGAGACATTTCCAGAAGTGAAATTTCTGAATTAATACACTGGCTTCTTTCCAACTCTAAGAAAAAAGTAAAACTTACACTTGTGTTCTTGGGGTCCCTTTTTTCTTTACACTCCCAGTTAGATTCAGAAGGTTAGTATCAAGGTGGTTTGTCTCTTCTGTTACTGTACATTATCTACTGGGCCTATCTAGAGGAGAATTTTGAGTTATTCCTGCCATAAGATGAATGGCTGGCTTTCCAGGCACTTGCTCTCTGGTATATGTTTATGTGCTCAAAATAGATGTATTGCTAGAAGTAATGTTCACATTTGGGAATATTCATAGCTTTTTGGGCTGAGTTATGCTCTTTGTAGTGTGCTTTCCCCTTAAATTTCATGCTCCTTTAGTGCTCTCTGGACCCTCTTGTCCATTAGTTAATTTATTCACTCATTCTACAAATAGTTATTTAGTAATGGACATTTTCTAAAAGAGCAGATATTCATCTAGCTTTAAAATCTTAATTGTGAGAGTAAAAATAGGTACTTAAGTATATTATAAAGTAGAATGTACTAAACATCGCAACAGAGAAAATGCTGAAATATAAAAAACAGTTCAAGGGAGGGAGAAGTTTACTTCTAGCTAAGGTGGAGGAAGGCCAGGGTAAGCTCTGTGGAAGTATTAGTTTTAAGCTGGTCCAAAGGATGGGATTTTGACAGAGAGATGGAAAGGAAAAATATTGCAGGGTAAATGAGGGAAATATCGTGAAGCCAAAGAGTTTCAGACTTAATTTGGTGACAGAGAAAAATTCAAAGTTTTAGGATAAAATTACAAGTAAACATTTATTGAGCATTTAAAACATGCAAGTCATTATATATGCTCTCCTGGTAAGGGCAGGGTTGGCAGATTGGACATGGGGATTAGGTAATTTAGGTGATAGGTAAATTATCAGTTTGCCAAGGTTTGGATAGTTGAGCAATGTTCAGAGGTCTTTGTGGTCAGATGTGGTTTGTTGCTCTTCCAGATAAGAATAATAATAGCTAGTATTTATTGAGCACATATCAAACACTTTAAATGTATTAACTTATTTAATCCTTACTACAACTCTGTGAGACAGATATTATTGTCATTTTACCAATGAGGAAATTGAGGTTCCATGAGGTTTAGTAATGTGCCCAAAGGTGCTAAATGTGAATGTGTAGAAGTCTGGATTTGAACCCAGGCAGACTGGGCTGGTAATTACTATAATGCTCATGGCATCCAGGTTTATTGAGCAAGAAATGTTGAAATTTTCTTTGCTTTTTTGTATTCAGGGACACTTAGATGTGTAGAAAGTTCTTTTAACATTTTGGACCTTTGCAAGTTTATTGTTTTATTGGTACCACCTTGCTAAACCTTAGAGGCCCACATCCTCTACCTGTCTGCAGCTAGATGCCCGAGTGTACTTATGGGAAGAGATAGATGACAAGAAGTTCAAGGCCAGGCTTTGATGCCTAGATCCTGCCATTTCCAGAAACCCAAAATTTCCAGTCCTATGGGTCACATGCTATTCCTTCTACTAGATTTATAACCTCAAATATATTTGTTGTGTGTGTGTTTTTAAAGGCTTCTTGGGCTCGGCGCCTGTGGCTCAAGTGGCTAAGGCGCCAGCCACATACACCTAAGGTGGTGGGTTCGAATCCAGCCCGGGCCGGCCAAACAACAATGATGGCTGCAACCAAAAAAATAGCTAGGCATTGTGGTGGGCGCCTGTGGTCCCAGCTACTTGGGAGGCGGAGGCAGAAGACTCGCTTGAGCCCAGGAGTAGAGGTTGCTGTGAGCTATGCCCCGGCACTCTAGCCAGGGGGACAGCTTGAGGCTCTGTCTCAAAAAAATAAATAAATAAATAAAAATAAATAAAAAAAAAATAAAGGCTTCTTGGCCAGGTACAGAGGCTCACACTTGTAAACCAAATACTTTGGGAGGCTAAAGCAAGAGCATCACTTGAGAGCAGCTGGAATTTGATACGTTGAGCAACATAGTATGACCCAGTCTCTACAAAAATTTAAAACATTAGCTGGGTGTGGTGGCATGTACTTGTATAGTCTGAGCTACTCAGGAAACTGAGGCAGGAGGATCACTTGAGCTCAGGAGTTTGAGGTTACAGTGAGCTATGGTGATGCTACTGTACTCTAACCTGGGGCAACAGAATGAGACCCCGTCTCAAAATAAAAACTTAAAAAAAAGTTGTTTCTCTTTTGTAAGCATTAAATTTCTAGGTTTTGATCTTTTAATTATGATGGGTCTTAAATTTTTAGTCTGTAGCTGATGAAGGTCTGATGCTTGTGTGTATCAGTTATGTTGAAACCAAGTAAAACCTCATGTTAGTTTGAATAAAATGTCTAGCCTACTTTCTCATGAGCTTGTTTTGATCTCAGTAGCAAATGCTGAAGTAATTCTGGGGTGCTGATGTGTGTAGAGATTTCTTGTGGGTAATGGTTGTGGGAGACCATCCTAAATTCCTGTGAGTAAAGTAATCCCAAAGAGAAGCAAGCCTAAAATCTTAGTTCTCAGTCTTGCTTATACCAGGCTCCTCTGATGGTTTGAGGCGCTACCCATTGGCTGTTAGCAAGGGATATCCTTAGGAGTGGTAAGTGTGACTTTAAAGGCCTGTTCTTTGTATAATACATGATCTCTTAAAAAAAAAGAAAAAAAAGAGTCACTCACTCCTGCCAGCCTCTAACCACTTCCTATAAGTGACTGCAAATAGATCCATCTTAGTTTTGCTAAGTGAAAAATCTGTTTTGTTTCCACAAAGGGAGTCCCTTCCGCCACTCTCTTTCTTTGTGTATACATACATACATAAATACACACAAAGGCTGCAAACAGGCAAACTTTTTACCTAGCTTAGGTGGAAAAGTTTATGTATGCAAGATCTTCT